>NC_135478.1:176789075-177092105 GCF_052094955.1 Ictidomys tridecemlineatus | reverse complement strand
TTCTACAGTTGAGAGAAAAAGAAACAGGTTGATTCACAAATGCCCATAAAGGCCAGGGAAGTAATGTAAATTAGTGAATCATGCTAGGCTTGGTACATGACCTTAGGGAGTGGTGGGGAATTTGTGGTGTGAGAGAGCACATGTCTATGTAAAGGCATTTGAATTCAGATATTCTTAAAAAGTACAATGCCAGCCAACTGAAACATATCTGCAGTGAACCTAGCCCTGAGCAGCTATTATAACTCCTCCACTAAGGGAATGAAGAAGGAAGAGATAAGAGATCAAGAAAGAAAGAGTGAGGGGTAACAAGGGAGCCAGAGGACAAAAATGAAGTCATGCTAGAATTAGAGAAAGGTGGCAGGGCAAACAGAGCAGGACTGGAATTGAACATAACAAGCAAACTCCAGTGACCCTTCATTTCCCATTTTCTTTCTCCTCCTCCTCCTCCTCCTCCTCCTCCTCCTCCTCCTCCTCCTCCTTCTTTTCCCTCCTCTTCCTTTTCTTCCCCTTACCCTCTTTTTCCTATTTTTCCTCCCTTCTCCTTCTCCTGAATTTTACTGCTGAGCTACATCCCCAGCACTGTTTACTTCTTAATTTGGAGACAGGGTCTTGCTAAGATGCCCAGGCCAGGCTCAAAGTTGAGATCCTCCTGCCTAAGCTTTCTGAATAGCTGGGATTACAGGTGTGCACTACCACGCCCAGGGACACTTTATTTTCTCACACTGCTATTGTCACCACAAGGTTTTATGTTTTCCACAGAAAACACTGCTTCTCTGAAGCCCTCCTTGCTAAAAGCATGGGTTGAATGGGTGAGGGTAGGAATGCTGCTGCTGCTTCTACTTCAGGACCTGAAGGTAGATCTCTGACTTCTAAACCACTACTTCTTGTTAAAATGTAGATTAACAACGATTTTGGTTCAGTAGGTCTGAGGTTGGGCCTAACCTCTTGATTTTTCCAACAAGCTTTCAGGTGGTGGCTGTGTTGTTGATCCTCATAGATGACACTTTGAGTAGCAAGGCATTAACTCCTAGATAGAAGAAGAAATGAAAACTACAATCTCATTGTATTTAGAAATAAGTAGCAAGGGATAGAGCACACTGAGGGATATTTCCTCTTTTAGGCCAGATCATTCTCTTGAGTTTTGTAATCATGGTAAGATATTTCAAGATATCAAGAGGCAAGGACCAGTCAAACATGGGTGAGTATTCCTGGCAGTCAAGTATGACCATGTGTTGGTTCTGGCCAATGGGACGAGATTATTTCACCTTATTAGTAAGGTGAAATTTGGGTTATGCCTTCAAAAAAGAAGAATGTTCTTCTCTATCTTGTCTGTGGCTGGAATTCAGACAGTGGTTAGCTATTTTGGACCACATAGATGCAAATATTAGCCTAATGATGACTAAACAAAAAGATAGAAAGGACCTAAACTTTCTCTGTGTGTCCGGCACTAGAGATTCAACTCAGGGACACTCAGCTATATCTGCATCCCTTTTTATTTTTCATTTTGAGATAGAATCTTACTAAATCGATGAGGCTAGGAGCTCAATATTTTGACTCTCTTGCCTTAGTCTTCTGAGTTACTGGGATTACAGGCATGCATGACATGCCCAGCTAGGAAGTACCTAATCTTGGTACAGAAGGATAGACTTTTCTATGCCTTCTCAGACATTTCTTTCAGAGAGAAAGTTCTAACGTTTTAGAGCTGTTACTATTTTGAGTCCAGCAAATGCAATCAATCCTATATCATCAGTAGTATAGAATTGCACAGCTAATTTTATTCATTGTAGTAGACAAGTTCAGTTACAGAGAATAGAATTGACCCTGGTCAGTTTGGGAAGATTATTACAGGGAATTAAATTGCTTATAGAAATGTTGAGAGTATGCTAGAGACCAGATGCTAGGTGGAGATTTCAGAAATGACTCAGAAAACCACACTCAATATGGTGTCACTAAAGCAGCTGCTATATCTTCCACATCAGAAAGCCACTGCTATAGAGAAATATAGTCCTGCTGAGAATGCTACCGTGATCAGCCACTACTGATGCAGTTATGGCCTCTGCTATGATCTTCACAAGTAAAATGATTCCCTATGCCTGTCGTACATATCCACAAGGCTAATCACTGGCACTGAAACCTCTGCTAATTCAGCTGCAGAGAAATTAATCTTTTCAACTGTGCCTGCCAGAAGATGCACAACAGGCCCTGCCTCTGCCTTTCCTCTGCCATCCAACACTTGCATGGATGCATCTGTTGGGTAAATCTAAATCTCCTTTAAAACCCTATCTTCTAGGGAGTCTGAGAAATATAGGTCTTAGTTTTCTGGGCTCTACAGGAAGGCCCATGGGAAGTAGAGTAGAATGAATGTTGAGCATCAGTCTACCATCTGCACAGCATCTTTTCACAAAAAAAAAAAAAAGTGATGTACTTGAGTGCAGTTTTGAGTACTAAAAGTGTACTCAAGCAGAAATTCATGGTTATAAGTGCTTTAATTAGCAACCGGAAAGTGAATTGAACACTCAATTCAAAGAGCTGGAGAAAGAACAACAAAATTGACCTCTTTAAAAAAAATACAACAGGGCTCAAGACAAAAGAATCGAGACACACAGCACTAGTCTGCTCCTCCATAGGATGGAAACAAAGGTGAGTGACTGTGTGTGTGAACACTGGAAATTGACAGCTTAGAAAATGAAACTAGATAAAGTTCAGAGACTAGGTAGAATTTTAAAAAATGAGAAAAAGAATGACCCAGCACCTTGTATCTGGCACCTGAGTTGGGGGACAGGGACCTCCCTTCTGAGGAGTAAGGGTGAAAAACAGTTATTGAGGTGCAGAAGGCTGCACCCTGCTGATTGACTGCCATTAAATAAATGAATGACTTGAGGTCTGCACAATAAACTAGCTTTAGAGAAGAAATTGTCTGCATCTCTCAGCAAACACTGAGGTCTGCACAATAAGCTAGCTTTAGAGAAGAAATTCACTGCATCTCTCAGCAAACTCTAAGAGTACTATAGCCAAGAGCTAACTTTAGATGGGTCCTACCATCAGAGACTGAACTGCTCTTAGGGGGGATGAGTCAGAAAACTGAACATAATCCCATTTCAGGGTCCCACCAGACACCCACTGTGTGGGTAGGTAGCAGCCACACAAGATAGTCCTGGTTTGGGCAAGTGTCTCTGACACACACCTAATGAGAGGTTTATGCTTCAGGGAAGTGGACTTTGATGGGGAGGAGAGTAGAGGGCACAGCAAGACCTTGACCCTGCTTCTGTGACATGGAATGACACCAGTCATGTGTGGTTTCTTGCAGGGGCCAGACCTGAAGTCACCAGAATTGAGGCTAACTAGTTTCGTGGTTCCTGCATACCCCTCCAGCACAGAACTTAGTGGTTCAATTGCTGCTCCTTATCAGAGAGATTCCAGGGATCCATGTGTACATTCTGGAGAGAATGTACCTTGGTATGATCAACATTCTGCTTCAGCCTCTTCTGTGAGAAACTTGAGGCACAGCTTGAATACTGCCCCAACTCATTCAGAAAAGCTGAGAGGAATTACAACAAGCTGAAGTTGTGTTCCTCTACCAATTTCACACCCCCTAACGTTCATACTCCATAATAACTGATTCAAAGATGAAATGCCAAAAAATTCAAAAGAATGATTTTTTTTTTTTAAAATGAAGTCCAAGAAAATGCAAATAAACAGTTAAATGAATTAAGGAAGACAATGCAGGATATGAACCCAGAAAGAGATTTTGAAAAAGAACCAAACAAATCTTGAAATTGAAATGCTAAATAAGTCAGATGAAAATCTCAGCTTAAAGCTTCAAACAACAGACTACATCAAGCAGAAGTAAGAATATTAGAATAAAGAGGACTGCCAAAATATTACACTCACACAGCAATAAAGAAGAGAATACATACCTTCAAGATCAGAGCTTGATTCTGATCAAAATGACTTTGCAAAATATTATATTCAAACAGTATTAAAGAAAAGAAAGAAAGAAGAAAAAAGAAGATCTCTGGGACAATGTAAAAAGATCAAACATCTATATATTCAGCATACCAGAAGGAGGAGAGGTACATGTTGAGGACACAGAAAATGTATTCAGTGGAAAAATAGCAGAAATCTGCCTACATTTTGGGAAAGACATGTACTTCCAGGTATGGGAGATATTTAGAACTCCAAATCAACATGACCAAAAAAGAATCTCTCTATAAGATATTAAAGTTAAATTGCCAAAAGCACAGCAGCAAGAAAGAATATTAAAAGCTGCAAGATAGAAGCACCACATTCACATTTAAGGGCAAATCCACTAGACTAACAAGAGAAGTTATAAAGTCCAGGAGGGCATAGGATTACATATTTCAAATCTTGAAAGAAAATAACTGCCAACTATCCTTCAGAATTGAAAAAGAAATAAAGACCTTCAAAGAGAAGCATAAACTAAGGGAATTCATAACCATACGGTATTATAGATGCTGCTTTAGGGAATTCTCCACCCAGAAAGGGAAGGAAGACAAACACAATCATAAGAGTGCATGAAAGAACAAATCTTACTAGAAGAGAAATGCAAATGAGAAGTAGGAAAAAATAAAATATTATTGATCAAATAAACCATCAAAATTCTAATATGAATAAGAGGAAGAAATGATGACAAATACTCAAAATAATCAATACAATGATAGGAACAAGCACATACCTTTCAATAATAATTCTGAACGAAATGGTCATAATTCTCCAATTAAAGACAGACTGACTGAATGGATTAAAAAGAAGACCTACATAGAAGAAACTTGTCTCACCTGTAAGGACACATACAAACTAAAAGTGAAAAGAGGAAAAAAGCAATTCCAAGCAAATGGAATCAAAGCAAGCAGGAGTATATATGTTTATATCACAAAAGAGATTTTGAGACAAAATCAATTAGAACGGACAAAAAAAGGTCATTCTATATTGATCAATAGAACAACAGATCAATAAAATGTAACAATTTAAAATATATATTCACTGAACATTGTGCATTAAATTTTATTTAAATACTTGGTATAAAAAATGATATAGGCACCAATATAATAGTAGCAGGTGACTTCAATACCCCACTTTCACCAATAGATAGATCGTCCAGACAAGAAATCAACAAAGAACCATCAGAGATAAATTACTCTATAGATCAAATGAACTTAACAGACATCTACAGAATATTCCATCCAACAGCTGAAGCATATACTCTCTTTTCATCAGCATATGGAACTTTTTCCAAAATAGGCCAAATATTTTGCCACAAAGAAAGTCTTAAACAAACATAAAACAAAATAATAATTTCTTGCATCTGACCTGATCACAATGAATGAAACTAGGAATAAGCAGCAAGAAAAACTATAGAAAATATAAAAATGTATGGATATTGAACAACAAACTATTGAATGAACAATGGGTCATCGAAGAAATCAGAGAGCATTTTATTCAGCTTTTGTGCTGATGTGACTGCAAGACCTGACAAGAACAATTTTAGAGGAGGAAAAGTTTATTTGGCATTCATGGTTTCAGATGTCTCAGTCCAAAGATGGCCAACTGCACTGCTCTGGGCCTGAATGAGGTAGAATATCATGATGGAGGAGAAAAGAATCTCAGAACATGGAAAGAAGGAAGAAAAAGAGAGAACTTTACCCAGCAGGGTCATAATATATACTACCCCAAAGGCATATACCTAGTGATCTACCTCTTCCAGCCACAGCCTACCTAGCTACAATTACTACCTAGTTAATCCATTTATGTGGCTTAATGCATTGATTAGGCTCTCATAGCCTAAACATTTCACCTCTAAACTTTCTTGAATTCTCTCATTCATGAGCTTTTGGGGAACACCTCATATCTAAACCATAACAGGTAGGAAATTTAAAAATTCCTTGAATCTAAAGAAAATGAAAATATAACATACTCAAACCTGTAGAATACATCAAAAGTGATACTAAAAGGACAACTTATAGCAATAGGTCCTACATTGGAGAGAGAGAGATATATATCTCAAAGAAATTACCTAATAATTTATCTCAAGATCTTAGAAAAAGAAAAACAAAACAAACTCGACAGAAGAAAGAAAATTATAAATGTCAGAGCAAAAATAAATAAAATAGAGACTCAAAGACCAATACAAAGCATCAATTAAGCCAAGAATTAGGTCTTTGAAAAAAATAAACAAAATTGACAAAACTTTATGCAAACTAAACAAAATAAAGAGAAGATCCAAATAAATAAAATTAGAGGTGAAAAAGAGACACTAAAACATATACAACTGAAATTCAAAGGATCATTAGGAAATATTTTGAAAATTGTATGCTAGAAAATATAGAAGATTTTGGGCATATCTAACTTACTAAAATTAAATCAAGAGGATATAAAAAACCTAAGTAGATCAAGACTTCTTCATCTATTATCATATGCTTTCTATCCTAGCAAGTAATGAGACTGAAGCAATAATGTGTCTCCCAGTAAAGGGAAGCCTAAGACCAGGTGGATTCATTGCTGAATTGTATCAGACTGTTAAAAAGGACTAATACCAATGGTCCTTAACCTATCCCACAAAACACAAGTAACCATTCCAAACTCATTCTGTGAAACCAATATGACCCTATTATTGAAACCTGCTGGGACACACATACATAGGCATGCATTATAAACCAATATTGCTGTTGAGCATTGACACAAAACTCAATAAAATACTTGCAAATTTTATTCAACAGCACATTAAAAATATCATATGCCATCATCAAGTTGATTTCATTCCAGGGCTACATATGGTTTAACATACACAAATCAATAAACATGACACAGCACAAATAGAAACAAGGATATAAATTGTAGTAGCATAAAAAATAAAATACTTAGGAATTAATGAAAGAGGTGAAAGACCTCTACAATGAAAACTGCAGAATACTAAAGAAAGAATTTAGAGAAGACCTTAGAAGATGGAAAGATCTCCTGTGTCTTGGATAGGCAGAATTATTATTGTCAAAGTGGTCATACTACCAATAGTGCTATGAAGATTTAATGCAATTACTATTTAAATCCCAATGACATTCTTCATAGAAATAGAAAAAGCAGTCATGAAATTCGTTTGGAAAAATAAGAGGCCCAGAATAGCCCAAGCAATCCTTATCAAGAAAAGTGAAGCAGGAGACATCACAATACCAGACCTTAAATTATACCACAGAGCTATACTAACAAAAACAACATGGTATTGGCACCAACACAGATATAAAGAACAATAGAACAGAATAGAAGACAGAGACAAACCCACATAAATACATTTGTTTCATATTAGACAAAGGTGTTATAAAAATACATTAGAGAATAGATATCCTCTTCAACAAATGGTGCTGGGAAAACTGGAAATCTATATGTAGTAGAATGAAATTGAACACCTATTTCTCACCCTGCACAAAACTCAAAGTGGATCAAAGACCTAGGCATTATACCAGAGGCCCTGTGCTTACTGGAAGAAAATGTAGGCCCCACTTTCCATTATTTCAGTTTAGGAATTGATTTCCTCAGTTAGACTCCTAACACAAGAAGTAAACCCAAGAATCAATAAATGGGATGGTATCAAAATAAAAAGCTTCTTCTCAGCAAAGGAAACAATTACATGAAGAAAGAGCCTATAGAATGAGAGAAAATCTTTGCTACCCGCACATCAGATAGAGCACTAATCTCCAAGATATACAAAGAACTCAAAAAAATTTAACACCAGAAAATTCAATAGCCCAACCAATAAATGGACAAAGGAGCTGAATGGGTACTTCACAGAAGAAAAAATATGAATGGTCAACAATTATATTAAAAGATGTTCAACATCTCTAGCAATTACAGAAATGCAAATTAAAACTACACAGACATTTCATCTCACTCCAGTCAGAATGGCAATTATCAAGAATACAAGTAACAGTAAATGTTAGTGAGGATGTGGGGAAAAGAGTCACTCATATATTGTTGGTAGGATTGCAAATT
The DNA here is from genome assembly GCF_052094955.1 of Ictidomys tridecemlineatus. Classification (NCBI taxonomy): domain Eukaryota; kingdom Metazoa; phylum Chordata; class Mammalia; order Rodentia; family Sciuridae; genus Ictidomys; species Ictidomys tridecemlineatus. Next base: position 177,084,104 of record NC_135478.1, on the reverse strand, counting down.
GGTGCAACCACTCTGGAAAGCAGTATGGAAATTCCCTAGAAAACTTGGAATGGAAGCATCATTTGACCCAGCTATCCCACTCCTTGGCATATACCCAAGGGACTTAAAATCAGCATACTATAGTGATATGGTCACACCAATGTTTATAGCAGTTCAATTCATAATAGCTAAGTTGTGGAACCAACCTACAACAGATGACTTGACAAGAAAATGTGGTACATATATACAATGCAATATTACTCAGCCATAAAGAAGAATGAAATAGTGACATTTGCTAGTAAATAGAGACTATCATGCTAAGTGAGATAAGCCAATTCCAAAAACAAAAACAAAAACAAAACAAAACAAACAAACCCAAAACAAAAAAGCAAAAACAAAACTGGAGGCTGAATCTTCTTTCTGATATGTAGATGCTAATAAACAGGTGGGGAGGGAAGAATAGTCATTAGATTAGACAAAGGGGAATGGAGGGTAGGGGAGATGAGAATAGGAAGGACAGTAGAAAGAATTGGACAAAGCTTTCTATGTTCACATATGAATATACAACCATGTAAATCTACGTCATGTACAACTGCTAGAATGGGATCTTAATTAGAAGAAGTTATATTCCATGTATTTATAATATGTCAAAATACACTCTATACTTGTACATCTAAAATAAACATATATAAAAAAAGAAATCACATGATGATAGATGTGGAAAAAGTCTTCAATAAAATTCAGCATCCCTTCATGATAAAAGCCCTGAATGAAAAATATATATATATATGTAAAATTACAACATAATAAAGGCTATATATATATATATATATATATATATATATATATATATATATCACAAATTCATAGCCCAGATCATACTGAATGTGGGAAACTTGAAAGCATTTCCTGTAGGATCAGGAACAAGACAAAGATGTCTATTCTCACAACTGTTATTCAATATAGTCTTTGAAATTTTAGCCAGAGCAATAAGGCAACAAGCATCTTCAGCCAACAGATTTCCAACAGGGTTCAAAAAGCATACACTGGAGAAAGGACAGCCTCTTGAACAAATGGTGCTGGGAAGTAGAAGATTGAAACTAGGCCTTTATCTCTCACCCTTTAAAAATATAAATTCAAACTCTACCAAAGTCCCTAATATAAGACCTGAAGCTCTGAAATTTTTAGAATAAAACTTAGGATAAACACTTGAAGATATTGGCAAAGAATGATTTCCTGAATGGGACTCCAATAAGCACAGGAAAAATAGGCAAGAATTGAAAAATGGAGTCATATCAAATTGAAAAGCTTCTTCCCATCAAAGAAAACAATCAATAGAGCAAAGGGACAACCTATACAATAGGAGGAAATATTTGGCAGTTGTTGGGAGCCATCCATGGGTTGCCTGTGGGCCACCGGCATGGAAGTCTCATGGATAGAGACATCACGTGTCTGGGAATGACCAGTGGACATTTCCTCTGGTCAACAACCCAGGGACAGTGTGAATCTCTTTCCTGCTCTGCCATGGCCAACACAGCACCTGAGATGGGTGAGACTGCCAAAATGTCAATCAACATGCTGACTGCAAGACATCATGAAGCAAGACTCCGTCCTCGAAACCTTTTCCCTGCCTTTAATGTACCTTTAATGTTTATTTAAGTAAACCACTGGAGCAATTTCCCCTTTGTCTAATCAGAGACAAATTTTTAAAGGTGAACAATAAATTAGCTAACAGTAAAGAAAGCTGGGAAAATAATCTCCCAGGTGAAGGGAACAGAGATGTCTTTTGGATGGCAAGTAATGGAATTCAGTAATGGAACCTATGAGGACTAGACCTATCACATTCTGTAAATACATTTCTGAGTATTTGTGCTTTGTTACTTACTAATTATCTTAGATTGTAAGTTTTAGGTTGGCTTGGATTATCCTGAGCAGGAAGAAGGACGCCTTAATGAGACACTGCCCATCATCCCCCAATAGGCAGTTATTCATTTGACAGAGGATTAATATCCAGAATATATAAATAACTCATTAAACTTAACAGCAACAACAACAATAATTCGATCAACAAATGGACAAGTTATCTGAATAGGTAGACACTGAAAAATGTGGAAAAATTAGAGATAATTTGATGGATGTTTGACATAATAATAACCACTTAAACCTTGTGGGGATGCATGTTTATTGTGGCACTACTCATAATAAGCAAGATATGGAATCAGTGTAGGTGAATTTAGTGTAGGTGGATAAAGAAAATATCACATGTTTACACAATGGCTTATTATTCATAAAGAAGAATAAAATTCTGCCATTTGCAGGAAAATGAATGGAACTAGAAGGTACTACGTTCAGTGAAATAAGCAAAACACTAAAAGACAAATATCACATTTTTTTTTATTTTTTAGTAATAGTTGGACACAATACCTTCATTTATTTATTTTTTGTGGTGCTGAGGATTGAACCCAGGGCCCTGTGAGCGCTCTACTGCTGAGCCACAACTCCAGCTTATTATTATTTTTTTTAATATGTGGAAACTAAAACAAAACAAGACAAAAAATGACCTGAAAGTAGAAGAGGGACTATTCGGTTCTGGAAAGGGGTCCTTGCCTTCAGGGAAAAATATCTTTTTCCCTTTTAGACTCCATTACTGAATTCCATTACTTGTCATCCAAAAGACATCTCTGTTCCCTTCACCTGGGAGATTATTTTCCCAGCTTTCTGTACTGGTAGGTAATTTATCATTCACCTTTAAAAATTTCTCTCTGACTAATGGTTTATATGACGTTCTTGTCACAATGTAAGTTTCCCTATCTTTCTTCTTCTATTTCATCATTTTAGTATAAATTATTAACTAGTACAGGAAAGTAGCATGAGTAAGAAGACATGATAGAGTTCCTTGATAATTTGTGTTATTTAGAATGCTTTCTTTCTGTGCTTGAAGCAAGTTCTGGTCTGAGTGGAAAATGACATCTTGTAACACACCTACTTTGTACTTTCTTTGTGTCTTGCTGAGGATCCATCAGAATTCTGGGATCATGGGTTTGTGCATATCATATGCAAATAGAGCAGCAATGAGAGACACATGGATTGTGCGTATATTCTTCACCCATGCACATGTGCCTTTTTCCTACTGGACTTCACTTACAAAAGTTCAAAAATAAATTTATTAAGAATTTGAAGACAGTGACAGCAGACAGTTAAACCAAATGTGGGGCCCATCTAAGTGCAGGGACACTGCACAGGTCACATACCCATCAAGCTAGCTCTGAGACTAGCTAAACATTTTTAAAGGAAGAAAGATGATGGAGAGGGTTTGCTATACAGATTTTTAAATAATCCCGTGTAATAAAGTTTTGACCTTGTCCACTATTGGTTTGACCTTCGCCCTTGGTTCTGGGAGCTTCTGTTATATCTGATAGGAATGTCTTTACTTAGGGTGAGAATTGACCACTCTTGTCTTGGGGGCAGGATGGCCAGTGCCAGAAAGACCAACCATGTGATGTAGGGTGGTTTTTTGTAGTATCAGTCCATCTAGAGACTGAGTTCAATCCCATAGGGAATCAGTCAGTCATGCCTACGAAATGCCCAAGAAAAACTCTGGATACTGATCTTTTCTGTTCGGCAATATCCCATGCATAGTATCACATATTGATCCCAGGAGTCAGTGGCCTGACTCCATGGAGAGGACAATGAAAGTTTTACTTTTTTTTGGTGTAGGGGGAGGAGGAGCATCACTGGGGGTTGAATCCAGGGGCACTTAACCACTGAGCTACATCCCTATCCTTTTTTATTTTTTTATTTATTTAAATTTTGAGACAGGTTCTTGTTAAGTTGCTTAGGGCCTAAGTTGTGAGGCTGGCTTTGAACTTGCACTCCTCCTGCCTCAGCCTCCCAAGCCACTGGGATTACAGGCATGAGCCACTGTGCCTGGGTTTGAAAGTTTGACATTTGGGACACTTTGAGACATTGCCCTTTTGTGTTTCTTCTTTAGGTAAATTTAGTCTGTATCCTTTCTGTTTAATGGACTGTAACTATTAACGCATATATTTGAGTGAACTTTTTAAATTACTTTATGAATTACTGAGGGTAATTTTGGGGACCCCTCAGATTAATAGCCAACATCAGAACTGAGAGGAGTCTTGAGTACTGTGCTCTCAAATTTTGCAGTTTGACTTCATCCAGTTCAATTTGTAGAACAATAATGAAAATGGTACCGTGCTGGTACTAGTATAAATACTAGATGCTATGCATCAGTAAGTATCATAATATAGAAAGTGTAGAAATGAATTCAGTTCTATATGAAAATTTAGTCTATGACAAAATGGCACTTTAAACCAATGAAGATGGAAAGGGTCTTCTGACAAATGATGCCATGACAATTGGCTTTCCCTTTAGGAATGTTTTACTGTTTATACACACAATTAATCCCATGTGGATTAAGAATATAAATGTGCACAATGAAAAATATAGAGAAATATATAATTTGGTGATAAAGGTATTTCTAAGAGTAATTGAAAAAATTTTTGAAAAATATTGAGATGTTTGATGGTTTATAAATAATTTCTGAGTACCAGAAAACATCCACAAACAGAAACAAAAGACAATGAAAAACTGAGAAAAGGTATAATTAGAATATAGTTAAAAAGTTACAGTGCTCCAAAATCAGCACAAAATCAATTCCACTGTACTGAAATGGTAAGAAGCTAAATTTCACTTTGTCTTTGTTAGCTCTTTGCCCAGACAAGCACAGCTCAGTGACTCTAACGTTATAGGTAGTGGAGGGAGAGTGGGGAGAATGCCCAATGTTCTTGGCCTGTCAGTGGGTTCCCTATGGGACTTGCTTACCCCAAAGAAAATGCTGAAAGAATTGTCTTATCCCAGATACCTGGTGAAGCCCAGGGAAAGAGGCACCTTACTGTGAAAGGAATAGCTCTATGAGCTTCTGAAAAGGCGACTCCAACATTCTTGACATTTCAGTGTGCTTCCCAAGGGACTGGTTTTTGTTCTCACACAGAGTTCCAGAGAAACTGGAATAGTCCAGATGCACAAGGAAGCTGCAGCTGGCATGGCTATCTATACAAGACTGGAATAATGCAGGTAACTGAGGCTTCCCTCTCAGGAGAGAGGCAACGGAGTGGAGCATGGCTCCAACTTGAGTTGGTGGAGGATCTAGTTTCTGTCTTCCCCAGAGTGTGTTGGTAGAATGAACATCATTAAATACCTGAGAGAACAAGAGATTATGGGTTTCTGCAGGGAAAAGACTGAATTCCTAGAGCAGCCAGGGAGAAACACCCCAGAATCTCTAGCTGAGTTGACTGGGTGAAGATATTTCCCAGTGAAATCCATTCTGTAAAGGCTGGAAGACAGGGCTGTTTCTTCAGATGTGTAGATATCAGTGCAAAACTCCAAGAAACATAAAGAATCAGGAGAACACGACACAATCAAAAGAACATAAAAATCTTCAATTACCAATCCTAGGGAGAAAGGAAATCTATGAACTACATGGCAAAGATCACAACGGTTTTAAAGAAATTCAGTAAGTTGCAAAACAACAAAGTCAAGAATATGATAGGTGAAAAAAATGAAAATATGACTAAAGAGAAATGATAAATAAAAATCAAAAAGAAATTCTGAAACTGAAGAATACAATAACTGAACTAAAAAATAACTGGAGGGGTTCAACAGCAGACTTAATCAAGCAGAAGAAAGAATATGAATCAAATTGTCAAAAGTCAAGGACAAAGAGAATTTTAACAGCAGCAAGAGAATGGTGATATATTATAAACAAAGTACCCTCCATAAGATCATCAGTAGATTTCCCAGAAGAAACCTTGCAATAAAGAGAGATGGATCTATTCAAAGTAAGAGAGAGAAAAACCTGCCAGGCACAGATACTTTACCCAGCAAATTTACTGTCCTTCAGAAAGGAAGGAGAAATGAAAATCTTCCCAAACAGACAATTGCTGAAGTTTACTACCACTAGACCTGCCATATAAGAAATGCTAAAGGTAATTATTCAAGTTGAAATGAAAAGACAGTAAAGATAAAACTCATTGATAAAGGTACATATGTAGACAAATACTGAAAACTATAATAATGTAATTATATTATTTAAATCACTTTAGCTTTAGTATAAAAGTAAAAAAGACAAATACTTTAAAATAACTATAAATACATAAGTTTATTAATAAATTCACAAACTAAGGATGTAAAGTGTGATATATAAAGTGTGTGAGAAAGGAGAGGTAAAAATGTAGTTTCTTTTTTATTAGTTGCTCAAGACTGTATGCAATGAAAGGATATAAGCTTCCAATAGACTGTTATAATTGTAAGATGCTTTATCTAGGCGTGGTGATCACAAACTATTATCTATGATAGATGTACACATTACACACACATACACACACACACACATAAGAATCAAAGCATTTTATTATAAAAATCAGCAAATCACAGGAAGATAAAAGAGGGGGGGAAACAGACAAAAGAATTGTAAGACAGAAAACAACAAAAAAGCAATATTAAATTCTCACCTATCAATAATTAAATGGATTGAAATCTACAATGAAAAATGTATGGATGAACAACACAGAAATCAACAAAAAATGAGATCCAATTATATGCCGAGTATAAGAGACTCATTTTAGAATAAGAGACATATTTAGGCTAAAAGTGAAGGGATGAAAAAAGATATTCCTTTTGAATGGTAACCAGAAGACAGCAGGGATAGCTATCCTTATATCAGACAAAGTAGACTAAGTAAAATACTGTCACAAGAGATAAAGTCATTATATAATGATAAAAGGAACCGTTTATCAGTAAGCTATAACAATTATAAATATATATGCATCCAACATCAGAGTTCCTAAATATAAAAAGCAAATGTTGATATATCTGAAAGGAGAAATAGACTACAATTCAATAATAGTATGTGACTTTGATACTTCACTTTCAATAATATCTAGAATATACAGACAGAGAATATATATATCACTATATATGTATATATACACAAATGTCTCTTTGAGATTCTGTTTTGAATTCTTTTGGGGAAAATGTTTTTTAAGAACCTTCTGCAAGCCAAATGTGTATCTATACTTATATATATGTCTATATATATAATTATACATATGTGTATATATATAGACCTAAATATATATACACATATACATATATATGTGTATATATATATATAAAACATTCCACCCAGCAATGGCAGAATACACATTCTTCTCAAGTGCACATGAATCATTTTCTAGAATAGATAAATATAAGGTCACAAAACAAGTATTAACAAATTTAAGAAGACTGAAATTAAACCAAGTATCTTTCCTAATCACAGTGGAAATAATTAACAAAAGGAAAACTGAAAATTCTCAAATATATGAATTTCCTTTGATAGCTCCTATTCATCCTCATCCCACAAGATTAAATTTAGGAGATTGCTTCTATGGGTTATCTCTCTTCATCCTCCATGCCTATACTGCATGTTTCCTTCCCTTTTTGAAGAGGTTCTGGGTATGCTGCACATCCCCTGAATACATTTTTAGAATGTAAAATATTTGAAGGCAGGAACTGAGATTATCAGTTTTGTATTCACTGTGTGTCACAAGTGCCAGATGAATATTTGCTGAAGAAAAGAATCATTCTTATTGTTAAAGACCACATTCCTATGTAAGAACTCTTTAAGTTAATCTTATCTCCATTTTAAAATCCTACCGTTATTCCAAACTCAAAATTAATGCCTAAGGAGGCCTGGCAGTTCATTTAAACACATCAATCAGGCTATAGTAAAGAATGTAGGTCTTTCAGTGAGCTGGCAAGTCCCTCTGAAGGCAAATTTTAAAATTAAAAAAAGATTTTTTCAAGTGTGTTAGAAAAGAGGGGTGTGTGTGGGCACTGTAGTGCATGCTTGTAATTCCAATGACTCAGGAGGCTGAGGTGGGAGGATTGCAAGCTCAATGCAAGCCTCAGAAATCTAGTGAGGCCCTAAGCAAGTTAGTGAGACCTCATTTCAAAATAAAAAAAATAAAAAGGGCTGTGGTGTGGCTCAGTGATTCAGCAACCCTGGATTTAATCTCTGATACCAAAAAAGGGAGGAGGACCCCACATGATATAAAATTTACCATCTTAACCACTTTGAAGTATTAAATTTAGTATAATTGAGTGTATTCACATTCTTTTTTCTTCTCTGTCTTCATTTTCTTTTTTTAATTTTATTTTTTTTATTAGCTACACATGATATTGCAATGATCTTGGCAATTCATACATTTGAATCATTGGGGTATAATTTCTCATTTTTCTAATTGTACAGATTGCAGAATCACAGTGGTCATAGAGTCACCTATATACATACAGCAATCATAATGTCTATTCTGCTGCCCTTCCTATCCCCATTAGTCCTCCCCTCCCCTCCCATCATTTCTCTCTATCTAATCTAATGTGACACACTTTTTTTCTTTTTCTCATCACAACATCATACATGTATTCTGTATAATGATGAGGTTCTCCTTCCATCTTCTGTGCAACTCCCCTTCTCCCTCTTTTTCCCTCCCACCTCTCTTCCCTATTTAGTGGTAGTCTTCTTCTCATGCTCTTCCTCCCTATCCCATTTTGAGTCACCCCCCTTATATCAGAGAAGACATTCAGCATTTATTTTTTAGGGATTGGCTAACTTCACTTAGCATAATCTGCTCTAATGCCATCCATTTCCCTGCAAATGCCATGATCTTTTTATTTTTTAGTGCTGAGTAATATTCCATTGTGTATAAATGCCACATTTTTAAATCCATTCATCTATTGAAGGGCATCTAGGTTGGTTCCACATTCTAGCTATTGTGAATTGTGCTGCTATAAGCATTGATGTGGCTGTGTCCCTATAGTATGCTCTTTTTAGGTCTTTTGGGTATAGTCCAAGAAGGGGAATAGCTGGGTCAAGTGGTGGTTCCATTCCCAGCTTTCCAAGGAATCTCCATACTGCTTTCCAAATTGGCTGCACCAATTTGCAGTCCCACCTGCAGTGTATGAGTGTACCTTTTTCCCCAAATCCTTTTCAGCGCTTATTGTTGTTTGACTTTATAATGGCTGCCATTCTTATTGGAGTGAGATGGTATCTTAGAGTAGTTTTAATTTACATTTCTCTGATTGCTAGAGATGGTGAGCATTTTTTCATGTATTTGTTGGTCGATTGTATATCCTCTTCTGAGAAGTGTCTGTTCAAGTCCTTGGCCCATTTGTTGATTGGGTTATTTGTTTTTTTGTTGTTTAACTTTTTGAGTTCTTTGTATACTCTAGAGATTAGAGCTCTATCTGATGTTTGATGGGTAAAAATTTGTTCCCAGGATGTAGGCTCCCTATTCACCTCACATATTATTTCTCTTGCTGAGAAAAATATTTTTAGTTTGAATTCGTCCCATTTGTTGATTCTCGGTATTAACTCTTGTGCTATAGGTGTCTTATTAAGGAATTTGAGGCCTGCCCCCACGTGATGAAGATTAGGGCCAACTTTATCTTCTATTAGATGCAGAGTCTGTTTTCTGATTCCTAGCTCCTTGATCCATTTTGAGCTGACTTTTGTGCATGGTGAGAGAAAGGGATTCAATTTCATTTTGTTGCATATGGATTTCCAGTTCTCCCAGCACCATTTATTGAAGATGCTATCCTTCCTCCATTGCATGCTTTTAGCACCTTTGTGCTAAAAGGTAGTTGTAATTTTGTGGATTTGTCTCTGTGTCCTCTATTCTGTACCATTGGTCCACCAGCCTGTTTTGGTGCCAGTACCATGCTGTTTTCGTTACTATTGCTCTATAGCATAGTTTAAAATCTGGAATCTTGATACCACCAGTTTCATTCTTCCTGCTTAGAATTACTTAAGCTATTCTGGGTCTCTTATTTTTCCAGGTGAATTTCATGATTGCTTTTTCTATTTCTGCAAGGAATGTCATTGGGATTTTGATGGTAATTACATTGAGTCTGTAAAGTGCTTTTGGTAATATGGCCATCTTAATAATATTAATTCTACCAATCCATGAGCAAGGTAAATCTTCCAAACTTCTAAGGTCTTCTTCTATTTCTTTCTTCAGGGTTCTGTAGTTTTCATTGTATAGATCTTTTACCTCTTTTGTTAGGTTGATTCCCAGCTATTTTATTTTATTTTATTGAGGAAATTGTGAATGGAGTAGTTGTCCTCATTTCCATTTCAGAGAATTTGTCACTGATATACAGGTATGCCTTTGATTTATTGGTATTGATTTTATATCCTGCCACTTTTCTGAATTCATTTACTAGTTCTAGAAGTTTCTTGGTTGAACTTTTTGGGTCTGCTAGGTATAGGATCATGTCATCAGCAAATAGTGCTAATTTAAGTTCTTTTCCTATATTTATGCCTTTAATTTCTTTCATCTGTCTAATTGCTCTGGCTAGTGTTTCTAGAACTATGTTGAATAGAAGTGGTGAGAGAGGGCATCCCTGTCTTATTCCAGATTTTAAAGGGAATGCCTTCAATTTTTCTCCATTTAGAATGATGCTGGCTTGAGGCTTAGAGTATATAGCTTTTACCATGTTGAGGTAATTTCCTGTTATCCCTAATTTTTCTATTGTTTTGAACAAAAGGGATGCTGTATTTTGTCGAATGCTTTTTCGGTTCTTTAAGATGTGGTGAATTAATTTATTGTTTTCTGTATATTGAACCAGCCTTGCATCCCAGGGATGAATCCCACTTGGTCATGGTGCACTACCTTTTTGATATGTTTTTTTTATCCAATTTGCCAGAATTTTATTGAGGATTTTTGCATCTATATTCATTAGGGGTATTGGTCTGAAGTTTTCTTTCTTTGAAGTGTCTTTATCTGGTTTTGGAATCAGGGTGATGTTGGCCTCATAGAATGAATTTGGAAGTACTCCCTCTTTTTCTATCTCCTGAAATAGATTGAAGAGTATTGGTATTAGTTCTTCTTTAAAGTTCTTGTAAAACTTTGCTGTATATCTATCTGGTCCTGGGCTTTTCTTGGTTGGTAGTCTTTTTATGGTTTCTTCTATTTCCTTACTTGATATTGGTCTGTTTAGGTTGTTTATATCATCCTGACTCAATCTGGGTAGGTATTCACATTCTTATACAACAGATATTCAGAGACTTTTAATTTTTCAAAATCTGAAACTATATGGTTAAACAATTCTGTATTTCTCCTCTCCCATCAGCCCATGACAATTAGTATTTTACTTCTATTTCCTATAAGACTATTTTAAATACCTCATATGAGTAGAATTAGACAGTGTTTATTTATTATGACTGGTTCAGTGCACTCATTATAGTGTTCTCAAGCTTCATTCATGGTGTAGCCTTCTTTTTAAAGGCTGAATTATACATATATAATGTTGTGGTTATTCATTGATCTGAGTATGAACATTTGGGTTGCTTCCACCTCTTGCCTGTTATAAGTGCTGTTGCAATGAACACAGTGCATGCAGATGTCTCTTTGAGTTTCGTTTTGAATTCTTTGGGGGCAAAAGTGGTTTTTAAAACCTTCTGTAAGCCAAATAAAATATAGCTTCTAGCCAGAGTCCAACTGTAAGCTCCCAACTTGCAATCCTTGTTATTATTTACTTATTTTTATAATGGGGGACAATGGAAAGCCAATGATTTATCTGACAAAGAAGACAAGGCTCTGAGCTGAGGTGAGTAAGATGGGAAGGAGATGAGAAGAAGTTTTCAAATGAAGATGTCTAAGGGCAGTTTATTCTGGGCAAAATGAGAAGAAACTGTGGAAGAAGACTGGTGCCTAGAGATGCCAAAATTTGGGCTGACGGTGATAACCGTGATGAGAGGCAGGATGGTTGGTGCTGTCAGTAGTCTTGCAAGGTAATCGTCATCAATGTTCCATATCTTTGAAATTTGAGGGTATCATCACTCAGATTCCTAGGCTAAAGGACTTGGGGTAAGGTGAAGGTGTTAGAGCCAGGCCTCAAAACTCCCAAAGAGAATAGCAGAGGGAGCAGTAGGCACAAATTACAGTAGCAAGTGACTTGTGGATAAAATGATCAGATGGCGTTTCACGCAGATACAAGGCAATAATCTGCATTTGGAGGTGGGAGAAGGGTTAGTGTGGTCTCCAGGGGAAAGTACTCTTAGAGAAACATCCCTGTGCCAGGCAGAGTTCTGGTGAATGGTGACCTGATCTTGTCCTGCAGAGATGCCCACTCTCCACATAGAACAAAGAGACGCCATTCTGCATTCATGGTATCTGCAGGTAGGGAAGAGGGCCCACCAGAAAGAGAGAATGGGGTCATCAACGTCTCAAGTGTGAGTGTTGAGATGGCAGGTGTTGGTGTGGAGTTACCTGTGGACATCCCTCCCAAAGAAAATTTAGTTCAGATGTCAAGACTCATGATGCCACACATTCACAAGAAGGTATATAAGAGGCTACTCACATTATGAAACTTTATGGGAGAGCAGGGAAGGCTCCCAGAAAGGTCTAGAAATGCCCTGAGAATGCAGGGAGGGGCAGCTGGCCTGGGGTTTTGTAATGGTTAGGGAGTAGGGCTTGGGTGAGGGCTGCCTCATCCTGACCAAGGCTTGCCTGGGCTGAATTTCACATCAGTGCCAAAGGAGGGAGCACCCAGGCTTTCTTGTTAGCATGTTCAGATGTGGGACACAAAGTGAAGGGGGAAGCACAGGACTTGAATACTCTCAGCCGTCATGCAGCAAATGTGGACCCGACTTTATTACAGAATACCAGAGTGTATTAGCCTAGAATTAAAAGCCCAAGGCTGCCTAGTGGACATGCACTTCATTCCTTAGGGGAAGCCAGTAACCAGGGGCTTTGGAGGCCAAGACTGTACAGCCCCTGTGAAATTTTGGAGTGTTGGTAATTTTCTGTGTTTCTCATTTATATTATTTCTGGTCTGTTTCCTGTTTGGGTTATCAAAAACATTTTATATAACAAAAAGGACCAGTAATATTGTCAGCTGGGATGGCATATGTGTCCGTGTGTGTGTGTGTGTGTGTGTGTGTGTGTGTGTGTGTGTGTTTGGGTTTTAGGTGTAGCTGAGTGGTACCCAGTAGCTATTCTAGCCCCCCTCTCATTTTTTTTGGTGTCATCCTGTACTGCAGGGGCTGGCAGGCTGGTGACCACATTTCCCCAACTCTCCTGGAGGGGTTTATTATGCACAGTCTGATTTTAACCTTGAAAGTAGAAGTGAAACAGCAGCCACCTCTGTTCCAATTTTTTACTTTTTCTGTTGGTGATCAAGATCTTGGACTATTTCCAAAATCTTGGGGTTTTTCTGAAGTGGTCTAGTACCCAGTCACTGGCTTTATGGGTGTTGAGAGGCAGTTGTGATGTGGCAGTGGTAGCTTCCTGGTCCTGACTTTGTGATTCCAGGATCACAGCTATGCCTGTAGGGTCATGAACTCAACAGTTCCAGAGTTAGCTGACTGACTCTGTATCCTGCCGAGAACTCTTAGTGTGTGTCATAGTAGAGGGGAGTGATTTGCGGACTATGAAACTAGAGACATTATACTCAACTCCAAACCATAACTGGAGACTGGGATTTGCAGAGACTGCACAGGAGAGAGCGAATGGTGGCTTCTCAAAGTAGATCAGTTGGGACCCGAAAAAATCCTCTGGGCAGAGATGGTGAGGGGGAAAAGGCTGTAGGGTTACCAGAAACCTTCCCTCTGTCTCTACTAATCTTGGGGCTGCAAAGGAAGAAGGTCTTAGGTGAGTTCCTTGAATCAGTTGGTAAAGGTGCTCAGTATTTTATTCATTGTCTTGTATATTCATTGTTTTGCTTCTAAATTTCTGGAAGCTTATTCTTTTAAAAAAATTTTTTAACATTCTTAGTGTAATTATAGAGTACCTGGGAAAATCTGATTTTCTTTTTCTTCCACAGATAAGAAGTAACTTGAGTATGGTCTCCTTTCAAATTCATACACCTATCCCTGAATTTAGTAGATAAAAATAAAATTTGCCTAGGGAAAATATAGTGATAATTTTTAAGACTTTAAAAGTTCCACTGATGCTTTAGCACTGCCTGATACAGTGAGAGTGAGGGAAACACAGTTTAGCAGATATTTCTTGTTGCATTGAGTTGTATTGAGCTCCCTGACTTCCCTTGGCCCATGACGACTCTTCCTCCACTCCACCTTAGCCACCCACTCTCAAGACACACCTTGGAGCCCGTCCGTCATTACCTGGAATTATACGACCTCTGTGGTATGTGTGTCTGACACATCATTTTCTGATTACAAAGTCCTTCTAGCATAGGGTTGTGCTAGGAAGGCTATTTCAGTGAGAACGTAGACATTTTCAGTTGGGAGTTTCCTCAACTATAGTAGTTCAGCGAGTGGCCTTGTTTTTACTCTCAACCTCTTCCACTTCTTTTACTCAGTTTTAGAAGTTCATCATTTAAAAAAACAATCTATTTTGGGATATAATTTACATACCACACAGTTCACCTTTTTAAAAAGAACATGATTCTGTGGTTTTTATTGTGTTCAGAGTTGTGCAGCCATCACCACAGTGAATTTTAGAACCATGAAGAGAACCTGCTTAGCCATCACTGTGCAGCCCTGCATGGCCCCTCCCCAGGACAACACAAGTCTCTGTCTCTGCAGACCTGCCTGTTCTGAGCATTTCATGCGATGGAATCAGACGTGTAGCCTTTTGTGACTGGTGTCTCTTACATGGCGTAACTTTTTGTTGGTGCATAATAATCATACAGAGTAGGGAGTTTCCTTGTGGCATATTTGTACATGCACATGACCTACTTGCTTAGTTTCATTCCTCATCCCCTAACCTGCCCTTCCCTCATCCTCCCTCCACCCCCTGTCTCTACTCTTGGGTCTTCCTTTCCATTTTCATGACATTCCTTTTTTGTCTCTCACTTCTACATATCAGAGAAAGCAAATAAACCTTTACTTTCTTAGTCTGGTTTATTTCACTGAAGGTGATATAAATTACATAATATCATTCTTCTTTATGACTGAGTGAGACTCCATTGTATAAAGATCCCACATTTTCTTTATCCATTCATCTGTTGATGGACATTGAGGCTATTTCCATAGCTTGGATATTATGAATTGTAGCATGTTTTTAAGGTTCATACACATTGAAACATGTATTAGTTACTCAATTCCTTTTTATGGTTAAATAATATTCCAATGTATGAATATGCCACATTTTATTGATCTGTTCATCGGTCAATGGATTCTTTATTTGTATCTACCTTTTGGCTATTATGAATATGCTACTATAAATATTCACACACAAAGATTTATGGGTGGGCATATGTTTCATTCCCCTTGGTTGTATACCTAAGAGTAGAATGGCTGGGTCATATGGTAACTTTTTTCAAATCATTTGAGGAACTGCCAGACTCTTTTTCCAAAAGAGTCATACCATTTTATATTTCTGCTACTAAGGTTTAAGGGTTCCAATTTCCTTATGTTCTTGCCAATACTGGTTTATATGTGACTTTAAATTATTGCCCTCACGATGGATGTGAAATTGCATCTCATTATGATTTTGATTTGCGTTTCTCTGGTGGATAATGATGTTGAGCATTTTTCATGCACATATCAGCCACTTGTATATCTTCTAAATAAAAATTCTTTTCAGATCCTTTGCTCATTTGAAAATTTGTTGCCTTTTTATTGCTGAGTTGTAAGAGTTCCTTACATATTCTAGATACAACTCATTTGCCAGATAAATGATTTGCAAAAATTTCCTCCCATTCCGTGAGTTGCCTTTTTACTTTCTTCTCTTCTTGAAGCACAACAGTTTTTTTTCTTTCAGTTCTATAGTATCTACTTATCTATTTTTTTATTTGTTGATCATATTGAAAAAAATCATTGCCTAATCCAAAGCCCATGTATTTGTATTTGTATTTTCTTCTAAGAAGGAAGTTATAGTTTTAGACTTAGGTCTTTGATCCTATTTGAGTTAATTTTATTTATTTATTTTTGCAGGTTTCATCAGTACAACTTACTGAGAAGACTTTCCTTTTTCCATTGAATTGCGTTAATTCCCTTGTTGAAAATCAGCTGCTCTAAATGTGATGGTTTATTTCTTCATTCTCAATTCTATTCCATTGATCTATAGGTCTAACCTCATACCAGTACCACAGTGGTTTTGATTGATTGTTTGTTTTATTCTTTTTAGTCATCCATGACAGTAGAATGCATTTTGACATATCACACATAGGTGGAGTATAACTTCCCATTTTTTGTGTTTGTATATGATGGAGTTACACTGGTATTCATATAAGAAAATAGGAAATTTATGTCTGATTCATTCTGTCTTTTCTAGTTCCATCCCCCTAACTTTCCCTTCATTCCCTTTTGTCTAATCCACTGAAATTCTAGTTTTCCTTCCCTGCTGTTTATTATGAGTTAGTATCCACATATCAGAGAGAATATTTGGTCTTTGGTTTTTTTGAGATTGTCTTAATTCACTTAACATGATAGTCTTCAGTTCCATCCATTTATCAGCAAATCTGATCATTTAATTTTTCTTTATGGCTGAGTAGTATTCCATTGTGTATATATACCATATTCATCTATGAAGGTCACCTAGCCTGGTTCCATAGTTTAGCTATTGTGAATTGAGCTGCTATACACTTTTATGTGGCCGCATCACTAAGTATGCTGATATTAAGTCCCTTGGGTATATGCTGAGGTGTGGGATAAATGGGTCAAATTTATTTGATGGTGGTTCCATTCCAAGTTTTCTTAGGAATCTCCATACTGCTTTCCAGAGTGGTTGCACCAATTTGCAGTCCTACCAGCAAAATATGAGTGAATCTTTTCCCCCACATCCTTGCCAATATTTATTGTTACTTGTATTCTTGATAATTGCCATTCTGAGTTAGAGATGTTGAACATTTTTTCATCTACTTGTTGACCATGCATATTTCTTCTTCTATGAAGTGCCTGTACAGTTCCTTTGCCTATTTATGATTAGGCTATTTATTTTTTTGTGTGTATGTTAATTTTTTTTTTAATTCTTTATATATTCTGGAGTTTGATGCTCTGAGGTGCAGGTGGCAAAGATTTTCTCCTATTCTGTAGGCTCTTTCTTCATGTTCTTGATTTGATTTTAGTCAGCTTTTTTTTTCCTGTTGTGACTAAAAGACATGACCAAAACAATTTTAGGGGAGGAAAATTTTATTTTGGGACTCACAGTTTCAGATGTCTCAGTCCATTCCTCGGAGTTTGAGGTGAGGCAGGAACAACCTAGTGAAAGAGAGTGGCAGAGGGAAGCAGCTGACATGGTGATCAGAAAGCAGAGAGAGAGATTTCCACTTTTCAGATATGACTATGTACTCCAAAGCCACGCTCCCCAATTCCCATGTCTTTTAGCCACATCCAGCCACTTCAGTTACCACTACATTAATACCATCAGAGGATTAATTCACTGATTGGGTTCAGATTCTCACAATCCAAACATTTTTTCTCTGAACCTTTTTGCATTGTCTCACACATGAGCTTTTGGGGGAACCTCACATTGAAACCCTAACATTCTGTTCCTGACCCCCAAAAGCTAATAGCCATCTCACAATGCAAAATACATTTTGTCCATTTCCAAGAGTCTCCATAGTCTTAAGAGTTCTGAGATTGCTCAAAGTTCAAGTCCAAAGTCTTCTCTAAGGCTCAAGGTAATCTTTCATTGTGAGTGCCTATAAAATTAAAAGTGATTTTCAAGTATCCAATATAAAATGGTACAGAGTAAACATTTCCATTAAGAAAAATTAGGGGCATAGAAAGAAGGGATGGGACCAAAGTGAGACTGAAGTCCAGTTGGGCAAACAAGTCCTGTAGCTCCATGTCTGGCATCACGGGGCACTTGGCATTAGGATGTTCTCTCCAAAGGGCTTGTGTAGCTCTGCCCCTGTGGCCATGTTGGTTGTAGCCCAAGTAGCCTTTCTGTTGGCTTGTTTCTGTTCAATTCCTGAAGCTTTCCTAGAACAATGTCCCATGTTACTGTCATTTCTTAATCTTGGGGGTCTCTATTACAGCTTCCGCTTCCTCCTCAGATCTCCATACCTTGTGTTCTCAGGGAGTGCCCACAGGGACTCTGATCCTGCTGCACTTTTCCTGGCTTCCAAGGCCTTCCTTTGAGATCTTGGTAGAAGCCTCCATGACCTCCTAACTCCAGCTTCCTGCATTCCTGCAGAACCAGCACCATGTGGTTGATCCCAAGGTCTGTGGCCATCTTGAGTAGCAGCCAAGCCTCCAGGGATCTGGCTGCCTTAGCCCTCTGAGGATCTGGGTGGCTGAGCACGTTGAAAAAATATTTTAGGCTCCCTGTACAAGAAGGATTCCTCGATGGTCTCTTCTCAAGATAATTTTTGTTTTTGTTTCCTTGAGCCTGAGATGGGTGTGGTCATGCCAGCTCCTGAGATGCCCTCAAGCCATCTTTCTCGTTGTCTCTGGGCAGTCTTTAGCAACTTCCTTAGCCCCAGTTTTATCCTGCCTTTCAAGTTTAAGTTTTTCAAATATTTCTGCTCTGTTTTCTGCTCCTGAGTATCATAATAAATATGGCTAAAAGCCTCCAGCAATATCCTTGCCACCACCTGAATGCTATGCTGCCTAGACATTTCTTATGCCAGATTAAAGAGACTATCACTTTTAAAAGCAGCTTCACAGAAAGTCTCAGCACAGGTGCAAAGTGCATACAACGTCTCAGCCCTAACATAACATGAATGGACTCTATTCCAAATTCAATAGAGTCCTTTTCTGAACCCTCTTAAGCCCTGTCTTCACTGTTCATAGTTCTGTTGGCATTCTGGTCTTCTGAGCTCCCAAAATAATTGGCCATTAAGCTCCACTTACAAGAACCCAAAGTATTTCCAGCTTGCCCTGCTAAGAATCTCAAAATTCCTCCCACCAATTCCATAAAGCTCAAAAACCTTCTGAACAATATGGTCAGGTTAGTCACAGCAATGACCCCACTTCTTGGTTCCAATTTCTGTTTTAGTCTCCTTTTTTGCTGCTGTGACTAAAAGACCCGACTAAAACAATTTTAGGGGAGGAAAAGTTTAAGGGCTCATGGTTTCAGAGGTCTCAATCCATATACAGCCAGCTGCATTCCTCTGGGGCTCTAGGTGAGGCAGGAACAACATGGAGGAAGAGTGTGGCAGAGGGAAGTGTGGTGATCAGAGAGCAGAAAGGGGAGGGGGTCTCCACTTGCTAGATACAAATACATACCCCAAAGCCACGTCCCCAATTCCAGCCTCCTTCAGCTATACCCTACCACTTGTTATCATTCAGTTAATTCCATCAGGGGATTAATTCACTGACTGGGTTAAGACTCTCACAACCCAGTCATTTCTCCTCTAACCTTCTTGCATCGTCTCACATGTGAGCTCTTGGGGGGACACCTCACATCCAAACCATAACATGATTATTTCTTTTGCTATGAAGAAGCTTTTTAGTTTGATGCCCTCCCATTTATTGATTCTTGATTTTACTTCTTGTCTTTCTGAAGAATGGTTTGTTTTTGTGGTACTGGGGATTTGAATCCAGAGACACTTTTCCACTGACCTACATTCCTAACCCTTTTTATTTTTTAATTTTAGGACAGGGTCTTGCTAAAATGCCAAGGTTGGCCTCAAACTTGTGATCTTCCTGCCGGGTTCCTGAGTAGCTGGAATTACAGGTATGTGCCACAACACCCCATACATTGTCTTAATTACTGTAGTTTTTGTAGTAAGTTTTTAAATTGAAAAGTGTGAGTATTCCAACTTTTTTCTTTGAATTCCCATATGAGTTTTAGGATCAGATACCAATTTCTTCAAAGAGACTAGCTTGAATTTTGATGGGGATTATATTGAATCTGTGGGCCAGTTTGGGGAATATTGCTTTCTTAATAATATTAAGTCTTCCAATCCATAAACATAAGATATCTTTCCATTTATTTAGGTCTTCTTTAATTTTTGTCAATAGGTTTGTATTTTTCAGAGTGTAAATTGTGTATTGTTTCTCAAAATTTATTCCTATGTATTTTATTGTTTTAATGTTATTGTAAATGGAATTGATTTCTTAATTTTATTTTCTGTGTATTCATTGCAAATGAATAGCAATACAACTGATTTTTGTAAATTGATCTTATATTCTGCAACTTTGCTGAACTCATTTATTAGTTTAAATAGCATTTTAGTGTATTCCTTAAATTTTATCTATGGATGAGACCATATGATTTGCAAATGGAGATAATTTGATCTAGTCACATACACACAGAAAAACAAAAACAAAAAAGAATTAAAATTCAGTTATTATGGCTCAGGAAATCAGAATGGCAAAGAGATCAGTTATTGAAAACTGAATCATTTCTTTTGTGTACTTTGGCTCCAATTGGCCAAGAAATGTGGTCTTTTGTTTCAGAAATACGAGCAATACCACACTGATGGGAGAAGTATTGTTTATCAATATTTGATTAGATAGAATTTGGCTCATCTTAGTAAGGAGGGTTTCTGTCTTAGGCAATGGTTAAGGTCAAAGGACAAGTCACAGTTCTCCCTGGTAGAAACTGACATGGGTTCAAAGTTCTCATGTTTATAGTTCGAACCCAAGATTTTCTGTTCAGCTCTTTCCCATTTTAGTGGTTACCAACAGAGGAGAGCCTTAATAAGCATCTAACTGGAATCTTTGCATGTGATAGCAATGAGAAATGGATCTAGGGATGATACAGCCTTCTTTATTTGTTTCTTTTTATGTGGCACTAAGGATCAAACTCAGAGCTTCACACATGCTAGGCAAGTGCTCTGCCAACGGAGCTACAGCCCCAGCCCCAGTGTGATACAGCCTTCTATGGAATGGAAGGGATTTTTTTTTTTCTGAAGGAGATGAGTCACCAAATTGATGGTCTTAAAACTGAGTAATGGGATATACAAGGTCAAATTGAGATAGAGAAGTAGGGGTGCAGGTTAACTGGCAGAATGGAAGGAGCCTCCTTGTGACAGCTGGTGTAGAAGAATTCTTCTCTGGGAAGGGAAAAGGCAATGGCTATGATTTCCATAAATTTAATCTGTATCTGCCCTACACTGTTGTTGGAGGTGGGGTTGTTTGGAACCTGGTGAAGGGATGGAGTTTGGAATGCAAAAAAAATCTTTAGAGACCAACATCTATATAAAATGAAGAGAGGGAAAGCAAGAGATAGGAAAGGTGAGCTGCAACAAGAGCCCAGGAAAGCCTTAGGAAACCTACAACTGAACTGACTGACAATTGACCAAAATGGCCAAGGTTGTATATCCCCCCTTCACATAGTCACTGTATAGTGGTTTCTTGGGGATGGTCTGAAATCAGATGGGGAAATGCTGAAATTTAGGCAGACTATAAAATATGTCAGTTGGAAATGATGTGTTGTCAGCACTTGTGCCTGTTGGGTGACAAGTCCTTCCTTAAAGTAGAATTTGGGTACTTCTGTATCTCTGTATCTACCATACTGTATCCTGCTTGAAGTCTGAATCTATTGAGTTACTAGTCTAGAGTGATTGGTATGGCAAAGGCTGTTGGCTCAGGCTGCTTTCCCATTCCTCTTCTTGTAAGCTTTGGTAGCAAATGAAGAATGTGCTAGAGGGAAGCCATTCACCAGCATGTGGCCCTTCTAATGAACCTGGGTTATAATGTAAAAGCCATCTTGTTTGTGGGCAGTGAGAGATGCCTTTGACCTTCAGGCAGGAAGAACCACTCTCTTCTTTTATATGGTTTCTGAAAGTACTTTCACAATCTGGAGGAATTGTCTTGGAGGAAACACATCTATTGTTGTCTCCATTTCTTTCTTGGTTCCTCCTGTTTTCCTCCTAACCAGGGTGTTATGCCTCATTTCTCAGCTCTGCTCCCTGGGTACCAGCCCAAGAAATGGGTAAGAACTGGGCCCCTTTTCATATCTTTTATCCCATCTACCAAGTAGACTGGGCAGGATGTCCCCTTCTAGCTCTTCTGTCAAATCCAAGTTCTGGTCAGGGAAAAAACAATTTGGCCTCAGCCCACACTGTTTTCTTCATTCCTGCTTTACCACTAATAAAGCTAATAGTTTTATATCCATCATTCTCATGAAGGTGTTTTCAATTTGGAATAAGTGGAAATGGTGAGGAGTTCAATAACTGCCCCCTCCAATCCAGTACACAGGAGGTGAGTAGAGAGACCCTGGGTGCAAAAGTGTGGTTAATTCTTTTGATTTCTGCTGTGGTGGTGAAGGTTAGGTATACTTATAGCAAACCTACAAGGTATGTATAAAAATCTGTTGTACCAAATGAGAACATTCAGGGGTTTAGCGATAATTTCACATTAAAGATGAGTATAGTTCTGTATATATCCTGGAGATTAGTGCTTGTTGAGAGCCACAGTTTAGTTGGAATGACGTCTGGCATTTTGCCAGAGGGAATGGTTGAAAGGTGACCCTGCTGGGGGGGGGGCAAAGGGCATTAGGGGCGGATCCTGCTGGGAATAGGGTGGCTTCGAGATTAGGGTGGATCCTGCAGCTTCCGGAGCCCATTACTTTGGAGTTCCCATTGAGTTCTCACGGGAGTTCTGGGAGAATTGTCGCAGGGAGCCCGGTGGAGCGAGTGTGTTTCTGGGAAGTGTGTGTAGAGTGCCAGTGAGAATTGGGGAGTAAAGAGTTGCTGTTTGAACCTACAAGGCTTTGTGGCGGCCCGGTTATTTCGTGCCCAGCCAGACTGCGGCAAGTGCTCTATCTGATGAGCATGTGGTAAAGATTTTCTCTCATTATATTGGCTCTGTCTTCATGTTATTGATTCTTTCCTTTGCTGCAAAGAAGCTTTTTAGTTTGAATCTATCCCATTTGATTCTTGATTTTATTCTTGTGCTTTAGGAGTTTTGTCAAGGAAGTCAGGTCCTAAGCTGACATGATGAAGATTTGAACCTGCTTTTTCTTTTATTAGGCACAGTCTCTGGTCTAATTCCTAGGTCCTTCATCCACTTTGAATTGAGTTTTATTCATGGTGAGAGATAGGGGCTTAATTTCATTTTGCTGCATATGTATTTCCAGTTTTCCCAGTACCATTTGTTGAAGAGGCTATCTTTTCTCCATTGTATATTTTTGGTGCCTTTGTTGAGTATGAGATAACTGTATTTATGTGAGTTTGTCTTTGTGTTCTCTATTCTGTACCATTGGTCTACATGTCTATTTTGGTGCCAATACCATGCTGTTTTTCTTATTATAGCTCTGTAGTATAGTTTAAAGTCTGGTATTGTGATGCCTCCTGCTTCACTGTTTTTGCTAAGGAGTACTTTGGCTAATCTGCATCTCTTATTTTTCCAAATGAATTTCAGGATTGCCTTTTATATTTCTATGAGGAATTTCACTGGGATTTTGATTGGATATACAGAATTAAATCTGTATAACACTTTTGGTATTAGGGTCATTTTGACTATATTAATTCTGCCTATCTAAGAACAAGGGGTATCTTTCCATCTTCTAAGGTCTTCTTTAATTTCTTTCTTTAGTGTTCTGTTATTTTCATTGTAGAGGTCTTTCACCTCTTCTGTTAGGTTGATTCCCAAGTTTTTTTTTTTTTGAGGCTACTGTAAATGGGGTAGTTCTCCTAAATTTATCTTTCAGAGGATTCATCACTGATGTACTGAAATGCAAGAACTCAAAAAACTTAACACTAAAAAAAAGAAATAACCCAATCAATAAATGATCTAAGAAAAGGAACAGAAACATCACAGAAGAAGATTTACAAATATATGAAAAGATAAAGAAACATACGAAAAACTCTTCAACATCTCCATGTATTAGAGAAATGCAAATCAAAATTACTCTAAGATTTCATCTCACACCAATCAGGATGGCAGTTATTAAGAATTCAAGCAACAATAAGTGCTGGCGAAGCTGTGGGGGAAAAGGTACTCTAATTCATTGCTGGTAGGATTGCAAAATAGTGCAACAACTTTGGAAAGCAGTATGGAGATTCCTACCCCACTCCCTGGTCTATACCCAAAGGACTTAAAGTCAACATATTACAGTGATGCAGCCAATTGACAATAGCTAAACTGTGGAACCAGCCTAGATGCCCTTCAATAGATGAATGGATAAAGAAACTATGATATATATACACAATGGAATATTACTCAGCATTAAAAGAAAATAAAATTATGGTATTTGCAGTTGAAGAATATCATGCTAAGCAAACTAATTCAATCCCCAAAAGCAAAGGCCAAATGTTTTCTCTGATAAGTGGATGCTGATCCATAATGGGTGGGGGGGGCACAAGGGAAAAGTATAGAAACTTTGGATTGGGCAGTGGTGGAGGAGGGGAAGGGAGGGAGTTTGTGGGGGAGAAAGATGGTAGAATGAGACAGACATTATTATCCTATGTATGGGTATGATTGCATGAATGGTCTACACTACATCATGTACAACCAGAGAAATGAAAGTTGTGTTCCATTTGTGTAAAAAATAAAATTAAATTTAAAAAAGATGAGGATAAATTCCTTGAAATCACAGTCTTTCTTTCCCATTCACTTTTTGACTCATTTTAAACAAACGTCTTCAGTATTTCATTGAAATTGCTTTCAACAACATCAACAGAGGATTTTGTTCTTTGATAACTCTTATCAGATATTCTTCAGACCTTATCTACCTGATTAAAAACTTTTTACTGCTCGGTAGTTTCTGAGCACTGCACCCTCTCCCTTGTTCTTCAAATTCCTTTCCCCACGGGCTTCACTGTTGTGGGTTGCTGGAGTACTCACCTCTCTGACCATGTCTTCTGCTACTGACTTCTCACACTTTTAGTGTTCATCTTTCCCAAAGTTCTGTTTTTGGTTTTCACGGTAGGTAATGTGGTTTAGCTCATTCCACATTTCTCTTCAGCTTCCTCCTAACATGTAGAAGACAGAAAGCTCAACAAACAAAGTTAACAACAACAACAACAACAAAAACACAAAACATTTTTTTTCAGATGCCAGAGAATTCTGGATGTAATCTAAATTTTACAGTCAGACATTGTGAGAGACACATATTATATTTGGAGCTAAATTTTCTATTTGGAAGAGAAAGTCAAGGTATGGGTTTTTGTTTTGTTTTGTTTTGGCATGGTGTAGTTCTGGAGCAGGTAGTTTAATAGCAGTTTCTGTTGAAGCAAAAGATTTCCTGATTCTATGGATCTTATTATTTTAGAAGCAGCAGCTCCTTTAGCGACCCAGTTCTGCAGGAAAGCTTTGGGAATTGTTTCTTGAAGCTTAGGATAGAGTTTTATTTCATTAACTATGTATTTAACCCACTAAATATTCTTTAATAAATTCCTTTCTTTTTAATCTATACACAGTAGCTTCTGTTTTTTTCTTTTTTCTTTTCTTTTTTTGTAAATGAATACTGACCAATACAGTCTTGCTTTTCTTGGAATTTCTTGTTTTTGATTTAAATTCAGTGTGTTCAATGTCATCACACAGTATCATCTGGTACCAGACTGAGGTCTCCTCATTTTATATCAGATGAGATAACTCTTCTAGGCTTCAGATTTATATTTCCATGTGCCTAACGGACTTCTATATCTGGATGTGCAATAAAACCTAAACTTCACTATATATAAAACTGAACCTATTGAGTCTCTTGGTACTTTCTTTGTTCCCAATCCAGATGGTGACCTAGAAACTTCGGTGTCATCCTCTACTTCTTTGTTGCCCTTGTTCTCACCTTCCCATCAGTACCAAGACATGCGGATGCCAGTTTCTAAATATCCAGCCCTTTTCTCCCTCCCCTGTGCTAGTTCTTTAGTTCCTGTCTGGATTCTGGAGTAGCCTTTTCTTCTCCTTTTACACATCCTTTTCCTTCTGATACTTTGATTTTAAATTGCATATTGAAGATAATTGTTTTTTGTATTTATATTTGAACACACATGAAATTGGTATACATTTTGTAATTGATGGTGAATTCCACTTGCTGTCAGCTAGAAAGCTGTTCTAGCATAGTGATTATTATCTGCTTGCTCAAACTGGGTTGTTATTTAGGGTGACTTGAATGGACAACTATAACTTCTTGATGGTTTATTCAACAATCATTGAAGGGCCATTTGAGGAAAAAATATGAATCCTGGTTCTTGTATAGTAAACTTTTACTAACACCTTTGGGTAAAATTTGAGAGCATCAAAAGCTGCGGAGTGGGTACCAAGAGCTTAGGAAAAAAACCCATATGCAACATTGGAGCTTCCTGTTAATAAGGGCTGTGTATCACTAGAGGTCTGGATAGCCGTGATTGATATCAGGCTGTGGAATGGGGGAGGTGAAGAGGAGGAGGTGGAAGTTAAAAAGTGAGCAAAAAGAACTTTTCTCTCAGAGAGATTAAGTCTATCTAATCCCAAACATTTATGAAAACATAATTAAAAAAATTACAAGTTAGCTTTTGCTCTTGCTTGTATGCATTAAAGCTATTTTAAGAATGATTTAAGTATTCAGAAAGGCAGGGGTCTCCAAATAGGTGAACATTACCTTGTTTTAGAATTTTCAATAATGATGGTCTTGTTTTCTTCATTTCTAGTACACGGATGTGACAGCTTGGTTTCTTGAGTTGTAGCATTTGGAAAATGAAAATGAAATGATATATAGTATGCCTTGCAACAAAATTGGAGAGTATTAAACAGTTTTAAATGGGGCAAAAGAATTAATCCCTACTGGCCAATAGTCATGCATGGCAATTTCCTCCCTGCCCTTGCTCTGCTTGGATAACCTTGACAGAATGCTCTAAACTTTTATAATTCATTATGAAGCTGAACATGTGTAAGAAAAACAAGTGCTCCTTTCTAACCAGGGGAAAAGGTGTTTTTTTAAATGTAATTTTCATAAACATTTGCTTATCTTTTTTTGTCTCCTTCCTAGTTCTGCACCCCTCCCCCCCCCCAGGTGACTGTTCCCTGACTCAGAGTGAATCCTCCTACTGCTTCCTGCTCAGCTGAATCAACACTTCCGGAGGTTTTGACTAAGAGAAGCCACAGCCCATGGTTATACTTGACTTTTGAAAATCCTGGTTCTTTAAGGACATAATTACAAGGACCCATGCTTATAGAATAAGTAAGTTGGTTTTAGCTATGTTTATGAATTACACTCCCCAAAAAAGTACAAAAATAAGTCAGACTTCATTAATGATAATTTGTCTGTTTTTTTAAAAAATTGTATTGGCTAATTATTCAGATATTAAGAGATCGTGATAATATAAATTCAAGAATTTGGTGTATAGAATCCTTAATGGTCCTTTGCTTTCTTATTCCTGGCTCAAAATAATGGGAAATACAAAAGAGAAAAGATATGATCTCAGAAAGGCATGATAGATACTGTGTCTCTGAACATTATTTTGTCAGCTAATTACCATGGAGATCAATTAATCTCTAAGAAAAAGAGGAATGCTTCATAACTCCAACACTAAATAATTTCCTTTTTGTATTGATCACTAAACTATGAGTATGCTTTTAATTTTTCCCAGAAAGAGCTTCCATCATGAGAAGGCAAACTGTATTACTATGCGTCCTCCACCTTGATGTTTTTATTATTTTTAATCTTTAAAATATATTTTAACATGTCTGAAATTTAGGATATATCTTATAATTGAAGGTGACTTCTAGTTGCTGTATCTATTAGGTTTACTTTCCTAGGCTTAGTGCCCACAGCTGTCCAGCAAGAAGGGCAAAATCACTGGTAGACCAGCCACTCAGGTACGACCACGGATCCACCAGAGATGATAAGCAGGTTTAAAGAATTTACCTACCTCTTGCACTCACAGCCAAGTGTTTTGAAAACGTCATCTTAAGCTTTCTGTTTTAGGTTTCCTGTATTGCCTTTGATTCTTTTTTGCTCTTGCTTCTGTCACCAATATTTAATTGAACCTGTCAAAAAACCTTACTGATGTCCTAATTGTCAAATATAACAGACTGTTCTCTGTTCTTACTTTTGTTGAGGGTTATTTTGTTTTGTTTGAAGCAGGTGGTTTAGTTGACATCTTCTCTTCCTCAGATATCCTTGTTGATTTTCCTTCTGATTCTTCAGTTTTCTCCTTAGTTTCTCGCCCATTGTTTTCTTTCTTTTTTTTTTATTTTAGCATATAACTTTATTTATTAAATTATTTTTATTATAATTTGTTATATATATACACATATAGAACACAATTTTTCAAGTCACTGGTTGTACACAAAGTATTTTCACACCATTCGTGTCTTCATACATGCACTTAGAGTAATGATGTCTAACTCATTCCACCATCTTTCCTACCCCCATGCCCCCTCCCTTCTCCTCCCTCAGCCCTTTGTCCTAGCTAAAGTTTCTCCATTCCTCCCATGCTCTCTGCCCCATCCCCATTACGAGTCAACATCCTCATATCAAACAAAACATTTAGCCTTTGGATTTTGAAATTGGCTTGCTTCACTTAGCATTATATTCTTCAACTGCATCCATTTACCTGCAAATGCCATGGTTTTATTCTCATTTATTGCTGAGTAATGTTCCATTATGTATATATTCCAAAGTTTCCCTATCCATTCATCTACTGAAGGGTATCTGGGTTTCTCCCATTGTTTTCAATCTATTACCATTGCCATCTCAGGGGCATTTGACCATACTCTATCTTCTATTGTATTAAAGGAATAGTTCTTCTCCCAAATTTGTAATCCCTCTTGGAGATCACCCTATGTTTTCTTCCCACTGAAAAAGAATGTAAAGCTTCTCTGCACGTCTTCATTGCTCATTTACTTTAAAGCACTTCATAATTAGGCTTATATCCCATCAATCTAGTGATACAGCTCCTGCAAAGTCATTGATGACTTTCTAACATTTTAAGAACCTCACTCTTCTTCGATTTTCTTTCTTGCACTTGGCCATTTTGATCATGTCCTTCGTGCAACTCTCTCCTCTTTAGTTTGTGTGACATTTGCTTTTTGCTGGCTCTCTTCTTGCTTTTCTAAACATTCTCTTTTGGGCTTCTCCAGTTCTGTTGTTGATTCCTTAGACACTGAGGTTTCTTATCACAGGGCCCCTTTTCTCCTCTCACCCAGAAGCACTCCTAAATCAAGCTCACCCTTTTTCATAGCTTTAACCACACCATACATGCTGATGACCAGTTTGTAGTCTACAGAAGTCAGCATATTTTCTGTTTTGCTACACAGAATTTTCTTTGACAATTGACCTTGGGCCTGCTTTGGGGCTTGACTGTAAGAGACATATAGAGATGTCCATCATAGAATCCCTTTTTGTTGGTGCAAAATTTGCTTCAGGGCAAAGGTTATGACATTTTATGTTTATTTCCTCTTTTAACTCCCAGGGCTCCTCACTTTGCCAAATATAACTCTGGTCCTCCAATGGACTAAGCTTTGAAAACAACATCTTCCTAACTTTTTCTAAGTCAAGGAAATATCAGACTTTTCGGACACATTGCTTGTTTGCTTGGGTAGGTATATGAGGTAGATTAACAAACATACCTGTCTAATCGGATGTTCTACAACCACTTACAGTGTGACGTGTCCACCAGTTGGTAAATATCATCTCTGTCTAAACAGTTCCCAGGCTGGAATCCTGGGTGCTATCTTGTGCTTTTGGTCTTCCCCTTCCCTTGTTAGCCAGTCCTGTTGATTCTGGTGTCTAAATGTCCCTTAATGCCACCTTCTTCTCTATATCCTTGGTGTCATTGCCTCTGTTCAGCCCTATTCACCTCTTTCCCCTGGTGTTGCTTCTTCCGGTTGGTCTTTACTGCTGTCAGAAGGATCATAGGTCTGGTTACACTTGTTGCCTACTTAAGCCATCTGTGGTTTTATGAGCAGTTGGATCTTCTCAGGGTCTGTGACACACTCCTTTCATACTCCTCCTGTGTTCTCTCTTGCCCCATCTTTCACCATCCTCTGTGCCCACCATACACACTATCTCCAGCCTCCGAGTCTTCTTGTTTTTGTTGGTTCTTCTGTCTCTGTTGCCTCTTCCTCCCTCCACCCTTTCCCACCTGTTGCCTCTCAAACATCAACTCATCAGGAGAATGCAAACTGAAGCCACAATGAGATATCATGACATAGGTTCCAGGATGGCTAAAATTAAGAAGACTTATAATAACAAGTGTTGACAAGGATCTGTAGAAGCTAGCGCTCTCATTTATTGCTGGTGAGAGAATAAATTGGCGAAACCACATTAACAAACTGTCATCTATGAATATATGTAAGACCATTTAAAAGCTGAACATACGTGAAACCATTTAAAAATCAGCTCCTGTTAGAAATAGTTGGGTTCAATATTATGTTCGCATAGCTTTGTACTGTGGCATTTGCAACACTTTTTTGTACTTTCTTCTTCTCCTCCTCCTCCTCCTCCTCCTCCTCCTCCTCCTCCTCCTCCTCCTCCTCCTCCTCCTCCTCCTTCTTCTTCTTCTTCTTCTTCTTTTCTCTCTCTCTCTCTCTCTCTCTCTCTCTCTCTCTCTCTCTCTCTCTCTCTCTCTCTCATTCTTTTGTGATTTTAGGAATTGAACTCAGGGGTATTTTACCACTGAGCTACACACCTCCAGCCCTTTTTCAGTTTTTCTTTTTATTTTGAGACAGGGTCTTGCTACATTGCTGAGGCTTGTGATCCTCCTACCTCGGCTTCCTAAGTCTCTGTGATGATGGGTACGTGCCACTGCGCCCAGCTGTACCTGCTTGTTTTCTTATTTTTTTTTTCCAGGAGATCGTGACATCTTGTAGAAACAAGATTTAGTTTTACATCTGTATTCTGATAGACTAGTACAGTTCTGGCAGGTGATGGGTACTCAACACATGCTTCTAAATGAATTACAAATGTACTTAGAAGAAATAGAAATAAATTTTTGATGGCAGTTCTAAGTCACATTCACTGGCTTGTGAACTTGTATGATTTCTTTGGTAGGAGATGAAAAGTATGTAGCTTGCTGTGCTTCCTCTTTTGAATTAATTTTTAGAGAACTGTACGACTTTAAAAATCAGACTTTCAAATATTGGCACCAACCCATTTTTTTTAAAGAGAAAATAAAATTAAACGAAGTCAGCACATCATATCACTTATGTAGCAAAAAGTGTCAGAGACAGTGAAGCAGCTTGGAGAACCACCTAGAGACAAGTCACCTACATTAGTGAAAGGAGCATCAAGGACAAAAAAAAAATTAGATTCATACTCAATGACTTTATCTGGCTCAAAATCATAACTAAACTACAAAATGAGACATTGGCAATCAAACACAGTAAAGATCATCTAAGGAAACAAAGGGAGAGGATTCTACCAGCTACCTCAAATGAGTCATCTGATATATACAATACATTGCTGGATTTAGCTTCAAATTTTCTAAAAATGGTGACGAAGAAAGGTAGCAATTAAATTATGTAGTTTTCAGATTCTGTTGAAAGGACATGTAAATTCTCAAACAAAATCAACCAGCTCTTAAATGGCAGGGCTGAAAGTTGAACTTCTTTTCCCCCATGGAGTTCCCAGGGTGGGATGTACTCTGTGGATCCTCACTGGCTAGCGTGCCGTGGATCTGGGGGGTTAGGCTACCTCCCCAAAGAGTGAAGTTGGTTATACAAATTTCAGCCTTGATCAGGGGGATGGAAGTTTGTTCTGAAAATTTTAAGGAAATCTGAAAAGGCTATAAAGTCTTCTTAACTACTTCCATAATGTTTGATGAAAGAACTGCCATGAAATTTTGTGGTCCCTAGAGGTTTTCTAATTTTTCTAAGGGTGAGAGAAGGACTTGGGTAAAAAACCTTGTTTCGTGATCATACTGAGGAAGAGTGATTCTGTCTCTGGTCAGTGTTTAGGAAAGAGAAACAACCATTTGGCAAGAGATGCATTTCTCACCCCGTTCTTGCTTATGAATTCTACTCAGGTCATTGATGTTTTGCATATCTTATTCCTTTGCTTCTGGAAGGTTGTGATTAATAAGGTGGTTCAGGCACTGAGTCAGAAAATCTCTTCCTCTTCTCTACTTCCTCATTCTCCTTACTAGCACCCCAGACCTAAAGGCAACTAGAGTGCTTTTCTGATGTCACCTTGATAAAAGTATAGTGAGACAAGGGTGTCAGTAAAACACTGAAGTTCTCTCCTGTTATAAAAAGTACACACAGACTTATGGCAAAGCAGCCTTTCAGAAAAATGCATTAGAAAACCTTTTTTTTCCTACTATGCTGTCATCTGTGTTCTCCTCAGAACAGTGCCCTGTTATGCTTGAAGCCCAAGTATGCTTGGGAACAAAGTGTCTGTGTAATGCATCTGGCTACTGGTATGGGGAAGGAGCCAGGAGGAAAGGAAGAATATACACTTCTGTATAATCCTGCTTTCCCATTGTTAACAATTAAATGGAATTTTCTACTTCACCTGGATTAAACTAATTTTGTAAAAAATTAGGTTAAGACAGTATAAAAGCGAATGGCGAGAGCAAAGGAAGCCAAAGAGAAAGTGAACAAAGTGAGGAATGCCCGGAGCAGACGAAGTTTTGTTGTAGAACCTTGAAAAGATCGAGAGATTAGTTCTGAAAGTGGATTGTGTTACAAAACCAAATGAGAATCAATTAGGTCCTAAGATCCTCTTCTCATGTCTCTTCTAGGGCAATGACTTCTTCCAACCCAGCCAAAGATGGAAGGTGATGCTTCCAAAGATGGAAGATGAATCAGCAGGGCTCTCTCCCAGGACAGCAGATGCACCTGGAGGTAGAGCATGGCCCTGAGAATAAAGTAATTTTTTTGTAGTAAATGAATAGAATCCTCTCACCCTATAACCTAGCTTCCTCTTCTTGGTTCCAAGAAAATGTTGACACACAGTCTTACATACCCCAAGAAAGAATTTGGAGGAGTCCTCTTCTGAGGAGTGATCACATCATGAGAAAAAAAACAACAGCTACTGATGGTTTGGGTCTCCAAACAAATGTCTGGGTCCCTGTCTAATCAATGAAGTCCAAAAGCCCCATCTGTTCATCATTCATTTCTCAGTGCTTCATCCTAAGGCATGAGCAAATCATCAGGGATCATGAGACAACTGAGGAAACTGACAAAGAGTGTACAAGACAAAAGAAAAAAAATCATGAAAGTAACTTGGGGAGTATGTAGATAAGTCAGGAACAGAACACATCAGAAATTTAGAGAGATAAGAGAAGATAATGTATCCATGAAAAGAAACATTCAGAAAACAACAATAAAAACTATTAAAATTAAGTCCATGATAGAAGAAGTGAAAATTTAATAGAAGACTTAGAAGATAAAGATGAGGAAATCTTTCAGAATGCTGACAAATAATAGAGATGGGGGGAAAAAAAACCTTAATAGATAAGAATGTTAGCTAGAGAAAAGGAATTTCTGAAGTATCAGTAGGAAAACATAAAGGAGAAAATTAACTGAGAAATAGTACTCCCCAAATTCCCAGAACAGAGTGCCCATATTAGATGTCCAGCACAATTTCTTGGTGGTGGTGGTGAATTCCGCCTGACAAGTAGTTATTAATTTTTAGGCCTCTGAGAACAAAGTGAAAATGGGGTAGAAGGTCAGGGGAGGAACGAAAATAAAAACAAAAACAAAACCACATAGCTTCTAAAAGAGTTCAGGAATGAGAATGGCATTCTGTTGCTCAATAGCAATATTGGAAGCTAAACAAACAAACAACAACAAAACAAACTGGAATAATCTCCTTAAAAATGCTGGGGGAAAGTGATTACCAACCCAGAATTCTGTGTCTAGTTCAACATAATTAATTGTAAGCATCAGATAAGAAAGCCCTCAGAATTTTAACTCATATACACCTTTTTTTTTTCAAGACACTACTGGAGGAGATATTTCATTAAATGAAGGAATAAACTGAGAAGGATAACGCCACCCCAAACAGAAGAGAGATGAAGGGAATTCCCAGGCTGGTTGCAAAGAGACAATCCAGAATGACAGCAGAGAAGCACATCAAGAGAGACACGAATTCAGATTGGCACAAGATGCTTAAGGAGGCAAAGTAGGAAGTTCCAAAACGTAATGAAGCTGACATTTTATCAGATACATTGAAGGTTTTGAGTATTTATAGTTCTATTTGAAAGTCTGGATAAAAATAAGAGATAGGTTTATGCAGGAAACTGATAAAATAAGAAACTATTAAAAACTCTAGGGACAAACAAAAATTAAGCAAGCAAAGAAATATATTACCCTACATATTCAGCTGCAAGTAATAGTTATAAAATCTTATAATATTTTAAGTAGGGAAATATTTAAATCATAATTATAAAATTAATGGGATTAGATACTAGAGTAGGTGAAGTGTGTGTGTGTGTGTGTGTGTGTGTGTGTGTGTGTGTGTGTGTGTAGTATAAGAATATAAATACTCATTTTTCTTTAGGGAAACTCAATAGATAATATTTAAGGCGAAAACACCATAAGTACCTATTTAGAAACAAGGTGATAACCACTAGAATAATAACTATGAAGTGGAAAACTAGTGTCTTTCACTTCAGAATTAATGTGAACATTTACTAATTTCCCTAGCAAGTAGAACTTTTAAAAAGGCAGCATTTGGAATTTTGATTATTTTTTTTAAAAAATTTTTTGTTGAATTATTTGAATTTTAAAATTTCTGTTCAGCATCCAGTTTTTGACCCATCAAGGCAGAAGTTTGGAATTCATCACTGTGTCCTAACAAGTAAAAAATTTAACAAATTAAAAATTAATAGCTGGTCTTAGATCCGTAAAGGAAGTGAGGTAGGTCAGAGTTTGCCTCACAAACATTTGTAGGAACAGAACTGAGGCAGAAAAAGTGAACTGTAATTGAGGAATTGCTAGAGGGTTAGTGTGGACAAATCTGAGATAAAACGTCCAGGAGAACTCAGTCATCGGGGATCCTGCTCTATGAGTTTTACCTCCTGGCATTCTACCAGACTCTCATAGTGAATGTCAGAGAAAAATCCCCTCATGCTTCCAGCAGAGGAGGATAAAATGGCTAATTTTGAAATGTACCTGAGCATTCTGTTCTTAACAGGAGAAACTTAGTTTCAGGAGAAACTAAATAGTGCCTAAAGTGCTGGGGTTTTATCAGAGCCTAAGTGAGCTGAAGCCCAGCTCTAGCTGACTTTAGCTATACTGTCTCACCCAAGGGTGAAAAAATGGTGAAGACCTTGTCAAGTTCAGAGGCTCACCAAAAGACTGAAACCTAATAATCCTGGGACTACAGAAGCTTCACCCTTCTCCCTACCTAACTTACCACATTATTAAGGGCCTGTTTACAGAAGTTTCTTCCATCTAGTAAGTTGTGTCTGCTCTCACCAAAAATTTTCAAGACACACTAAAACAGAAAACAAAGTTTGAAGAGACAGAGCCATCATCAGAACCAGTGTAGTTGGAATTTTTACATAAGACATTTAAAACAACTGTGAATAAAGTAGTAAAAGCTCTGATGGATAAAGTCAACAGAATGCAAGAAATGGGCAGTAGAAGCAGAGAGATGGGAACCCTAAGAAGGAACCTAAAAGAAATAGCATTTGATCTCTAGCAGAGATCAAAAGCCCTATAATAGAAATGATGAATGCCTTTGATGGACTGATTAGTAGACTGGACAAGGCTGAGAAAGGTCTCTGAGCTTGAGTATATAGCAATAGAAACTTCCAGACTGAAAAGAGGAAAAGACTGAAAAAAAAAAAGAAGAATGCAATATCCAATAAATCTGGGACAACTACAAAAGTTATACATAACGGGACTACCAGAAGAAGATAGAGAAAGAAACAGGAAATACTTGAATTATCTCTAAACCTCTAAACCTCACCAACTTATAACTTAGAATTTACCCAAATTAATGTCAGTCATGAAACTATAGAATTTGAAATTTCAGATGACACCAAGGAGGATAAATGCCAGAAAAATGGAACCTAAACATATTATTTTCAAACTTCAGAAAAATAATAAAAGATTAAGTGAAAAAAAATTCTGAAAGTAACTAGAGAAGGAAAAATTATACCTTGAAACTAACAAAGATAAGAACTACATCTGACTTCTCCAAAACCATGTACGTAATAAAAGATAAGAGTGAAATATTTGAAGTTCTAAGTGAAAAAAAAAAATCCATCAACCTAAAATTCTGCAGCCTGCGAAATTGTCCTTCAAAACTGAATGAGAACAAGACTGTCTCAAGCAAACAAAAATTGGGAAATTTGTTTGCCATTAAATCTGCCTTGCAAGAAATGTTAAAAGAAGTTCTTTAGAGAGAAGGAAAGTGATATAGACTTACAGAACCATAAAAGAAAGGAAGAGCATTGGAAAATAAAAAAGTGAAAGCAAAATTAAAAAAAAATTCTTTTTCTTAATTGACTAAACAGTTTGAAATAACAGCAACAATTCATTCTGTTATGTATGAATACACGTATGTATATTTATGCATGTTTGCTTATGTAAAATGAATGTACATGTTTGCTTATGTATAAATGAATGACAGTAAATATGCCAGAAATGGGAGTGAGGAATTAGGATTATAGTCACTATAAAATAGCAGTACTTTCCATTAAGTAATATATTGTTATATTATTGTTATATTGTTATTGTTATATTTGAAAGTGGAGTTGGATTAGTTGTAAATGTACATTGCACATTCAGAGCAACCGCATATAATAAAAATCTACAACTGGTATGCTAAGAAAAGAGAGGACATGGATGATGAAAATGCTTGATTAAAACTAAAAAAGGCAGAAAAAGAGTAAAAATCAAAAATAAAAAGAACAAGGGCAACAACTACAAAAGAATTGCGAATATATAGGAAATATATAAGAAATATATCAATATATAGGAAAACTATCCCATTCACAAGAGCCTCAAGAAAAAAATACTTGGGAATCAACTTCACGAAAGAGGTGAAAGACCTCTACATTGAAAACTACAGAGTGCTAATAAAGAAAGCTACAGAACGCTAATAGACCAGAAGCCCTGTGCCTATGAGAAGAAATGAAGGCCTAGCTCTCCGTCATTTAGGCTTAGGAACTGACTCCCTCCACAGTGCTTCTAAAGCTCAAGAAATAGACTGCAAAACTTCTCCATAACAAAGGGAACAACCAGTAAGAAGAGAGAGCCTAGAAAATGGGAGAAAGTCTTTTCCACCTGCACTTCAGAGGATTAACCTCCAGGATATATAAAGAACTAAAATACCATACACACACACACACACACACACACACACACACACACACACACACACAACCCAATCAGTAAATGGGCAAAAGAACTGAACCGGCACTTCACAGAAGAAATACTATTGTTCAACAAATAGATGAAAAAATGTTCAACATCTCTAGCAGTTAGAGAAATGAAAATTAAAATAACACTGAGATTTTACCTCATTGCAGTCAGAATGGCAATTATCAAGAATACAAGTAACAAAATAAATGTTGGTGAGGATGTGGGGGAAAGGGTACACTCAAACATCGTTGGTGGGACTGTAGAATGGTGCAACCACTCTGGAAAGCAGTATGGAGATTCCTCAAAAAACTTGGAATGAAATCACCATTTGACCTAGTATTCCCACTCCTTGGTATATACCCAAAGGACTTAAAATCAGCACACTAGTGACACAGCCACATCAGTGTTTAGAGCAGCTCATTTCACAATAGCTAAGCTATGAAACCATTGTAGATGTCTTTCAACAGATGAATGGATAAAGAAAAAGTGGTATATATACACAATGGAATATTACTCAGCCTTAAAGAGAAATGAAATTATTTGCTGGTAAATGGATGGAACTGTAGACTATCATGCTAAGAGAAATAAGCCAATCTCAAAAAACCAAAGATTAAATGTTCTGTCTGATGCTAATATACAATAGTGGGGGAGGGAAGAATAGAAGTTCAATGGATTAGACATGGAAGAATGAATGGAAGGGATGGGGGATGGGAATAGGGAAGACAGTAGAATGAATTGGACGTAACTTCCTTTGCTCATATATGAATACATAACCAGTGAAAGTACATATCATGTACAACTGCAAGAATAGAATCATATTTAGAATAAGTTATACTTCATGTATGTAAAATATATCAAAATATACTCTACTGTCATGTATACCTATAAAGAACAAACAAAAAACACAAAAGATAAAATAATACTATAAATAGCTCTTTGCCTACAATTTGATAACCTTGATGAAATTTACCGATTCCTTGAAACAGTCTACCAAATTTCACATAAGAAGAAATAGGCCTAAATCTATTAAAGAAATTGAATCATTAATAAATAAACTTTATAAGACAGAAAGCACCAGGCCCAGATATATTTATGACAAATTCTATCTAATATTCAAGGAATACATTATACCTATTCTGTACCACTTCTTTCAGAAGGTAGAAGCAGAGGAATTCTTCCTCATTCTCTGAGACCAACATTACTTTAATTCCCAAACCAGGCAAAGATATGACAAGAAAAGAAAACTATAGACAAGCATATCTCTTGAATGTAGATGCAAAAATCCTCAACAAAATATTAGCACTTTGAGTCCAGTAGTGTATAGAAAGAATTACATACTTTGACTAAATGGGATTAATTCCACATATGCAAATCTGATCCACCATTTGAAAATTTATGTAATCCATCACATCAATAGGCTAATAAAAATCACATGCTCTTATCAATAGATGTAGAAAAATCACTTAACAAAATCCAACACTCATCAGAACAATAATTTTTAAAAATTAAGTGAGGGGGCTGGCGATATAGCTCAGTTGGTAGAGTGTTTACCTCACATGCACAAGGCCCTGGGTTCAAACGCCAGCACCACACACACACACACACACACACACACACACACACACACACACATAAAAAAATAGAAAAGAAAAAGAAAAAGAAATTACTAAGTAAAGAATAGAAGCGCGCTTCCTCAACTTGATAAAGAACATCTTCAAAAATGCCAGTACAATCCCAAATGATACAGTTTTGAACACCATAATCCCAAATGTTGATATTCTGAAAAAATCAAAATCTATATAGTCCAAAATCATCTCTGAAGATCAAAATCCTGAAAATTCACAAGCCTGAAAGATGAAAATCGTAACTATTGAAATCCTAAAAACTGTAATGCCTGTTAAAAGAAAAAAAAAAAAGGACTATTTAAGAGAGGTAGAAAGGTGAATTCTGGGAAAGAGCTTAGTATGTTTTCAGTTGAACTAGGATGGTTGCCAAATTTTCCAATCCTACATTCTTCCCCTTTACACACAATGTCATGCTTTCCTTCAGAAAACATCCTTCACCAGAGAATAAAAAGATTTTGTGAGCCCACTGACTTTCTGAACCAAAGATGCTTGCTAATGAATGTTGCAAAACACATTAATTTAGATAAAGAAAATGTGATGTATATGCACAATGGAGTTTTACTTAGCCATAAAGAAGAATGACATTATGTCATTTGCAGGTAAATGGATGGAACTGGAGAATGTTATGCTAAGTGAACATCAAGGTCATATGTTTTCTCTCATGTGGAAAATGAGAAAAATGGAGGGGGGGATTTTCATGAAAATAGAAGGGAGACTAATATAGTAGAAGATGGGGTTGGAAGGAGGGAGGGAAAGAGGAGGTTCTGGGCAATGACTTTGACCAAACAATGTTATGTTCATATATAAAAATATCACAACAAATCCCTCTAGCTTGTATAATTATAAAGCACCAACTTAAAAATAGTCTTGAATAAATGGTGCTTGTACAATTGTATACTCAAGAAATAATGTACATGCAAACAAATATCAATAGAGAACACACACAATATACCAATCACAAAAATTAACTCAGAATGGATAACAGACTCAAAAGCAAAACACAAACTGTAAAACTTCTAGAAGATAACACAGGAGTAAATCTAGATGAACTTGGGTTCAGTAGGAATACTTCATGAAGGGAAGAGTTTATAAGCTGGACTTTATTAAAATTTAAAAATTCTGGACTGAGAATGAGGCTCAGTGGTAGAGTATCTGCTTAGTATGCATGAAGCCTGGGTTTGATCCCCATCACTGAAGAATATTTTTTTAAAAAGTTCTGTGCTTGCAAAAGACAACAAAATGATAAAGCCATACAGGGAGAAAATATTTGCAAAAGACACATATGTTAAAGGACTGTTATCCAAAATATACAGAATTCAAAAACCCAACAATAAAAAAATGAATGACCAATTAAAAGAATGGACCAAAGACCTTAACAGATACCTCACCAATGAAGATATACAGATTTCAAGTAAGTGTATGAAAAGATGTTCCATATCTTATGTCATCAAAGAAATGCTAATTGAAACAATAATATCCCATTACACAACTATTAGAGTGGCCAAAATACAGAACACTAACACCATGGAAATCTGGCCAGGGTGTGGAGCAATGAAAGGTCTAATTCATTTAGGGTGTACTGCAAAATTGAACAGCCACTTTGAAAGGCAGTTTGGTGATGCCTTATAAAAGTAGAAACTCTTGCCTTATGATCCAGCAGTTGTGCTCCTTGTGTTTACCCAAAGGAGTCAGAAATTCCTGTCTGCACACAGATATTTATAGCAGCTTTAGTTATAACTCTTAAAACTTGGAAAGAGCAAAATATCCTTTAGTAGGGCTATGGTTTGAATATGCTTTGTCCCCACCAAACTCATGTTGTGGCTTAGTCCCAATGTAATGGTGTTAAAAGGTGATGGAAGCTGGGTGCTGTGGTGCATGCCTGTAATCCCAGCAGCTTGGGAGTCTGAGGGATCGTGAGTTCACAGCCAGTCTCTGCAACTTAGTGAGGCCCTAAGCAACTCAGTGAGAACCTGTCTCTTGTGGCTGTGGCTCAGTGGTTAAGCACCCCTAAGTTCAATCCCTAGCACCTAAATAAATAAATAAATAGTGGTGGAAACTTGAATAGGTGGGGCATAGTGCAAATTAATTGGGTTATTCAGGGCTCCACATTTGGAAGGATTAATGACTCTAATGGAAGCAAGTTAGGCCTTGTAGTACTAGATTGTTTTCTGTAAGTGTGGGTTGTTATAAATTGAGCTTGCTTTTTTTCTTGGTTCACTTTCTTCCTTCTTCTCTCACCACATATGACTTTTCTTCTGCACCTGCCACTTGCCACTCTCGCAAATGTTCCTGCCATGAGATGCCATCTCCCATGTTGTGACACAGCATAAGACCCTCATCAGATGTGAATGATCAATCTAGTCTTCAGAAAATGGACCAAAAGACAAAGTAAATGGATAAATAAACTGGGATACATCCATACAAGTTAGTATTATTACCAAGTACTAAACATCAATCAGCCATCAAGCCATGAAAAGACATGGAAGAACCTTAAGTGCATTCTGCTATATGGAAGAAGCACATCTGGAAAGACTAGACAATGTATGATCCCAACTATGGGACATTATGGAAAAGACAAAATGGTGGAGACAGTAAAAAGGTGTTAGGGAAGAGGGAGTCATGAGTAGCAAGAGTAGAGATGTTTTTAGGGCAGTAAAACTACTCTATATGTTATTATAATGGTGGCTGTATGTTTCTATATGTTTGTCCAAACCCATAAAACGTGCAACACCAAGAGTGAAACTCTAATGTAAACTATGGACTTTAAGTGAAATACATATATATATCAGTGTCACCAAAGGTAACAAATGTACCACTCTGATGAGGGATGTGCATACTGGGGGAGGCTATCAATGTGTAGAGGAAGAGAGCATATGGGAAATCCCTGTATCTTCCAGTGAACCTAAAACACAAAACTGTTCTAAAAAATCAAGTCTATCTTAAACACATGTACACACACAGAGGTATAACTTGTAAAAATTGATTTAAAAATACAAAAATAGAAAGTTTTAGACCTATAGGATCTCTGTTGGAAAAATACTAGTAGATCACTAATTCAGTGGCTTTCAAATTTTTTGACCACTACTAACCATCAGAATATATTTCATATAACAGCTCAGAACATTCATTCATCCATTTATATTCTCTCTCCCCCCTCCCCGCTTTCCTCCCACTCAATTGTAATATGTATTCTATGAAACAAGGCTTAGACTTATTGTGTTGTACTGATACTTTTTATTTTTACATGTTTCTTCTCTAATTCATTATTTCAATTTGAAATATACTAAACTAGTTCTGTCATTACATGTTTTATATCCAACCTGTCACAGAAAATTTCCTGGTTCTCACTCAGGAGTAATCTTTGGCCAATTACTCCAATAATACTCCCAAGGACGTTTAGGGTTACAGAGTCCAATGGGACTATCTCACATTGGACCAGAAAATCTCCTTCAAGTCCTCTGGGGCTAAGCCTGGAGGCTGGAATGTGTCTCAGTGCATCGAATAGCTTTCTAGGTCCTATGGTGATACACATTTTCATCAATACTCTTGCACTGAGAGGAAGCTCAGTAAATACTTTCTGATTTAGCTTGACTTGTTCATAAAAGCCCATTAAAACCTCATCATAAGCATGCACATACTTGCTTTCTTGCATCTCTGGTGATTTAAATAGAGCTGGATGGTTTACATTTGTGTTCCCATTTGACTTGGTGGAGTGTGCTCCATTGCATCTTGTAGGGTTCAATGCTCAGAATGACACTGAAGCTCTATCATGGGCACTGTTCTTTTTAAGGGTCTTCATACATGATTGCTCACTGAAGTGCATTCAACTTCATTCACAGAGGATGGAGTCTGGCGGACCAGCCGTGCAGGGCTTTTTGTTAAACACCCCCAAAGGATGCACATTTCAGACATCTTAATGGATCAGATCCTCACAAAAGAATGAAAAATGTTTGAAAATAGGAAACAATAAAAGCATAAAAGAGTTTGGCTTAATGAAAATGTAGACTCCTCTAAACCCTTCTTTGTCCTACTTCCTTTCATTCTTTTAATTCTTATACCTTAAATGCAATAAGTGAAGTCAGAAATCCTAATATTATAAAAATTAGACCTTGCCCTCAGAGATAAGGAATGTATACAAAGCCACTGAAGATCTAATGGAAGCTGAATGGTTGTATGATGAACCTAGGCTAAAATCTTAGCTGACTTATTCTTTTGTCTGGGAATTTTCTTGGAAATATTTTAGAGGAATACACTGATCATAGTTCTTAAGGTTTTTGATAGTTTTGCTTTTAAGGTTTTTGATAGTTTTGTTTTTAAACTAAAGAGGCATCCATAAACATTCTAAGAGTGTCATCTTTTTTGTTTTTTTATTTTATTTTGAAGGTTTTAGAGATTGTACACATTTATAGGTTTCCAAATAACACACACATCAAAAGAAAAAATTCTTCCCCTATGAACAATTTAAACCCCCTTTGAAAAGCTTTATATAATCCTAAATTCCTGTGGAACACACCATTAAAAATTCTTGGTCAAGAGACACATTGCACATTGGAGACACTGAAAAACAGAAGGGTAATGCTAATGGCAATGGCTATATCTATGCGTCCATTTTATGCATACAACTATGTTACAACTAAAGAACAATACCTAAAGAATGTGTGGAGATGTGGGATGTGGAAGTGGAAGATTGCCAGTGGATTGGTACCATTGCAAAGATACACAATGAAGCAAAATTGAGTTTCTGATGAAACAATTCTCAACATCTTCTCTGTGGGCTGGTTTCATCAGAACCCCTTGAAGGGTTTGTTCCCATGGGAGGTAACTGACTCCATCCCAGACTCACTGAATTAGAATATCTGGAAGTAGGGTCCAGAAATGCATGCTCAACAAGTTTCCCCAAGTGATTCTAATGAAAACCAAAAGAACCACTACTCTGATAATGGGGGTGGGCGCATGGCAGGAAGATAGAGAGATTTCAGAGGGCGGGGGAGAGAGAGAGGGAAGGGGAGGGAACAGGGAGGGAGAGAGAAAACCTGAACACTACTGATAAATGTAACCCAAATAAATATTTGATATTACTCTGGAAACCTGAGAAGAAAAGTGATCATTGTTCAAGGTTTTCTAGTTACAGTGTTGCCTGGCAGATTTATATACTTATCTAAAACCTTTCCTGGAATCCTGGACTTACCAAAAAAGCTGCTAGAATTCTCTCCTGCTTTTTCTCATTGTCAGACCCCACTTGTACATTATGCCTTTGTTTCCTTCTTGGTCCCATGTATCATAGTGCTCACATAACCATTCACAATCCATATTTCTGAACATCTTTTCTTACAATGAACAAACTCCTGAGAAGTGCAATTCTATTTTTAAAAAATCATTTAAATCTATACTATATATCATCATATAAGCTATATAATAATAAATGATAACATTACATATCTGAAAGGGTAGCAGATCAAATTCTTAACAGACTGTGAATTACTCAAATCTACTGACATGGCAAAAATACTGCCTTATCCTAAAAGTGAAGTACTAGTAGTTTTAGAATAAAATCTTATCCCAAATATTCCATACTGTGACTCTCAGTATGGTTTGTAGACTGACAGGATGGCACCATCTGGGACATCATTAGAAATGCAGAATCTTAAGGTCTCCCCTCCCGACCTACTTAGAGTGACTCTGCATTTTAAAAAGATCCCCAGGTGATTTAC
This sequence comes from Ictidomys tridecemlineatus, assembly GCF_052094955.1. NCBI lineage: Eukaryota > Metazoa > Chordata > Mammalia > Rodentia > Sciuridae > Ictidomys > Ictidomys tridecemlineatus. The sequence goes on along the minus strand of NC_135478.1, from coordinate 177,039,672 downwards.
ATGCACTCTGAGTTCTAGAAGCACTGTTTAACATGCAGCTCATTTTGAAAGGATGAGAAGTCCTGCTACTGCACAGCAGCACACCTTGCTCCGCGAGTAAAGGCAGAATCATTAGACTTGTGGAGTTTAAGTGCAACTGTATGAAATGTTAGAGCTGGGAAGAACAATATAATTTCAAACTTGCAAACTAGTGTCCCTGAACCTGCAAGCTCTAGGTCAACATCAAATGATCAATTTGTCAAATCACCAATTCTCTAGACTCATCACAAATCATCCACATAGTTCAGAGAAATTCCCACTGATGGATCATCAGGGAACCCAACTTTCCCAGACCTGAGGTCATCAGATTTTCTCTCCAGTATTCAGGTTTTTCCTTTCTCTTCCCTTGTCATGTGTGCATGTGTATGTGTGTATGTGCCTCTCCCCTGTTCTCTACAGTGGAAGGATTTTGGAAAGAAGCAATTTAAAAATTCTTTAAAAAGCTATAACTAATACAAAATGGAAATCTGTCAGCTGAAATATTGCAGAAATTTTTAGAAGTTGTTAAAATGATAGTTATTTTCTCCCTGCAGTGACTTTTTTTTTTTTTTTTTCCAGAGCAGCAGTCTTCTGGAACTGCAGTGAATATGTTTCTCCACTTTGCTATAGGAAAATGTCCTGGATGTGCAACCCATGTACAGACTCTCCCTAGCCTTGCAGGAAACTGCATATCCATACATGGGTCACTATTACAAACTAAGCTGGCACATGTCATTGTCTAGTTACTTATTCAGTAGATGGATAATGTGGCAGGAAAGCCCTCGTAGCATTTAGTAAGAAATGGTTGGGCATCCAAATGGGAATTCCAGTGAACCGCCTTGGGGAATGCAGCTTCCTCCCAAACCTCTTAAGGCATTATACTGGAGTTTCAGAGTGACATGGTTGGAGGGTTTAAGAGGCTTGGTTAGGACTCGGTGTTTCCAGTACCTGATAGGACCTCAGCTGGGATAGGCAGTTTGTCTTTGCCATTATGAAGTCTCCCAGTATCAGATACTGGGAAGCCGCACTGCAGTCCTGGTGTTCTTGGCTAATAATCTACTTTTTGTGCTTATTGCAGCAAACTATAACCTTATGGGCATTTTGCCAAGCCTAAGACGCAGTCTTCCATGGGATGACTTCAGCCATATAAATATGCCAAGTAAACAAGAGAATGCCAAATAAACAAAAGATTTATTCATCCTCTCAGGATGGCAGAGAGAAAACACACACACACACACACACACACACACACGTGCGCGCACACAACTAAAAAGACCAATTATTTCAATTATTTTAGAATCCAAGTTTTAAAAGTTTGAACATTTGAGTAATAATAATAATTAACCCCCAAATTTCCTATGATATAGTTAATGAATTTATATATTCCTTCAACGGATATTTGTTTTATGTGTAAATACCAATGTTCTGTTAAGAACTGGGGATTCAAAGGACATTGGACTTGACTTATGATTTAAGACTCATAAGAGAGAGAAATCTGTAAGCAACTACAAATGATGTGATACTGCTAAACTACAAATATGAATTTTAAAAAACTTACATAAGGAGTAGTACTAATAGTCTTTTTTTTCTGTTGTTATTTTGTTTTTAAACATTGAAAAACAAAACAAAACAAAGCAACCCACTGATTAGAAACTTCCTATTTGGGTCCAAATACAAGCAAGTCTATGTGTTCTTTTCAGTCTGTCTGGGTTTTAATGACCTTACCACAGTAGGCTCATTCCTTTGCAAGGATACTAAGGGATGTTGCTGCTTAAGAGACAGAAAATTGATATGTCTTTGGTTTCTTGGTTGTATTATTTTCCTTGTTGATATTTCTTTAAATCAATTAATTCTGATTTGTTATACATACAGAAGAATACATTTCAAATCTTAGTACACATACGAAGCACAATTTTTCATGTCTCTGGCTGTACACAAAGTAGAGTCACACCATTTGTGTCTTCATACATGTACTTAGGGTAATGATGTCCATCTCATTTCACTATATTTCCTATCCCCAGGCCCCCTTCCTTGCCCTCCCTCCCTTTTTCCCTATCCAAATTTCCTCCATTCCTCCCACCCCCCTATCCTCATTATGGATCAACATCCACTTATAAGAGAAAAAAATCCACCTGTGATTTTTGGGAATTGGCTTACTTCACTTGGCATGATATTCTCCAACTCCACCCATTTACCTGCAAATGCTATGATTTTATTCTCTTTTAATGCTGAGTAATATTCCATTGTGTATATATATATATACCAAGGTTTCTTTATCCATTCATCTATTGAAGGGCATCTAGCCAGAGCAATTAAATGAAAGAAATTAAAGGGATACAGATAGGAAAAGAACTCAAAACTATCACCATTTGCCAACGACATGATTCTATACTTAGAGGATCCAAAAAAATCCCACCAGAAAACTTGTAGAACTAATAAATGAATTCAGCAAAGTATTAGGATATAAAATCAACACCCATAAATCAAATGCATTTCTGTGTATCAGTGACAAAAACTCTAAAAGAGAAACTAGAAAAACTACTCCATTCACAATAGCCTCAAAAAATAAATAAATTGGGCTGGAATTGTGGCTCAGGGGTAGAGCGCTTGCCTAACACGGATGGGACCTGGGTTCGATTCTCAGCATCACATAAAAAAAAATAAATAAAAAGGCATTATGTTGTGTCCATCTACAAAAAGATTCTCTCTCTCTCTCTCTCTCTCTCTCTCTCTCTCTCTCTCTCTCTTCTTTAAATAAATAAATAAATAAAATACTTGAGAATTAACTTCACGAAAGAGGTGAAAGACCTCTACGATGAAAATTACAGAATGCTAAAGAAAGAAATAAAATAAGACCTTAGAAGATGGAAAGATACCCCTTGTTCTTAGATAGGCAGAATTAATATTGTCAAAAAGACCATACTACCAAAAGTACTATTTGGATTTAATGCAATTCCAATCAAAATCCCAGTGACATTCCATATAGAAATAGAAAAAGTAGTCATGAAATTCATCTGGAAAAATAAGAGACCTAGAATAGCTAAAGCAGTCCTTAGCAAGAAGAGTGAAGCAGGTGGCATCACTATACCAAAACTTAAACTATACTACAGAGCAACAGTAACAAAAATGGCATGGTATTGGCACCAAAATAGACTTGTAGACCAATGGTACAGAATAGAGGACACAAAGACAAACTCAAACTCACATAAATACAGTTATCTCATATTATATAAAGGCGCCAAAAACATGCATTGGAGAAAAGAGAGCCTCTTCAACAAATGGTGCTGGAAAAACTGGAAATCCATATGCAGCAAAATGAAATTAAGCCCCTATCTCTCCCCATGTACAAAACTCAGCTCAAAGTGGATCAAGGCTAATAGTTTTAATGAAACAAGATTACAGTTCATTTTTTACTATGACTCCACCTAATTTAGGGAAGTAGTAATGCCTAATTTTCTTTAGCTTTTAAAATGTATTGAGGAGAACCAGCAATCCATTAGTTCATTGTAGATACCTTGACTCTGAGTTTGGACAAAAGGCATTCACAAACTGTTATTAATAATCCTCTGTTATATTTAGTAGACTTATATTTTCTAGGATTGTCTAGTGTTCAAAGTAAGGCCTGGATGTTTTTAGTGACTTACAAAGTCTTTCAGGGAATTCATGGAAGTGGCATCCAGTGGTTTCAATCCTGTAATGTAGTGATTCTTTTTCTAACATTATTAATCATTCACTTAATTTATTTCTCTTTTATATCTCAAAGAATATTTTCTCCACTGAGTCTTTCTCCCTTTTCAAAGGAATAGATGGTGATAGGGACTTTTACCTCATACTGCTGATCAATATTGTTTGTAAACAAGTAAACAAACAACAACAGATGACCAGTTCCAAGGTGAAAGAATTAAAAACTGAATCACCACAAGAAAAGGTTATACCCACTAGAGAGTGGAAAAGTATTCTCTATTATTATTTCTAACATGTAACTTGTTATTCAAAGCTCCCCAAAGTAGCTTCAATTCTCTGAAGCTATCCCAAGCCAGATAAATAGCAAAGTGTGTGTGGAGGTGGGGGTTGGGGGTCAAATAGTACCTTCAGTACTAAGAGCATAACCTCTGATTTGGCAAATTTGAAATTTCACAGAGTCTAAGGACTGAAAGTTTAAATATGTTACTGAGGACACACAGGTTATTAAAACAAAATGAAACAAAAAACAAATAACAACAACAAAAAGGAATTACTCAGCTGTAGCCCTGGTGGTCATTGTGGAATGAGAACCTACTGATGACAGAAGTTACAGTTTTTCAAGAACAGCCAGAAATCCATAATTCTTGTAAGCTTTAATGATGATTAAAATTTTGTGCAAATTCAAACAAAGCATTTCTATGAGTGTTTAGCTCAAAATCAAGGCCATAGTCTTGTATGAAAGCAGGAAGTCTTCATAAAAAAATCTAGAAAAATCCATGTTCTTTCACTGAAAACCAACCCTACAATTCAAAATCCAGAGAGTGTTTTGATTATTTTCCCCTTGCTTTTCATGATGTAGTTTTTAAACTAATGTGGTAAAACATCCTACTCATTCTTTTACTGTGCTGATTAAAAGACATCATTTTCTCCTTCTTCATTTTATATTATGACAGAAATTGATGGACTAAATAAATATAGTTTCAATTGAATAAATGTCTCATTATATATAAAGAAAAGTAAAATAATAATTGAAATATAAGATTCCAGTAATAATTATTATCACAAAGGTTATAATGCTGTAAATGAAGGTGATATTGTTTTAAGTTGGTATACCTCTTAATTTCAAAAAATTTTATTTGATTCCACAAAGAATCCCATTTCAGACTCTACTCCTAATTTTTTCTGATTATTAAGTAATCTCTGTTATGACAATAATAGCAACCAACAACAAAATCAACAGAAGTAAAAATATCCTGAATCTAAATTAGACCTTTTCTCAATGTTTGTCATCTTGGAAAAGATTGAACCACCATTTTCTTCTGCTGTGAAATGTGTAAGAAAACCCATCATATTCGGGACCTCTGAATGCCTCTTTGGAAGTTGGAAGCACTGAAAAGGTTACAGCACTTCTCCTCCTATTTACTGATGTCTATAGTCTAAAATATCAATAAATACTAAATTGCTAAATACAGATTAAGAACATTAAGTGAATCCTGGTTTTGATCCATCATGAGCACTTTGATGTTTTTTTTTTGTTTTTTGAGAAATATTAATTGCCACACCTTTTACAATACATGCTCCTATTATTTATGAGCCCCTCTCTGCATTTCCATAAGCAATGATTCTATTATTCTGTATATGCTTTCACTTTGTATTACACATATCCCTAAAAAATGTGGCTAAACTGAAATATGAATTGTGTAGGATAACATTATGGTGAATTATTTTATAAAAAATAATTTTGTAACACAGTATTTCCCAAATTTTCAGTTTTTGAAGTTGGATTTTAATATACCAGGTTTTCTCAAAATGGATCTCACCTACATTTTACTTTGAAGTTGACAGAATCAAGCTATCAGTGACGGATATAGCCATGGAATGGCAATGTAATGGAAGCCAGGGAATTCAGTAGAAGACACAGTCTTTCCCAATCAAGTATGAGAAATACATGTGTTCACATATACCCCTAACAAAACAAAGCCACTCACTGTAAGTGCCAAATGATTGACACTTATATCAATTTAGAGAAGAGGATGACTGCTCAGTTGAGAGGAAGTCTAAGAACAATTTAACCATAGATCAAGGCAGTAGTTGGCCCCAAGACGTCTATAGGGAACTGACTAGGAACATATAAAACATAGTAATTCCTTCATTAATCCACTTCTCAATGATTTATTGGATGGATGTCTACTCTTTGCCATATACTATATTATATTATTATTTGCCATATATATATATGGCTTCCATTACATTGCCATTCCATGGCTATATCCGTCACTGATAGCTTGATTCTGTCAACTTCAAAGTAAAATGTAGGTGAGATCCATATATATATATATATATCCTAGAGATTCAAAGTTTATGATATAGTCCTTCTGAGGACATGTAATAATAATATAAGAGGTCACTTAAATTCATGGGTTTTGGTAATCATATAACTATAAAATTTTCATGTTTATTCAATCCCATCTCTGATCCAATGCAAAAATACTCTATGACAGATTCCTTCAAAGTAGTAATCAACATCTATTTGAACGTTTTTATTGACATACATTCACTCAATAAGCATTTAAAGATTACAGCACATATGCTGGCTTTGCAGAAATTACTAGAGATATAAAGTAAACAAGATTAGATATTCATCCTCCAGATATTTACAGTTTCAGGAACTTGCTAACTTTGCAGGACATTTTTCCACTTTTGGAAGAGTTCAACTGTAGAAAATTTGCTTTATTTATATAGCCATTGCAATGTAAATGCCAAATACAAATTTAGCAAAAATATGTATCATCTTCCATAGTAAGAAATACATGAATAATATTTAAAACTGAAAAATCAAGAAATAACAGTTTATTTAAATTGGTGGCACATGCCTGTAATCCCAGCTAATCTGGATTTTGATGTGGGAGGATATCAAGTTTGAGGCCAGGCTTGGCAATTTAGTGAGACCCTCTCTCCAAATACATACATACATACATACATACATACATATGGCCTAGGGTGTGGCTCAGTGGTACAGCACCCTTGGGTTTAATCCCCAGTACTGCAAAAGAGAGTGGGGAGAGAGAGAAAGAGAAAGGGAGAGAGAGAGAGAGTGTGCGCGCACGCAATATCAGCATGTTACTTACAAACATGAACAGAAGAAATACTAGAAGAGTTGAAAATAGTTGCTTCTGGGAAATAAAAATTGTGAAGTAAGGTGCAACGGACAGCCCACTTTTTCAGTTTAAGCCTTATATAACTGGATAAATTTTAAAACTGTATTAGTATTAACCTTCTGATTAATTTTTTGTCACAAAATGGAATAAAATACATTGGATGTTGTATTAGTCAGTTTTTCAATTCTATAGTGAAATTGAAAGAACTAACAAGGCTCGTTGCCAGAGAAAATGCCCGTTTATTGAGGAACAGCTCTGCATATTTATAGAGCTGGGGGTGGTTTGACAGTTATGACAGTTTAACAGTTTAATGGTTTGACGATTGGCAAGGAAACGTGTTGTTTGATTGGTGGGTAAGGATCATGTGAGTCAGCAGGGTTAGTCTGACTAGTGGGTAAGGATCATTTGAGCCAGCAGGGCTAGTCTGATTGGTGGGTAAGGATCATGTGAGTCAGCAGGGCTCACCATTGGACAGCTCTTCTCGGAGGATGGGGATGTTAGTCTTTTGGAGCGGGGGCGACTCCCAACAGAAATACCTGAGGCAGCCACTTTATAAGGAAAAGAGATTTATTTTGGCTTATGGTTCTGGAGGTTCAAAGTCGAAATAGCATGATATAGGCTCTTGCAACAGCTCCCCCAACCCCATTGGCTGCATCACATTGTGGCAGGAGCATGTATGTATGCGTTTGTGTTTTTATCCCTCTCCTCATAAAGCCACCAGAATGATAAATGGGCTCTACTTTAATGACCTTATCTAATCACTTCTCAAAGGCCCCTAAAGACTATAGTGAGAGTAAATTTCTACCTTCTTAATACCATTAAAATATGATTTGGGGGATTAAACTCCTGTACAAGATCCCTAGGAAACAACTATATTCACACCATAGCAGAAGCACAGAGAAAAACAGAGATAGGAAATGGAGATCAAAGAACTCTAGGTTAATTACAAGGTTCAGTCCTTGCTGTACCTTCTCCCTAGGATTCTCAGAGAAACCAAGCTATCTTCTCAATATCCTCTTCTTAGTTAATCAAAATCAAGTGAGTTCTGTTATTCACAAGCAGAAGTTTTCTAATGCATACTAATAATGATATAGGATTAAAGGGTGAAACAATTAGTATAATAATTGAAAAGTTAACTTTTTCCAAAACTTGCTTTTTAAAAATGAGTAGTCATCCTTCAAATCCCTAATGCCACTACCAATCCTGATATTTTACAATGGGTTACTAAAATCATTATAGAGCAGGAATTAGCAAGCTTTTTCTGCAAAGGGCCAGACAGTAAATATTTTAGCTTTGTGGGTCATACAACCTCTGTTCCACTACACAGGTCTGTTACAGCTGGAAAGCAGACTAAACAGTATGGATGAATGTGACTGTATTTCAACAAAAATTTATTTACTAAAGCAGGCAGTAGGTTGCATTTGTTTATGATGATAATTTATTGCCCTTACTTTACAGCTAGGGCCACTGCATGCTACTGAACAACTTCTGCACAAAAATGAGTGACCAAGGGGTGAGTGAGGACTGAAATATAGCTTCACTCTCCTTGCCATACTCTGCTCTAAAGTGTAAAACTCTGTTTACCTCCAAAGGGGAGAAACTTTCTTTTAATTCATTTTCCTTAGTGACAGTGCATTTTTCTAATTATAAAATGGCCACAGCCAGTTACTGCTCTGCTTGGAACCTCAGAGAACATGCAAAGATTAAAATGTTGCAGGTCATCAATAAAGTCCTATGTGAAACTTCTTTTCTCCAGGCAAAAAATGTCTGAAGCCCGCTATCCATTTTTTCCACGACCTAGTGTGGAGTCACTTCATCTTCCCAGACATTCCTCTGAGGATGGCTTCCAGTGCACCACTGTTCAAGAACTATATATATAACACTTCAGGAATGGTCTAAGGAGTGAAGAATACAACAAATATTAATACAGCTATATGACCACATTCATGGGGGGCAACAGATGCCTACTGGGAATGCATATTAAGCTTGCTGCCCACTGAACCTCCTGGTTCTTTAGACATCTGCTGCTATGAAGATATAGTTCTTTCATGTTATACTTCTACAACTGATTTTTTGGACCCCAGATTTAGACTTTGTATTTGTTTCTATGAAATTACACTGTTTAGAATTTGTTCGTTGTTCAAGGCAGTTCAGAAGGAAATATCAGCTCTCTGTTACTGCTCCATGGGAGTTTAAATTTGATAAGCCTGCCTATCACATTATCCAAATCACCTATCATCGTATTCAAATTACAGATCAAAATGTTGAAAGTGGTAGAAGCCAGAGGATGGTGAGAGAGAATGAAAGTACAACAAGTCAAGAAATATAAAATGTTCACTGTCACTAGCAACAGAATAAATACAAGTTAAGATGATAATTAATGACAACATGTTTTGTATATCTAAACATCTACTGCTAGAAAGGTTAAGGTGAAACATACATATACTTATATATTGCTGGAAGTATTATAAGTTGGTATAACTTCCTTAGAAATCAATGTGGCAATGCATATTGAAGAGTTACATATTTTCAGACCCAGGAAATTTATCCTAGGAAAGTAATAAAAAGAAAGAAAATATGCTTAAAACATGTATTTGAACATTATTACAAATCCTTAAAGGCCAAAAACAATGTCCTAGTGATATATACATATGACATGCACATATATATTTATTTTATGTATACTTTGATCACCATTGATTAGCTGGCAAATATTTAGTGCCTATGGCACCACAGATTTGAGCTTAGATTGTAAGGTTCTTTGGTGGCTCATATGGAGAACCATAACTTGTATCTAAGCTAACTTTCTCTCCCTAGTCATATCAAATGTCATTCCCAGAGGATTCCCCTCCAGTTGTGTGCCCCGACTAGGACGTATTGCCATTGCCTGAAGGAAGCAATGCTATGGAAGTGCTTGGCCAGATGGATGGTATGCAGCTGACACCTGCCACATTGACACACTATGAGGGGTCCCCAGTCCTAGACCCTGGATACTACTATATCAGTTGTACTGGTTTGGTTTCCCAACTGGTTGAGAATCAATGGTCTATAATATTTTACTTTCTATGTCTTCTCATATTTAAAAAATTATCTATTTTCTCTCCCTTTAGTTCAATGAATTTTAGAATGTTATCTTAATACTTAATATATCATCTAATTTGTTTGTGTCAGTCAAGACTAAAATTAGAAGACACAGATGAAAATGGTAAAGTTTTAAAGATGGCCAAAGAAGATGCTACCATCTTCAATTTTAAAAGATTTGTTTCAAAATCATGGTTGAGTGCTTTTACAGTGAGCAAGGAGAAACAGGACTGAAAAGTGTTCTGGCCTTTGAATAAGAAAACTTTGGTTCAGGAGCCAGCCTTTAACCTTGGACACATCATTTAACCTTACTAGGCTTCAGTTCCTTGTCAATGAATGAGAATAACAACATTTTACCCTTAATTTCCCTTACCTGAGTCTTTGAGGATCAAATTAGATATCATATTTTTTAAACTTTAAAGTACTCATATGCAGAGAAAATATCAAGATCTTATTGCTATACACAGTGACAAATAAAAAGGTGACTAAGATCCAGCATTGACACAAAGGAGTTTATAATCTAGATGGTTCACAGTTTTTCTCCTAATGTAGTACAACTGAGAGATACAACTCATTCCCCTCAGTGACAGTGACTTTCCTGGGGGTGAGGGTAAAGTAGGGACATGAGAAAGGGCAGGAAAACATGCTGTCAGGGAGATAAAAGCAAATTTCAACAGCCTTTGTAGAACATAATGGGTATAGGGACCAATGGCTTTGGTGAGAGGCATCAAAGGGTGGGTAAAAAGATGGAAAGGGGAAAACAGGGGAAGACCAAAGGTATATAGGTGTGAAAAAACAGTGCCAGTATGCTCATCTGTAAAGTGGAACATACAGAATAGTACATAATAAATGGGACTGCTGAGAAGATTGAAGTAATCTACAGAAACTGCTTAGCCCAGGGTCAGACATAACAAAACATGAGTATTTGGTATATGTTAAGCTTGTGTTATCATTAGTTAAAGCTTTGATTCTGTAGGCTGAAATATGGCCCCTCAAGAGTGCATCTGAATCTCTGAAACATGCAAATATTTTATTTGGAAGGAGGGAATTCATGTTAATCAGATAATTTGAAATAGGAAGCTTTTTTTTTTTTGATTATCCAGGTAAACTCAATTTACCCACAGATGAGAAGAGTCATAGGGAGATGCGACTGTTCAAGAATGGTCAAAGAGGTTTATGTTGGTGGCTTTCAGAATGGAGAAAGTGGGCCATAAGCTGGAACGTGAGCAAGGCCTAGAAGACGGAAAAGGTGAGGCAATAGATTTACCCTTGAAGCTCCAGAAAATGACAGCCCTGCCAACATCTTGATTTTAGTCCCGTGGGATACAAATTGGCCTTCTGACTTCCAGAACTATAATAAGTTAGCATTATTTTGAGTCAAGGTTGTGGTAATTGGTTAATGGAGCCATAAGTAACTAATAAACTAGTAGTCTATCAGCATCATGAAGCAAGTTCTTGACATAGTTCTGTTCACAGTTTCTTCCTAGCACTTAGCTTGATATATAGTAGATAAATTATTTCTCAATAAGTTATTTGAATGATTGAGTGAATGAAGGTTCTAGGAATATGTTGTGGTGATGTTTGGCAGAAAGTTTTGCTGTACCCCAGATATAAATGAGATTTGAAGCTTGGTTAGGGCCATAATTTGAACATTGGAACATTAGATTACAGAGTTTGCTCTTATTTGGTAGCCAGCAGAGATCCACTGGATATGTTTGAGCACTAGAAGGATATAACTGAAGATGTGTGTTAGGAGTTTAATCTTGGCAGCATTAAGTAAAAAACAATTTAAAAAATTACCTCATGTTTCTGAAATTTTATATGCTTATGCATTCTACTTATGTCCAAAAAGCAACTTTTAAAAAACTTTTTTAAAAAATTATACTAATTTGTTGTTTCTCATTCATCTAGTTATTCATTATAATACTTAACTCTCTTTTTTCCACATTTATAATTCCATTGTGCTAATATTCTTCCAATCTGGTACTAATAGTTTCAAACAGACTAATCACTTTTACATGTAATTAGAGCTGAGCTCCAAATTACTAAGCAAATTACTCTTGCACAAGTGGGGTCTACACTTGATATCAGTCTGAGAGCTTATAAAAATACTAAGTGATGATTTCATCTGATTTTTGATAGGGATATCAGGTTTGGTAGATTATGGAAAGGCACATAAGCAGTATATTTTGATTTCAACAAAAATGTGATTCTTCTTTTAATATCTTCCTCAATAAGAGATTACATCTGGGTGATAATAATATAAAACAATCTTAAAGCTGATGGGCCAGCTGTACCCAGAAACTGGTTACAAGTGATTGTGTATCAGGATGGTAGGTCTCCAGAAGGGTAACCTATGTCTTTGTCATTGAGTCTGTTCCAATTGGTAGTGGCATTGAAGATTTAGTGTAAAGTGTAAAGATACTTGTTTAATTTGGTGGAAGAATTAATCAAAATCAAATATTACAGAATTCAGATTCAAGTAGGAATGCTGGATTGACACTAAGAAAATTAGATTTAACAGGGATAAACTGAAAGTCCTCCAAGTATGGCAAAAGTTCAATGTACACATATTTTTGGGGAAGAAAAGAGTCTTTTTCTGACTTTAAATTTAACGTGCATTAACAATATGAAGAAGTTGCTTGCATTGACACTTTGACATAATCTAAGTTTAACATTTCAAGATTGGTTCTATGAAGCTTTAGTAGACAATGGTTAAGAGGAAAAACAATAGAAATAGATACTCACTACTCAGGAGAAAAATATTTTAACTAGGCCTACAGATCAAAGACTTTTGATTAATTTTAGGTCTAGATACATTTTTGATTTGGCCAATTTCTTGGTCCCCTCCTATCTGAGCAATTTCTGATTTAAACAATCATTTATCAATAAGCACTAGCACATAGCATATATAGATTTATCCTCTCAGTTTATTTGCCATTTGTTCTGTTTTTCATTTCTCTTCATTTATCTAAACATTTTTTAAGAAATTTTATTTTTATCTATAATGTTTTTGAGTATATCTTATTATACAGCTTTTAGAGTGGCTTCCTTTTTGTGTAAATAACTTATTCCAGTCTAAGGGTGTCATTGTCACCATTTTTAGTGAAATACAGAAATCTCATCTCCTTTTATGCCCTTTTATCCTGCCAATCACCTTAGGGAGTAAGGATTCAAAATATAAATTTTGTGGGGATACAAACACTCAATTTATCATAGTCATCAGACATAATTTAGAAAATTCAAAAGGAAAAGGATTTATGCACATTTTTTGCCTACAGTGTTCTTCCTTTTCTTTCAATGTCTTAAGAATACTTTTATTGTTTCCTTTCTACTTATTGAATTTCCTTTGGTTGTTCTTTAAAGCATATCTGCTGGCAACAAATTCTGTTTTCCTTCATGTGAGAATGTCTTGATCTCCTTTACATTATCAAAGGATGTTTTCACTGGATGTAGAAATTCAGGTTGACCATTATTTTATTTTAGCAAATGAAAAAGATATAACCATTGTCTTCTGGCTTCCTGGTTTCTGAGGAGGATTTTTTTTTGGGGGGGGTCATTTGAATTGTTTTTCCTTTAAAAGTAAGGTATCATTTTTAATCAAGCTGATTTCAAGGTTTGTTTTTTTTTTTTTGTCTTTAATGTTAGGAGTTTGACTAGGATGTGCCTTGATGTAGATTCTTTGAATTTATTTTGTTTGGTTTTGTTTTTAAATCTGTAAATTTATGTCTTTTGCAAATCTGAAACATTTTCAGCCATTATTGCTTCAAGAAGCAAATTATTTTTATAGAAGTGAGATATTAAAGCAAACGTCCTGGGTAGCTAAGAGATACATTTTATGTTTAACTTTTCAAATCATTTTATTTTGCTTGGATTTGCTTTTTTTTTTTGTACCAGAGATTGAACCTAGAGGCACTTAACCAATGAGCCGTATCCCCAAACCTTTTTGTATTTTATTTGGAGAACAGTGTCTTGCTAAGTTGCTTAGGTTCTTGTTAAGTTGCTGAGGCTGGCTTTTGAAGTCGTGATCCTCCTGCCTCAGCCTTCTGAGCCTCTGGGATTACAGGTGTGCACCACCATGGCTGGCTTGGATTCTCTTTAGCAACATAAATTATAAACACAGAAAAGAGATGCATATAGTTTTTTCTATTATCCATATTACCAGTCATTTATTTATCAGATATAGAAAGATGATCTTTGAGAGGTAAAGGATACACTGAGGATTATAAATCATCATTCCTCAGCATGAAAATTTATCAACTTTGCTTAAACTTTATGTCTCAGGAACTAGAAGAAACATATTAGTTTTATGTATAAATTCTACTCACCTATGGAGAATGAATAAGAACCACTCATAATACTTATTCCGAGCTAACCAAAATGTGGATGTCAAGAAGAAATTAAGAAAGGAAAAAGTAAAGAGCAAATAGAAAAATTTAAGTGTGTAAAAGTAATTTAAGTAGTTTAACATGATACTGGTTCCTGAAAGTATTTCATAAAAACATTATTTAGTGTTAAGTAAATTCAATGAATGTCCATCACAAAATAAACTCAATACTTAACAATTTGTTGTGATACTGTTTTCTTAGAATAAAAATTATATCAAAAAATTAATTTCCCTAATTGAAATCAGTTCTATAAATTCTTAAACATATTTAAGTGAAAAGACCTAAAGAGCTTAAAACATGGAAGGGTAAGAATAGCAATATAAGAAGCCCAGACTACATTTTACCTAATTTTGTTTTTCTTTTGTCATGAAGTTCCCCTAGTTTTCTACTTGTTTGCTCTGTGAGATTTTCTGTGTCAACCTGGGGGAGTATTCCATTGGAAGTTATTTTAATTTCATACTACTATATAGTCTCAGAATTACAAGGAAAACTAATTGTGCTGTAAAGAGTTGTTGCAATATTTTTTATAAGAGGTTGGGAATCTGGGTTGGCTCTATAATTCTGAAATCAAAGTGTGCTTTCCTAAGAAAATTATTTTCTCTTCAGAAAATTACCATGATTTTGGTAGGTAGAGAGGTAGAGAACTGGTTTGCAGTCAAGTTTTATTTTTGCTATAAACAAAACCCACTGTGTGAAGAGGGTGTTCTGGTGTAGAGAAGCATCTTTCAAATTATTTTGCCTTTAGTTTTTATTGAAACTAACAAAAGTTTATCTGCTTCAAACAAAATATTATCTAAATCCAATATAAAACAGATTAAAAATTGCTCAATTCTGAGTGGAGTGGAAGTAGGAATAGGGGTAGAGCTCTGTCCCTTGGTCACCCTACTGGTATATAAAGCATATTCTATTGATCCGCCTTAGAGTTAGGGCAGCATAATTTGAAAAAAAAAAAAACACCAGTGAAATATAAAGATTGCCAGATTAGGAATCCAAAGCCCTGGTGTCCCAGTGCTTCTATCACCAAGCTGTATTAATGAACCTCTGTGGGTCTAAATTTCTTCAACTGTGAAATAAGGAGATAGAACTAGGTCTCTTTTGGCTTACATAGTCAAGGGAACCATCAGAAACTATATGTAAATCATGAAAATTCTGTACCTTATTCATTGTCTACTGCAAAATAAGATGCTTACTGAAAGGTAAAATCTGGCTCAAAACTATGTATCAGGAGTATTTTTTTTTTTAACCTTAAAAACTTAAAAGAAAACTTGTGGGTTGGGGTGAGGGTGGGGCGGAGTGGGGCTTAATGTTAGAACGAACTCTTGTCTAGCATCTGTGAAGTCCTGGATTTGATCCCCAGTACTGGGGGAAAAAATTAAGAGTTCTGAGAACGTGGTAATATAAATGTAAAATAATGAAATCATTTTTTTTCAAAGGAATTTCAATATTTTCTTTCTCATTCCTTTTCAAATAATCAGTGGCATTTCATTAATTCATTTAGCAAATATATTGATGCCCACTACCTGACATGCACTGAGTTCAGTATGGAGATTTTTAGAAGACAACAAAAGAACATCTACTACTCTCCCCTCAAATACAAAAGGAAATGAATTATTAAAAATGTGTTTCTTTCAACAAAATTTTGTTGAGTATATGTGATGTTTCATCCTTTCTAAATGATAAGGATTCTGCTGTAAAGAGACATGTGAAAACCAAATGAAACACGAAGTGATATTCTGACAGAACTATTATATGTTTAAAATAAGGATATATCCTTTAAGTAGAATGGCTTTGTTGTAATTGATCTTTGATCAACTTGAGCACAGTTCTTGTTTTCATAGTATGAAAGGCTTTGTTTTCCTGATTAGCAGAGTCTCTCTCAAATACCAAAATGGTTCCATTGCCCAGAGGAGCCAATCTCGCCAATGCCACCACATTACCTGAATGTTTACTGGTTTCTTGGGATGGACGGGAGTCAAGAGAGGGAAGAGTTTAGAATGAAGCTGCCAATAGAAGCCTTTTGAGGATTTAGACGGAAATTGTGAAAGGTCCATCTTCTCTAGACATAAACCCAAATTCCCTAGCTGTGATACTAGCCAGTCTTTAGGGACATCTCCCTTTGTTACTCAGACTGGTAGATCTTTGAGCTCAACCCACAACAGCATATCCACTCAATCCCAAGACATAGCTGACATCCACCTCTTACTCTACACATGGCAACCATCATACGCCCACCCAACTGTTGACTCGCATTCAGGGACCACCACCACCACCACTACCAACAACAACCACCAGCCACCCCGGCACCATCTCCCAGCAACTGGCCTCTCCCAGTCCCCGCCCCTTTTCTGAAAGCACCCAATGGGTGGAGTCGGGGCTGCGGTGGGAGGGGCCTGAGGCGGGCACATTTAAAGAAAGGCAGAGGGCGAAAGAAGGCTAGAGAGGAGAAGAAAGAGAAACCAGGGGGGCGAAGCGCCGTCCAATGACAAAGCCCAGGGGTGGGCGCCGGCCGCCATCTTGAACCGGGCGGCAGGATATCCACCCGCGTCCTCCGCCCTCGGAGGGGGAGGGGCGGCGGAGGCGAGAAAAGTAGCGAGAGACGCGCCGGGCTGGAGACGCCAGCAGCGGCCACCACAGCCGAGCCAAGCCAGACTCGGGCGGGCTCGGCGGCGACAGCGAGACCAGGCGAGCGCGGGCGGCCTCGAGTGGCCTCCGATGCGGCGCACCGTGAAGAGGCGCCGGCGCCGGCCCCCGGCCGCGGCCGCCCGGGGCGGCGGCTTTAGAGCGGGAGGAGGGGCCGGGCTGGAGGCGCGGGAGGAGAAGGTGGTGTACTCCCGGTCGCAACTGTCGCTGGCCGACAGCACCAAGGCGCTGGGCGATGCCTTCAAGCTGTTCATGCCCCGCAGCACGGAGTTCATGAGCTCGGACGCGGAGCTCTGGAGCTTCCTCTGCAGCCTCAAGCACCAGTTCTCCCCGCACATCCTGCGCAGCAAGGACGTCTACGGCTACGCCTCCTGCCGAGCCCTGGTGCCTGACCCCCCGGAGCCCCCTACCGCCCGCGGCCTGACGCGCCGGCCGGCCCCGCGCGCGGCCGCCAGGAGGAGGCGCCGCGGAGCCCGGGCGACCGCCGCGGGCAGGAGGCGGCCCCGGCTGCCCCCGCCGCCTCCAGCGTCACCGCCACCGCTGCTGCCGCCGCCGGCGGCCCCCGAGGAGTCCTGCCTGGAGAAGCTCTCGGCGCCCGAGCCCTGCTTCGGGGGCCGCACCCTGGAGGAGATCTGGAGGGCAGCCACCCCGACGCTGACCACCTTCCCCACCATCCGCGTCGGCGGCGACGTGTGGGGCGAGCGCAGCCTGGCGGCGGCGCGACGCAAGGCGCGCCAAGTCCTGCGAGTGGACCTGGAACCCGTGGTGAGGCTCCGCCGCTTCCCGGTGCCCCGGGCTTGAGACGCCGCCCCGAGGGCGCCTCCTGCAGGTCCCCGGCCCAAGATGGAGTTTCTGCTTGGAGAAATGAACAAGTGTCAGTCGAGTGTTTACAGACTCCTCCAGGACCGTCCCCTAGTGCACTTTACGCGCGAGGAAGTCCCGGGATGGCCTCCCTGCCCCGCGCCCCCGGGATGCGTCCCCGCGTCTGGAACTCCGGGACAGGTGTACCCTCTGCCGCCTCCCCGCACCGCATCTGCGAAGGAGGAGACTGCAGGACTCACAGGGGAGGTCCCTTTGCTTCCGAACCCCAGATTGAGAAGTCTCCAGGACTATAGGGACAGATTGGTTTTCTCCCTTTCGGACTCTACCTCACTGGTCTGGAAGTCCTCCGAAGAAGTCATTCTTTTCCAAAGGAATTTGTTTTCGTGCTTGTGTAATAAAAGCCAGAATTTGCTTGCTCTTTAACCCCCGCCTCCATTTTTCTTTTTGACTGCCACCCCTCTTTCTGGACGGAAGATCAAACATGTTTTGTGGTGTTGCACTAGTTTGTGCTCAGGGTATTCTGAATCCCACTCGTTTCTGAATTTTTACTGAATTTCAAAGCTTTGACCAAGGATTTTTTTTTTTTTGAGAGGTTCAAGCTTGACTGTTAGTAATGCAAGAATTTATATGGCTTTGATTTTCATGGGCTCAGTGATTACAAACAAAAGAGATGTAAAGTCCAATTGCTTAACGTTTTAAAGGTGTTTCTAGAAGATTTTATATTGAAGTTTAATGTTTATATTTACTGAGCTCCTAAAGCAAATGGTAGAATACTCATACAAAGTTTTGTTTATGAAAAGTTGACTTGTTGAATTCTTTTTTAATTGAATAAAAATTGAAGTGCATTGAAACCACATGGCTTGTGATTGGGGGAAAAAAGAATCGTGAAGAACTGGTGTTGTTGCAGGAATGACTGGAATTCAATTGGAGATAATCTGGCAACATGTCCTGGTCAAACATAAAAATCCAAGAATGTTAATGAGAAGATAATAATTTTTAAAATTGAAGTCATATAGGAGAGATGAATGTGTGTAAACGTTGTGAATAAAGTGACAAACAGAATACCCATTAGAAACCTCAACATGATCTATAGAGAAGGGTGGGGGCATTTCTTGGTATCAAGTAACTGGTTGAAGTTACTTTGGGCAAAATAGATCCCTTTGTTTTTATTGTTGGATAACAAGAAATGCCAAGACTAGTATTCATCACATTTGTAAACATTATGACAATTAGTTGACTTTTTTGTCCTGTGAATTTTCTTTTTTTCCATTCATAGTTAACGTTTGCAGTCTTTGTTTGATAGCTGAAGGCCACAGAAATCAAACAGGCAAGCCACCCAGAGTACTGACCCTTATTTTACACTTTTGTAATAGTGTGTATACCATATGGCCTAGTGTGGAATTCTTGATTATCCAAGTGCCTTTGGTCAATGGTGGCAGCAAGACTTACTGGTTATTAGACAGTGGTGCCACAGCCAGCTTTTACTGCAATACCTAAAGGGTCAAGTAGTGTTTTTGTACCACAATTATTTCAAATTCAAGTATTCTGCCATGGAACTATCCATACTGGGCTGGAACTTGGCATGTGAAACCCTCAATACAAAGGTTTATCTCTGCTTGGCAGCTTATTAGGAGAATAATGAGAGTTGTGATTTTTACTCTTGTTTTCCTAGAATTCAAATGGCATAGCTTTCTGAAATAATTATTTTAAGTTTAATAGTCCATAGTAGAAATGTTGTGAATTTCATTTCAGTGTTCTTGTTTTGAAAAAAAAATTATATATATATATATACATATATACATATATATATATGACTTTATGCCAGTTTCCCAGTAAGCCTCATAGTCTTTTATTCACTACTCAATGATGATGCATCCTTACAAACACTGTCATATGGGTAAATAAAAAAGTGAATAATTACTTAGAAGATGGAGAGTGTTAAATTATAGTTGTGTGATAGGAAGCTGAGACATTTTTTGGTTATTAGCTTCCATTGCCAATTGTATTTCATACACATAGGAGTTTCTTTCCAAAAATATATTGTTAACTTTTATAGCTAACTAGCACCTGAAAAAATGTATTGTACCATTTCACTATTGTATATAGTTTTATAATAATTTTTAAAGTAAATCCAATGGCCATATTAGAATGTAATTTCAACATGTAGCTTATCTAGATAGTTTTCCTGAGGATTTTGAAATTAGCTGAGAATAACTTTTCTCAGCACACAACTGAAACATAACCAGTGACACCTTGCATTTGTTTTAACTGATATTCTTGACATTTTTTTCCTCTTATGCCTTGTTACTTTAGTGCACTTGAATGTGTGTAAATGCTTTTTTTGGCTTATTTGGGTTATCTGATTTCAGTTTGAATCTGATTGCCCATCTTGAAGTCAATATGGTTCATGTGGACTATTAAATAATGCCGTTTCTAGTTTGTGAAGTAAGATGTAAGAAATATTTTTGCCAAGTTTTCTTTAGCAAAACCTATCTTGCAACTTCTAAAATGTGGAGAAACATCTGATATAGTTGACTAGTATGTTAATAGGAAAGTGAAAGTATTTTATGATTACCTTTGGGCAGAGTGTGAAAAGAAACTTGGCATAGTGGCCTTTATGGTGAGGCATCCATTAATTGTTTCAGAAGTGAGACAGTCTGTAGCTTAGCTTGTGTATAGTTTTTTTTTTTTAAAGAAGTCCCATTTGTTTGTTCTCTTGCCTTCATTTATATCTCATATGACACAAGTAGAGGAGGACGCTAGGAGGAATTTTATCACCTTGATATATTTCTGTTTGATTTTTGACTTTTGGGTGCCTAAATATGACTGGCACAACAAATAATCTTTTTTGGTATTTTTTACATTCCTTCCTAACAACCAGCAACTCATTTTCTGTCACTAAAACCAGTAATGTCATGATTGTGAGGGCAAGCTTCATCATTGATAGTGCAAAGTGTTGCTGTTGTGGCGTGTATTTATTTTTGTTTGAGTACTCTATTGGACAAGTGTAACTTAAGCTAGTGGCACATACTTGTTGATTTGCTATGAGCAAATGTTAGTACTATTTTTCAGAAAACTCTTCAATAAAATATTTTAAAATCATTGAATACAAAAAGTCTGAGCAATTTTGAACTCAAAAGGTTTTTTTGGTCGTTTTAAGGGTTGGGTTGCCACAGCACTCTTTAAATTGATAATTTTTAATGATCATATATACCTAACATTTGCTTTATTGGTGTGTTGAAATATTTTTTTTGATAAACTGTTATGTCTTAATTGCATTAGAAAGCAATTGTTTGTAGTGGAACTGAAGTGTTTCCCTGGACAGTTTAATGTGCATATGATTAAGATTTACAATTTGGTTGTACTTTGCTTTTTAACTTATTAACTGTAAATAAATTTTAGAGAATACACAGTGTCTAGTTTTTCTAATTAGGTTGAAATTTTTTGAAATGGGATTTTGTGTTTACATGTAAATCAAAAAACAATTTATAAGTTGATAAATTTTGACTTTTGTGTACTTAAAACTCCTAAGAATCTCAAGATTTTTGTTTTGTGCTGTCTTGGGAGTCTATGTCCCATCAGTTCTTTAGTTATCTTGTGAATCTATTATGGTGCTTCAGTTGCAAGCCATTTATGCATTCAGCCAGCAATAGACCCCTTTAAGAATGCATCATAATTCAGGGTTCTGAATCTTGATCCCAAGTTCCTTTGTGGGATGGTAAAAAATCTAAATCTCCCATTCTTTTATATTGTAAAAGAAAGTAAGAGTGCTTTAAATGAGTAGCAATAAAGACTGTTCTACAATTAAGGATAGAGCCAGAAATTTCATTACAGTCTAGAAGGCAGAAGTGGAATATTAGCAAACTCTACACCAAGGGCAATTTCATAGTACTGTGTAGGTTGAATTGCCTTCATACCCAAGTTCTTATCAATAGATGGAAGTAGCAAAGTGAATAGCTGTGGTGTCATAGTGCCAGGACTGGAATTATCATGAGTGAATTCATGGCTCACAAGTGTTGGGACTCTAGGTAAATAATTATTTGTACCTTAGCCTCATTAGCAAATGTAGTTAATAAAATATTGAGTTATTGTAAGGATTGGAAGGGATGTTAATTCTAGAGACCTAGGAAGTACTTAATAAATACTATTAACTGGAAGTATGCATGCTGAGAATAAATATGTATACTGAGAGCAATCCCTTGGGAGTTTAGCTCTCCAGCTTTTTCAGCATCTCAAACAAGAACAGACTATGGTCTAGGAAAGGTATAAAACACTAAAATAAGGTAATTCATGGGTGAATTAAATTGAAAACATAAATTATATTTTTAGCCCTACTGACAACTAAAAGAGGTTTTTAGCAGTAAGAGGTTAGATAAAATGGATTTAATCACAATTTTTGCTGTTAGAATTTTTCTTTTAAAAATTTGATTTTATCATATCATTGAAAGACAATTAAAATATGCCAACGTATATTTTAAAGTGTCTGAGAATTAATCCAGGCATGGTGGCATGTGCCTATAGTTCCAACACTCAATAGGCTGAGGCTACATTAGTCCAAGACCTGGACAACATAGAAAGACCCTGGATCAACAAAGGAAACAACAACAACAACAACAACAACAAAAAAAACAAAACAAAAATGAAGTATCTGAACAATAGATCAAAGTTGCTGGTCCAGAAACTTGTAAATATTTTGCACAAATTTTTCCTAGAGTAAGTTTATTAGGGACTGCTCAAGACCCTTGTTAATATTTATGCACAGAACCAACATAGAATTAGTTTTTATGAGGTTTGTGGTTCAGGTTTTAAAGGAAATAAGATAAGTACAATAACTGTGCTTGAAACAGCAGAACATTATTACTAAAAGTAAAAATATCCTCATTTTCAAAGCACTGACACACTCAGTTTTAGATGTTGGATATAAAGCTAGTAATTTAGCTCTGATTCCTCTTAACACAAGGATTAACAGACCATAGTCTAAATTGGTGAGCAAGCCAAAATTGAAGTATCTGAAGTTGACACACAGAATTTCTTGGAAAAGTATAATATGAAAGTAGTGAGGGTGCAAAAGCCTCAAAATTGAGCCTGATTGCAGATTTCACAAAAGCATTGAATTCTTGCTGTCAGTGCTCTCTTACATCTTGATAAATGTTGTAAGTTGTGATCTATTACATAATAAACATACCCAACTCCTGATTCGAAGGTAATGATCATAACACCAAGCAATATGATTAGCCCAGCAAATCTGAATAAATATCCTACTGGACTGACCTAGCTTCTGAAAGTACTCATAGAAAAGTTAAATTCATCCATTTTATAGTTAAGTATATATTTTATAGTTAAGTTGTAAAATTAACTATAAAATATATACATGTTTCTCTAAAGATTTTTTCACCTATGTATTCTTTACATGTTTAAAAAGTATAGGAAAGAAAGGATGTAATTTATTATTCTAAATCTCACAGATTCAAAGAAATACGGAAGCAAAATATATATGCAAAAGTACATATATTGTTAGAATTACATGTGTACAGTTTGATGAATTTTCATAAATTCAATAGACTTGTGTAACCTGTATTCAGATTAGCAAAAACATTACAAATACTCCAGAAGTACCCCCGAATGCCTGCTTTCTTCCCTCTACTCGATAACCATTATTCTGACTTCATACAGCATACATAACTTTTGACTATTTTTCAACTTTATATAAATGGGATTATGTGTCATGTACTTAGTTTCTTTCATTTAAAATTATGCTTGAGTTCCATCTGTATTGTTGCATGTAATTATAGATCAGTCATTGGCATGTAGAATTCCATTTGTGAATATTCCAAAATAAATGCATTAAATTCTCGATGGGCATTTGAGTAAATTCCAATTTGGGGCAATTATGAATAAAGCTTCAGTGAATATTCTAGGATATGTCTTTTAGAGAATATATGCATGTATCCTATCCCCCCTCCTCTCTTCTCTCCTCTCCTCTCTTTGAGTATACATTATAGGAATGATTTGTCAGATCACAGGATTATAGCAAATGGTTACTTTTGGTAGATACATTTTCCAAAGTGGTTGTACCCATTTATATGAACTGTCTTAAAATTTGTCTTTTAAAAGTTTGCTTTGCAGGTGTTATTCTTTTTTATGCTTCCTTTTTTTTCTTCAAAACCAAAGGAATTTTATTCCTTCTGGTTTTATCATGAAACAAAAAGACATTCTTTCCACCCCCATATTCTCTTCTCATCATTTTAAAACTGAAACTTTTAAAGAAATCTTTTACATATTAGTAAAATTTTTTACTTTTCTCGCCATCCTTTGTGCAAAACCAACTCTGAGATTGGGAATACTGTTGACTTTTATTAACCCAAGCCTGGTGAATTTAAATGGTCATAAACTATGTGTTGAAGGAGAGGGACCTCACAGTGTTCCTTTTCTACCCGGTGGGCATGATTGCATTGAGGTAATCTATAACATAGTAGAGGTCCTGCCTACGGAAAGACCTTGTTGATTATTCTAGAAAGCAAGGCATTCAGAGTATTGGGTGACAGGAGAGGGAGACTTGAGGTCAACCGAGAAGAGGAAAGGTTATGTCTTGGGCTGGCTCAGTGGGGCTCAATTCTTGTGGAAGGAATGAAGAAATATGCTCATGAGGACCCATATGAGAGATATTCCAGAACTTGAGAAGTGAATTGTTCCTTATTAAGTAAAGGGGCTTGGGGGATATTTATTTCACGTCTGCATGTTCACAATACTTCACACCAAGCTCACCTCTTTACATGTGTCTTTCTTCCCTCCTGGGTTGTGAGTTGCTCACTGGCAGGACTCATCTGTCTTGTCTTTGCATCACTACAACATTGTATGTGCCTGCCACTCAGTGATACTGAGGGAATGAATTGTGTTCATGGAATTCACATAAACCAGGAACATTGCCTTCCAAATTTTATAGAAAAAGCTGTGTTGCTTTGTAATCAAAGCAATTTGTAATTGAGGTATGATTTTTTTACTGTAACTTATCAAATACACTTATGATGAATTCCTAGCATTTTGTGATCCAATTAAGTAGCTGAAGAGTTTGACATCTCTTGTGATGGTACGTGGCAATACCACTTGATGATCACTACTTCTGAGTCTCTCAGCCAGAGGCAGCCTAGTGCAATGGTTAAGATGCTGGCCCCTGGACCCAGGCTTCCTGGTCAAAATCCTTTCTTCCTCTCTTACTAGAAGCAGACCTTTTGACAAACTACTTACCCTCTCTGTTCCTCAATTTACTCAGCTGTAAAAACAAGCACAATATAGCACCTACCTCACAGAGCCCTTATGAGAATTTAATGAGGTAACACATATACAACACTTAGAATAGTGCCTGGAACCTGGTTAGCCTCAGTCAATAAATATTAACTTTTATTAGTAGTAATGTAAAAAAAACTTTATAAAGTCTCAATTTGTTTACTTGAATTTTTTATATTGGCAGGTGGTGAAAGTAAAGGACAACAGCTATAGTCCATAAAATGTCAATTAGTCAAACTGAGTTGGGAGGATGAGGTCAAATTCACCAGTAGTGACACATGCAAAAGGATGCTGTGTGTCTTGTGAGGAGCACAAAGTTGTCCAAGACCCAGTATAAACCAACAGCCAAATGACCAGAAAGACCAACTAATCTCATTCAATTCCCACCATGCGTCTGCATTGTTGGCACAGTGCTGAGCATAGATGCCTTCCAAATCCCACTGTGCTCTGGGTACTCTACTTGCCTGTTTTTCTTTAGAGCAAAGCTCAACAATCCTATGAGCTTGGTATTATGATTTGTACTTAATAGATGCATAAACTAAAGCTTGGAGAGCTTAAGAAATGTGCCAAATAACACACATCTAAGTAGCAGAGCTTGGATTTGAAGTCTCATCTGTCTTATCCCACACACTTTACTAATTCTTTTAGATATTTTTAGAGGAATAATATAAATTAATCAACCCCTTGAGAAACCTACTTTCAAATCCTAAGGTGGGAAAAAAAAAGATTATTTTAAGAGCCCTGTTTTGTTCACCTTTTGTAGTTCTTATGGTGTACGGCATAGGTGTTTATCTAGTGTCTGGAAAATGAATAAGTATGAGTGAATGAGCTAAAGCAGGAATTCCTTTGCTCTTGTGATTAGATCATTTAATTTGATGGTGGATGTCAGGGTACTCTGGCTTATGGTCCAAAGACATTTCATATGTCTTTTCTTCTAATTGCTGCTATAAGTATAAGCAGTTATTTGTCATAACATTTTTCTCAAATTACTTGCCAGATAATAAAATGCAGACTTCATAAATTGAAACTGGAGGGGTCCTATGTAATTTTTAGCCCTCATGCCCTCTGGTTGCCAGCATATAGCCTCTAAATCAGAAGCTCCTACTCTGGACACCTTCCATTTTGGGTGGTATCCACTCTGTGGATGGCTACAAGACAAAGTTAACAAGCTCCTGAGGATATTCTAATTTTCTTTTTCCTTCCTAAACATCTTCATAAAGTTAAAACTCATAAGTTTTATTTAGATAAACAAAAACCAGAATAGTGTACACAGCCTTAAACATATGCTGAAAAAAGGACAAGATATGGGAGAAGCAAATGTGTGTGAGATAGGTGTGTGTGAGGAGCTCCAGGAGTTGACATTCCAGACCAGGTGGGCACTTGGCCCTTGCATTTCTTTGGGTCAGAACTAACCTCTTGTCTCCTTCCCATGGTATCCACTTATATATGCTTCACAGCTGTTGGGTGGATCAGCTGCCCCTGGCTGGGAGAAAACACCACCAATAGAATTTGCTTGTTCTACTGCCCTGTGATGTTTACCTGTTGGCTGATTTTGCTAAAAGCACCTATTTTCCTTAAAATGCTATATAACAGGTAGATTTACCTCAATCACACTTTGCTTACTTTATTTCCTCAGTTCATTTATCCACCCATGGCTTGTATTTCACAAAATTTATTGAGGCTTTCTGCCATGGAATGAACTGTAACCCCCATTCATATGTTAAAACCCTAACTACCAAAGTGATGGTGTTTGGAAATGAGGACTTTAGAGGTTTAAATGAGATCATCAGGGTGGGGCTGTCATCATGAGATAAGTGCCCTTATGAGTCGGCTTGTTCTTACTCTGTATGGTGTGAGGACGAGAAGGTGGCCATCTACAAATCAGGAAGAAAGCCTTTGCCAGAGCCCAACAATGCTGGCATCTTGGTCTTAGGCTTCCAGTTTCCAAAACTGATAATTTATTTATCTATGTATTTATTTATTTATTTTTGCTCTCCTGGGAATTAAATCCAAGGCACTCTACCACTAAGCTACACCCCATTCCTTTTTATTTTTTATTTTGAAATGGGGTCTCTCTAAGTTGTTTAGGGCCTCTCTGTATTGCTGATGTTGGCCTCAAACTTGCAATTCTTCTGCCTCCCAAATCGCTGGGATTACAGGCAGGTGCCACCACACTTGGCTTAATTTTTGTTGTTTAAACCACACATTCTATGGTATTTTTGTTATAGCCACCCCCCAAAACTAGGTCTCTAGAATGGATTTTAAGAGTTGAAGTCTCCCTGTCCCAGTAGTTTTTACAGGCTGGTAGATGCTTCATTTTTATGACCTATACTTGGCAGCTACTACACCAGATGGATCACTTTGTGCCCTCTCCCTTTTTTTTTTTTTTTTTTTTGCCTTTTCACTGTCATTTGGTGGATATCTGCCTCCTTTTCTCTCTGTATATGCTCTGGAATAGGGATGGTTACAGTGAAAGGACTTCTTTTTCAAAATCTAATTTACTCTGGGGCTGGGTATTTAAAACAAAGCACAACAAATCAGAAGGAGCTCATCAAAATTATATGTGTTTGACAAACATTCAGTGGCTTTTTGCTAAAGTGTTTGGTTAAGGGACAAATTAGTTGGGTAAATATCTAAAAGCAGGGGGCAATGCAGGTTGGTCTGTAAGGCCTCTGAGTGTAGAGCTTGATGGTTGGCTGAGAGCCCCCACTGCATGTTCTCAAGATCCATGGCAGGAAGAGCTGCTGCCAGGGTACACCTGCCAAAGCCACCATACCTGATGTGTCTCCAGCACTTCTTGACTCCTTATGCTTGATAGATCCCCCCTCCCGGTATTTCACTTCTTTATTTTTCCTTTATCAAGACAAGCAAAGTACAGGTGCTGTATTGATGGCTCTTCATTCCAATTTAAAGTGTAACCTTCTTGGACCTTCAAAAGTATGGCTCAGAACAAACAATCTCTGAAAATGGTTGATCTAAGCCACCCCTTACTCTTCACTGTTAATGTCCCAGAGAGCCACAGGACTGCTTAGCTAAGGTGTAGCTGGAAAGAGAACCCACATTATTTAAATCTCTGCCCATTGTTCTCTTCAATGATCCATTTGCCTGGGACGGATTAGCATTTTGAGAAAGTTGTCGTGACAATCAAACAGGAGGTGGGTTTCTCAGATAGTTGATGCTGGTGGGAGAGGTAAGAGACCTGGAGACTGGAATAAGAGAGGACACTAAACACTAGGAGAAAAGAGTAGGCTGAAGGGACACTCTGCCTCCTTCACTTTGCTTTGGGCTGGCCTTACTAATAATATCTGGGCAGCCTAGTCCTGAGGGCATGGTAGGGCATTACAGCCCTGGAAGGAAGGGCTTGGCTTCATACAAAACCCAACAGCTGACCAATGGAGATTTGTCTATCAGCAGTAGCGTGGGTGATACTCTTTGTAGGTCCCTGGTGGTATGTCTGCCAGTAGTCTATGGGAAATGTGTGTTTGTGTGTGTATGCGTGTGAGTGAGAGGGAGAGGGAGGGAGAGGGACGAGGAGAGAAGGAAGGGAGTATTACAGTGGAGGGGTGGGATATTGATTGCCTATTCAAAAGGCAGCATTTTCCCTACAAGATAAGCCCTAAATAAAAATAATGATAATGAATAGAATTAAGTGTAGAAATTGACATGATAATGTGTGGTATTAAAAAGTCCTAAATATGTTTCTTTGACTTTGAAATTTGGCTCTGCTCTCCTTGAATCCTGGAAGACAGAATGGAATATTAAGGATGGTTTGGAATAGAACTTTCATTGGTCTGATTCTAATTCTTTTCACAGATTGAGCATTCTGGCAGGAGAAATCTGACATGTACAGTCAAATGTGTTACCTCAGCCAAGGCAGAGCAGAGAGTGAGGCAGAATGGGGTGAACTTGGCTTGGAACCCAAGTTCACCATCCGCACAATTACCAACTAGCTGTGAGGTTTGGGGAAACTGTGGTCCTTCTATTCTGAAGTTGTATGATGTGGGTTAAAGTTCTATATGAATCTGTACATTCAAAAGCCATGCCTACATGAATAATTCAGGAAAGAGGGCATCAGATTGAAAAAGCTATTCAGATAGACACTGTTCATCTTTCTAGTGTCAATGATGAAAAATGCAGATCGGAATTCCAGATCACATGACCCAGGTTCAGAATGTTTATTTATTCCCCATGAGTACCTTTGGAAATGGAATTTAACTTTGTCAAGATTATGTTCTTTTTCTAGTGTGGTCACTTTATAGTTAAAATGTTAGGTACACAACATGCTTATCTCAGTCATAGCAGAGCTAGTGTGTAAATAGGGTCATTATAAATAATTAGTGAATGAAGTTTTCTGTTTCTATTATAAACCAAGTGTCCTCTATTAGTAGAAACTATACCTTTACCATAGAGAGCAGTACATGAAAGATTATTGTGAGTCTGGGATTCTGTTGTGAAATACAGCATTTGTAACATTGAAAGATTCTTAGGAAAATTTCAATTCTAATATCTTTTACTCATTGTGGGCACTGATAGTTAAAAGATGAGGGGCATCTTGGTTGAAATACATGATTGCTCCTGAAAATAAAAGCATAAATAGGATTCTGAATAATTATTTTTTAAATTGCTCTTCATTATGCAAAATAATATATTATGAATGGAAAAACTAATCTCTCCTTTAGAGGAAAATATTCAAAAATTTTGATTATGGAGTCTCCTGGATATTTCAGCAGAGGACTCTTCTTTCTGTAGATTTATTCATTTTCCCACTAACTCAGGCCTTTTTCTACTGTTTTAATTTACTGTCCTAATTCTAAGAGTTATGATACTGCCTCCCTCAAATACTTTGAATAAATCTCTTTTTGTATTATTGCTTCATGTTGAAAAAAAATAATATTGAAGATTGCTATCATAGATCCACTCTTTTGATGATGATAGGTATGTAAGCTGTTGTCACATGTTTTGGGAAGCAAGTTGCCAATAAATATTCGGGCCTTAAACTACTGCTCATACTACTGTCTCAGTAATTTTACATCTAGGATGGATGGATGGATGGATGGATTGATTGATTTTTTACTGGGGATTGAATCCAGACATACTCTACCACTGAGCTACATCCTCAGCCCTTTTTATTCTGAGACAGGGTCTTGCTAAGTTGCTGAGGCTGGCCTTGAACTTGCAATCCTCCTGCCTCCTCCTGCCCAATCACTGGGATTATAGGCATGTACCACCACACTTGGATTCACATCTAGAATTTTGTTCTAATGTGATAAAAAATGAAAGGGTAAATTACTATAGAAAGATGTTTATATAAGAATGTATGTAAGAAAACTGGAAATAAACAATACCTAGTAAAAGAACAATGATTAAATGAATTACAATATGCCCACACAGAAAAGTATGTCATCATTAAAGTCATGTTTTGCTGGCACATTTAGTTCTCTGTTGTTATAAAACAAACAAACAAAAAATGGGAAGCAGTATGTAAAATAGTACAGAAGATATGATCCTAGTTTAATTTTTAAAAATTCTAGTTTAGATGTACATTTTGAGTAGTTTTAACAAATGTGCAAATCACGTGACCATTACCACCATTGGTATGGAAACTCTTTCCATCACCCCAGGAAACTTCCTCATGCCCTTTTAGTCTTCTCTCTACTCCCAGTCCCTGGCTGCTATAATAAAACATCTTAGACTAGATAACTTATAAACAACAGAAATTTATTTCTCTTAGTTCTGGAGGCTGGAAAATCCAAGATCAAGGTGCTAGCAGTTTTGGTGTCTAGGAAGAGCTACTTCCTCAGAATGTCCTTACATGGTAGAAGTGAAGAGCTACCTATCTGGGGTGTCTTTTATAAGGGCACTTATTATACTCATGATAGTGGAGCCCTCATGACCTGATCGCCTTCCAAAGACCCCATCTTCTAATAATACCATTTGAGATATTAGATTTCAACATCAATTAGGAGGGTTCAGGTGGTCACAAACATTCAGACCACAGTAATTGCAAAATGTAGTTTTGCATTGACCAGGATGTCAGATAAATGGAATCATGCAGTCCTTTGCATCTGGATTCTTTTACTTTCAAAGTACATTGATATTGTTTGTATCAATACCTTGATCCTTTTATTGCTGAGCAGATTGCATTGTATGGGTATATCACAATCTATTCATTCAGTTAATAGACATAGGGGTTGTGTAAGTTTCTGATGATTGTGATTATTTTTGTACAAGACATAATGTTTTTATTTCTCTTGAGTAAACACTTTATGACTGGAATTACTAGGTCACATAGCAAAGTTTATGTTTAAAAAACAGTGAAAATCTCTTTCAAAGTATCTATGCCATTTTGCATTCCTATCAGCAACATATGAGAATTCCAGGTGCTTTGCATTTTTCTTAACTAATAGTATTGTCTGTTTTTAAGGGCTGGACTTTCTAACATTGCTGTGTAGTGGTATTCATTTCCCTAATGTCTAATAAGAAGCATCTTTTCCTGTGCATGTAAGCTGTTATCTCTAGTAAAACATCTATTAAAATCTTTTAAGAATGAAATTGTTTTCTTATTGATTTTTGAGAGTTCTTTATGTATGCATCATACAATTCCTTTGTCAGGAATGTGAACCACAAATATTTTTTCCCTGAGTTATAACTTGTCTTCCTATTTCCAAAATAGTGTCTTTCAAAGAGCAAGTTTTAAAATTTACCAACATATGGACATTTATTTAAAAGCTGGTGCTTTTTAATATACTTTTTTAGTTTAGAATAGTTTTAGATTTATATAAAGCTTACAACATATTATAGAGGGTTCTTATGTACTTCGGTGTTACTATGAGTATGGTATGTTTCCCTATTGTTAACATGAGTATGGTACATTTGTCACAGTCAATGAATATGGTTTATGCTTTTAGTGACCTAGGAGATCTTTGCCTATCCCAAAGTCAAAATGATATTCTATGTTCTCATATAGAAGTTTTGCACTTTTTGCTTTTAGGTGTAGGTCTATGATGTGTTTTAATCTATTTTTTGTATGATCTGAGGTAATGTTGAAGTTTTTATTGCTTTACCTTTCTGTGTGGAAATTCAATTGTTCTAGCACCATTTGCGGAACAAACAAACAAACAAACACAACATTGGAGAAGATCCTTGAATGGTGGTTTTACATTTTTCCTCCTCCTCTTCCTCCTCCTCCTCCTCCTCCTCCTCCTCCTCCTCCTTCTTCTTCTTTTTTGTCTTCTGTATTTCGGTGTTATTACAATTAGCATGAGCAAGCACAATTTTTGAATAAGCAGGCATAGTGAATAATGTTAGGGGAAACAAACTCAGTAGAAGTAGAGACCCAGAAAGGCTGGCTGGAAGAAGAACCAGCAGGTCAATAACTCTGTCGCTTTTTGCCTATTTCTGAACTACATTGTGATATCTGGGAGGCATAGCTCTGTTTCGGTCTCTCTCCTTCTATGTCTTCTGGTCCAGTAGTTGAGAATCCTGTATTCTTCCACATCCTCCCATTACTTAAGATAACTCCAGTGGATCTCTGTTTCTTGTAACCTAGAGGAAACTTACTAGCAAATCGACACAGTCAGAGAAGGCCACTCTTTATGTGGTGAGGAAAATGACTGAAGAGAAACATGTGCTAGTTCCCCAAATTTCTCTTCTATGGTTTGGTCTCCTTGAGTGAAACTAGAACTCTGACTTGCTGTCATACATTATGTTTCTGATAGTTGCAAATAAATTGCTAAAATCAGGGGATAACATATGAATATATTAACCCAATTATTTATTTTTCAAATAAAAAAATAATTTGGGTTATTTCAACTTTTTCTGTCAAAGTTCTGAAGAGGAGTAAATTTGAATTCAGGTGGGGGGGGGCTGCAATTAAGAAATTTCTGAACACAGGTCAAGACCTATACCTGTGAAACTGGTTAGCGGAGATGGCACAGAAGTCCCCAACACTGGATTTTGCATTCGTGCATGAGTGCTCTCTAATTGGATCTTGAATGTTCCCAAAGGCCCGTGTGTGAATGCTTGGTTAACAGCCTGTGCCACTCTCAAGAGGTGATGAAACCCTTAAGAGGCGGGGCCCAGTGGGAGGAAGCTAGATTGTAAGGGCATGCTCAGGAAAGGATATTGGGACCCTTTACTTCTCTCTTTGCTTCCTAGCTGCCTTTAAGTAAATAGGCTTCCTCTGACACATACTCCCACTTGAAGTCCTGCCTTTACTTCAAGCACCAAAGCAATGGAGCCTACCAGCCACTGAAACCATGAGCTACAATAAACTTTTATAAGTTGTTTGTCTTGGCATTTTGACAAAGTGATGGAAAACTGACTAACACAATGAGGCAGAGCATGGTTAAAGTCATGGGCTAAGGAGTCACAATGCCTGGATTTACAGGCCATCTCCACAAGGTGAACTGTGTGATGTTGGCAGATTACAAAACCTTGTTAGTTTCAGTGCCTTCTTCTGAAATAGTGGTGAGGCTTCTGCCCAGTAATGAGCCTGGCATGGAGTAAGAACTAGGTATGAGGTGTCCCCCAAAAGCTCATATGTGAGACAATTCAAGAAAGTTTAGAAGGGAAGTGACTGAGCTATGAGGGCTTTAACCTAGTCAGTGTGTTAATCCACTGATAGAGATTAGCTGAATGGTAACTATAGGTCGGTAGAGTGTGGCTGGAAGAGGTGGGTCGACTTTGGGGATGTGCTTTTGGGCTATATATTTTGTGCCTGGTGAGCCAAGCTCAGTTATCTCTGCTTCCGGGTGGCCATGTCCTGAGCTGCTTTCCTCCACCACACTCTTCCACCATGATGTTCTGCTTCACTTGGTCCTAGATCAACGAAGCCAGTTGTCAATGAACTGAGACCTCTGAAACGATGAGCCCCAAATAATTTTTTCTTCCACTGAAATTGTCCTTAGGTCACAGCAGTTTTTGAAAAGATATAGACTAAAATAGAGGTCAATAACCATTAGCTCTTCCCATTGCTCCCTAGTATTCCCCAGCATTTGTGCAGGGACCAAGAGGCCTGTTCTCCATCCTGAATTTCCAGGCTAATTGTTCACTCGGCAGCAAAGTCCTCCTGTTTCACTGAGCCCCTAAGCCACCCCATCTGTTCAGCCATCTTTCTCCCTATGTGATTTTCCTCCTCCTTTTTAATACCCTTAATTAGTTTTGGTGATAGAATGATCAGCACCACCTGAGCATCAGCTATTACAAATAAATGCGGCTCCTCCAAGTAGCTATGGCATGCTAATGATTCCCAAATAAAAATAGTGTTCTGTGGCAGCTCTGATTATCTGCTACATTATACCAGTGCGTATTTTACAATTGTTTTTGTTTTATTTTGAAACCACTTGCCTCATGGCCAGCTAGTCAATTCAGGAGCACCTGCAATAACATTCAGATAAAATTCCTTTGTTTCCGTTTTTTTTTTTTTTTTAACGCAGTGCATTTTTTTTTTTAGCATCCCATGGGGAGGTTCTATTTCTTCTATTTTCTGACTCATGTTTCCTAAATAGCCTATTAATTTTTTAATAGATGCTATCTCTGGGATGTCATTGCTCTTTGTCAGGCATTGGTCTTGTGGTGCCCAACCTGGCATGATAATTTCTTCATTGTTTCTCCAGATCCATGTGACAAAGGCAACAGGCCAAATTCAGTTCAACTAGGATTAGTTTAACACCTGCTAGAGAGCAGTAGGTATACGAGTTAGGTCAGGAGACATGGAAATGAGGCACAAATGAGTAAAGCAGGCTGGGTATAAGAACAAAAAAAACCCACTCCATTTCCAGGACGATAGTAAAACTTGCTTTACTTTTGTTAAGCTGTGGTATAAGTGTGTAACACAATACAAACACATATCCTTTGGACACTTAAATGTTAATTTTCACATTAAGTCTCAGTGTTGGGCTATGATAGGGAGTGGTATATATGCCCACTCTTGAGGGGCAAAGCTATTTAGGTATTATTTTGTTTTCCCTCATAACATTTTGTTGCAATATAAATATTTCATAAATAATTTTTAAAAGACCCATTGGAAAATTGTAATTAGAGGGAAATCTATTTGGGGATCCAATAGTCCCAAAGAGGTGACCATGACAAGGATTAGAGTGAGGGGCAGGAGCTCTCGAGATGAGGACAGATTTGAGATTTTTTAAAAATGCTTTTTTGTTGTTATTATACTACAAAATTAACTTTTTGATGGACAATGCTATGAGGTGTACAGAGCCATGAAAATATTACCCCAACCCAGATATACAGCAGTTCTGTCACCCCTCCCAAAGCCCCTTATACTGCCAACTTTGAACACAACACCTGCTCCACTGCAACCCTGACAGCCACTGACTTCCATTGTACAGTTTTACACCTTCTGCAATTTCACAGAACTGGAACTCTATTGTCATTTCACACAATAGAAGCTTTAATTTTTATAAATTCCTATCTTTTTTTCTATAAAATAAATCCAATTTAAAAAGCTTACAACTTCAGACATGAAATATGTACTCTTTGTCAACATGAATTTTTAATTATATACTTGTATCAGAATGTTTTTAGGTTTTTGGCTTATAGTTGCACAAGTTGTACACTGCCCCCGTGATTTATATGGAATACCATGTGGACAGCAACCCCTGAGTTGTAAAGTGCACCATTTGTACAACACACATTCTCTCTTCCGGTTTACTGGACAGATTGCTGTCATCACCACAGTTCTGATTCACTTCCTTTGCCTTTTATTTGTTGTTATGTGGAATTTCCAATGAAGATCTGTTTAGGAAGCTCCTGTATATGAACGAGTTAAAGCTAACTTGATCCCACTGATTCTTGGGTGGGCTGATGGTCCATCTTTGAGGCTCTAGTGCCGACGTGACTTCAGGCTGCTGCCGTTGCTGACTCTTCCCATCAACTCACATTTGGAAAATCCCCACACTCAGCCAATTTTAACTGTCTAGACAGCCATAGTTTTGAAATTCTTATCTAAACAAAACTGAAGATTTATGGCATCCTCCCTTATTTATGTATCTCTGGATTTAACCTTGCTGAAACAAACAAACAAACAAAAAATCAACAGAATATCAAGATGCAAATCCCATTGGCAATGAGGCATGTATGGGCAAAAGAAACAAGTGTCCTATTTATGAGTTGTTTCTAGTAAAAATCTTACGTAGTGATGACACAGAATCTGACTATATCCTGGAAATGATTGTAAGGTCCTTGGGGAGTTAGTAAGAGGATGTCCTGGAATGTGAGGTCTTTGAAAGTTGAAGGTTTGGGAGGAGTGTGTGTGTCCTACCCTGCTTACAGGACTCAAATAAGT
Organism: Ictidomys tridecemlineatus; assembly: GCF_052094955.1. NCBI lineage: Eukaryota > Metazoa > Chordata > Mammalia > Rodentia > Sciuridae > Ictidomys > Ictidomys tridecemlineatus. The sequence continues at coordinate 177,003,292 of NC_135478.1, read as the reverse complement.
GGTTTGATGGGAAAGGGAAGGAATGGTGTATTTTCATTTCTTTAATGTCTTTATTTGGTTTTGTCGTCAGGGTAATACTGGTCTCAGAATGAGTTGGAAGGGTTCCTTCTGCTTTTGTTTTCAGAAATATGTTGTAGAGAAGGGCACCATTTTTCACTTAAAATGTTTGGAAAATTTCACCGGGGAAGCCATTTGGGCCTGCTATCTTTTTTTTTTAAGGTTATTAATTCTTATTAGCTAAATTTGCTTAATAAATCTAGGCTTCTCTAGATTATTTGTCTTTCCTTGTGTGAATTTTAGTAGTCCCTGTCTTTTAAAGAAATGATCCATTTTAAGTAAGTCACTGAATTTGTGGGCACAGAGTTGCATTCTTTTGTTGTTCTTTTAAGGTTCGTGGGATCAGTAGTGGTTGTGTGGTTGTCCCTCTTTCATTCCTGATATTGGCAATTTTGTACTTCTTATTTCTTCATTAATCTGGCTAGAAGCCTATCAATTTCATTGATCTTTTCAAAGAATCAGTCTTTGGTCATATTGATTTTTCCTTATTGAACTTCCTACTTTCCATGTCATTGACTTTTGCTTTAATTTTTATCATTTCTCTTCTTCTACAAGTTTCTCTTCATTTGCACTTCTTTCTCTCGTTTCTTTGAGTGCAAGTTTAGTCTACCAATCTTTCCTCTTTTCTAATATTTATACATAAGTGCTGTGAGTTTCACTCTAAACTATCCTTTTGCTGCAGCCAATACATTTTAATAGGTTATACTTTCATTTCCATTTAGTTCAAAATTTAAATTTCTTTTGGGACTTCTTTGACCTGTATGCCCCTTAGAATTGTGCTGCTTAATCTGCAAGTATTTTGGAATTTTTCCAGCTGTCCTTCTATTATTGATTTCTAGTTTAGTCTCATTGTGGTCTGATTTTTTTGCATACTTTGTATGATTTTATCCTTTTAAATTTGTTAATATGTGTTTTATAGCCCAGAATGTGGTCTGTGTTGATGAATGTTCTATAAGCTTATGAGGAAAATGTTGATTCTACTATTATTGAAATATTCTGTACAAATCGATTAGGTTCAGTTGATTCATGGTGCTGTTTAGCTTAATTAATCCTTACAGATTAGAAAATTTCTACTTTTTGGATTTGTCAAATACTGATAGAAGGATGTTGAAGTTTCCAACTATCATAGCAAATTTTCTCTCAAAGGCCTATTGTTGGGTATAAGTTAGGAATTGTCATGTTTTCTTGGACAGTTGACCACTGTTTCATTTTGCAGTGCTCCTTTATCCCTCATAATTTTCTTTGTTCTGAAGGTGGCTTTGTCAGAAATTAATGTAATTACTGTAGCTTTGTTCTGAATAGTGTTAGCATGGTCAATCTTTTTTCATCTATTTATTTTAAGTCTATCTGTGTCTTTATATTTATAGTGGGTTTCTTAGAGACTCATATAGTTGGGTCTGGTTTTCTTATCCTTTCTGATCTTTTCAACTTTTACTTGGTGTATTTAGACCTGTCACATTTGAAGTGAATATGTAATTAGATTTAATATCTACCATTTATAACTGTTTTCGTTTTGCTTGTAGCCTGTTTCTTTTCTCTGCCTTCTCTGGTTTTAATTTAGTGTTTATATTATTCCACTTTTCTCTTCTTTCTTGGCATATCAATTGTAATTCTTCAAAAAAAATGTTAGTGGTTTTCCTAGATTTTGCAACCTGTGTTTACAGCTAACCCAAGACTATTTTTAAATCATGATCTATAGGACTGGAGATGTTGCTCAGCGGCAGAGGGCTTGCCTAGCATGAGCTAGGTCCTGGGTGCAATCCCCAGAACTTCAAACAAAGTAAAACAAAATTAATCAAATAATACTATACTGCTTCACAGGTAATCCACCTACCTTAGGACAGTGTGGTCCCAGTTCCTTTGTCCTATCATTTATAATACTGCTGACAGTCATTTCACTTCTCCATGTGCTCTAATCACCCAAAATGTTTTTATTGCATTCATACTTTGTCATTGCTAATATTACTATTACTGCTTTGAAATATTTACTTAGCACCAGGTTTAGAAGACTCTAAGATGTGATTCCATGATATCTGTTAAAATTTCCCAAGCAAATCAACATATGTTATAGTAAGTTAGAGAAGGATGGTTTTTAAACAGAGTGGTATGATATGAATCCTAAGACCAGCAGGAGTGCTACAGAACTTTTCCACTCACCCTTCTATCCCTCCCTTGAGAATTAATTGTTCTCCTTAGGCTCAGACATCAGCTCTGAGACGTTCATTTCATTCCTTCAATTTGTCTAGACTGGTGACTCTCAAACCATAGTATGCATTATAATTAATACACGATTGGAGTTGATGGTGAAAGGGGGACTTGAACTTCATCTATTATGTAATATTTTATCTTTTAAAATGAAGAAAATATGACAAACTTATTAACAGGATGGTGAAGATAGGTGTTGATACATTGTCTTTGAACTTTATTTAAATTTTTTTCCAAATAGGTATAAGAGTTAATTAATCTTAGTTCAGGATGAACATATTTAATCGGGACACTTAGAGGATTTTCAGAGGGTAACTGTGACTCCATAGGTTTTGCCTAATGCATAAACTTTATGTCTTACTCCTATATAAAATGCAATCACACAGACTTCCTTAACAAGACTCCTAAATTGCAAGGAATAAAATCAAGAATCAATAAATGGATAGATTCAAACTAAAAAGCTTCTTCTCAGCAAAAGAACAATCAATGAGGTAAAGAGAGAGCCTACAGAATGGGATAAAATTTTTACCACATACACATCAGATAAAGCACCAATCTTCAGGATATATACAGAACTCAAAAAACTTAACACCAAAAACCAAAGAAACAACCCCCCCCAAATAACCCAATCAATAAATGGGCTAAGGAACTGAACAGATACTTCATAGAAGAAGATATATAATTGATCAACAAATACATGAAAAAAATGTTCAGAATCTCTAGCAGTTAGAGAAATGGAAATCAAAACTACTTTAAGATTTCATCTCACTCCAGTCAGAATGGCAGTTATCAAGAATACAAGCAACAATAACTGTTGACAGGATGTAAGGGGAAAGGCACACTCCTACATTGTTGGTGGGACTGCACATTGGGGCAACCAATCTGGAAGCAGGATGGAGATTCCTCAGAAAACTGGGAATGGAACCACCATTTGACCCAGCTATCCCACTCCTCAGTTTATACTCAAAGGACTTAAAATCAGCATACAATAGTAACACAGCTGCATCAATATTTATAGCAGCTCAACTCACAATAGCTAAACTGTGGAAGCAACCTAGATGTACTTCAATAAATGAATGGATAAAGAAACAGTGGTATAAATACACAATGAAATATTACTCAGCATTATAAGAGAATAAAATTATGACATTTGCCCGTAAATGGATGAAGTTGGAGAATATCATGCTAAGTGAAGTAAGTCAGTCCCTCAAAAACAATGCTGAATGTTCTCTCTGATAAGTGGATGCTTATCCATAATGCGGGGAGGGAGCATGGGATGAATGAAGGAACTTTGGATAGGGCAAAGGGGAGGGAGGGAGGGAGGGGGAGGGTAGAAAAGATGGTGGAATGAGACAGACATTATTGGCCTAGGTACATGTATGATTGCATAAATGATGTGACTCTACTTTGTGTACCCAGAGAAGAGAAAAATTGTGCTCCATTTGTGTACTATGAATCAAAGTACACTCTACTATCACGTATAACCAATGATAATAATTTTTTCTAAAATGTAAAATAAATAAATAAATAACATGCAACCACACTCTTAAAGAACTTTAATAAGGGGTTTGGGGGGAACAACCTCCAAAATATTTGGGTTCTCCAGGAATTGGCATCCCTGCTTCCACCTCTGACCGGAGGACAATAGGGTCAATATCTTCCTGCAATAGTAGTAGACCAGTCCCCAGATGATCCATGACTGTCTCACTGATGATCTCCGGACCCAGACCCATCCTTGTTAGATTCTATCTGAATTCAAACCTGTTCTTCATTAACTGCAAGAGGTGCCACTTTCATGAGATTGCCAGAGACAACAAAATGCTGAGAGTCTCCTGGAATGGGAATGTTTTCTACAGCATCAGCTGAGTTCTGTACAGGTTCATCCACTCCCACCTTGGAACATATATGCTCTACTGTTGATGTAGGAGATTTGGTGCTATGTTGGAAAAGGGACGATCTGAGTCCCTGGGCCATATATAACTTTGGGAAACATTAAAAGCCTTCTCCCCGCTCCCCTTAGGTAAGACAGGAAGGCTAGAGGAGGCTTCAGTTGTGAGGTTACTAACTCCCCAATTTGCTGCTGGTAAAATAGTTTCCCTTGAGAACAGTCCTTGTTGTAAAGAAGCTCTGAGTTCATTTCAGAATATTTGCATTTTTTCTCTCTCTTTTTGTCATATGCATGGGAAGAGACATTTTTATTTTCTGCAATCTTTACTTTGAACCTGGTAAGGTTCCTGGAGGGAAAAATACATGAAAATGTAGAGTCCTCCTTTAAGAGCAGGCCTCCAGGAATTTTTAACTGTCAAATTAACCTGTACTCAGCTCCAGGAATTCATTCACTATAGTCTCAATCATAATTCCCTCTAGTGACTGGCTCCATTGGCCTCTGCTCCCACTAAGCTATCAACTAACTGTGATTCTCTCCATTCCCTGTTCTATGAGTTTGTGGAATAGCCACAGATTGCCATGTGACCTCAGTTTTCTGATCTATCTAAGAAAAATCATTGGCTTTGAGTTTGTTTAGTTTTTATCTTGTTTGTGAGGACAGTAATGATTACTTCAAAGATCTTTAGATGTTGGAACTAAAACTGAATGTCCTGTTACATTGTTTTTTACTACTCACTTTTGAAATTTACATATAATAAAATTTACTCTTTTAGTAAAAACTCTGAGTTTTGGCAAAAATACAGCCTCTTGTAGCCATCTTCACCATCAAAATATGGATGGACCTGTTACTATCCTAATCCATTGGTGATGTAACACACTACAGCTCCCAACTCTGGGCTTTTTTGGTCACTTACAAAATAAATTTAAAAAACCCAATAAACTATTAGCAAACAGAAATAAAATGAAGTAAAATAAGTTTAGCAATAGTAAATAAAAATAAATGAAATGGGGCTGGGGCTGGGACTCAGTGGCAGAGTGCTTGCTTAGCATGTGTGAGGCACCTTGGCACTACATAAAAATAAACAAATAAAATAAAGGCATGCTGTCCATCTACAACTACAAGAAAAAATTTTAAAAAATAAATAAAATGGTAAAAAAATAGAAAGTTCACTGTTCAAACAAACTACATAGTCTTTTCTTTGAAAGATTAAGGTAACAGTAGTGTCCAGATGCCCTGTGCCAAGGAAGTGACTAGAATGATATGCTGTTGGGGGCATCATGTGACTACAGAGCTGATGAGCTTTGGTGATGATCTAATGGTCTACACAGAAGTCAGCAAACCATCGGTCCCCAGCCACATCTGGCTTATCATCTGTTTTTGCAGGGCCACCGGCTAAGAATGATTTTTACATTTATAAATAGGGGAAATAAAAGAACACTATTTCATGACACATGACAGTTAGTATTCAAATTTCAGTGTCTGAAAAGAAAGTTTCACTGAGGCTCAGCCAGGCTTATTTCCCTTTCCTTTCTTTCCTTCCTTTTTTTATTCTTCTGTCTTTCCTTCCTTCCTTCCTCCCCCTCCTTCTCTTCATTTCTTTATATCTTATTAATTAGAAGAATAAATATCCCTTCAGTAAAGATGAAAAAGGAAAACTAGACTTTGAATGCCACACTTTAAAGCTCGGTGGAGGGTAGATTAGTTTGTTATATAATTAGATGGCAAAGCATTTTGCTTTTTATGCGGTGACTTCAGATTTGTGCTAAAAGCACACAATACAAGTCAACGTAACCCGACTGAGTATCAGTATCTCCAGTTCTTGAGAAAGCAGTGATCAGAAAAAATTTAAAACAGCATTTTTTCTTCATGGAAGAATTTCTCCACAAAAATAACTAATGAAAATAAGATTGCAACCACAGAAAGTTTCTGAGTGGCTTGTTTGTTAGCCAGGAAAGGAAAGCTGCTTACCATTGGTGAGTTAGCTAAGTTGGAATTGATAACAGCAGCCAAAGAAATGTGTCAAGAGAAAATAAACTTACTGAGACTTGTAATCTTTGAGTGAAAACATTTGCTCAGAGACTGAGGACATTGGAAGCAGTATCCAGAATAATTGAAAATCAAGGCAAATAATTTGGAGCAATTTTCCTTGGCTCTTGATGAACTTACAGATATTGTTGAGATTGCTCAGTTGTTATTTATTCAAGAAGCCAGTGCCAGTTTAGAAGTAACTAAAGAATTAGCTTCTATAAATAGTTATCATGGAACAACTGGAAGTGAGAATAATTTCAAAGAATTTGAGAAAACACGAATTTAGTACAACCTGAGGTGGAATCTGCTAAGTTATATCACACTTGATGGTGACAGAAACATATATGGAACTGTAACAGCCTTAGTTGGGTAAATTTACAGAGCTGGAGAAAATGTAAGACACTTAAAGTCTGTGGTTATTTATTTAATATTCATCCACAGGTTCTTTGCAGAAAATATTTGAATCTATCATGTGCCATAATAATTTCAATGGTGAATGGTATTCTCCCTCATGGACATAACCATATCAGTTCTGTGGATTTTTGTCAGAAAATGATGCCAAATGTCCTGACTTGTCATACCACCAGTACTTCAATAGCTTGACAGTGATAAATTTTTTTTAAGAGAGAGAGAGAGAGAGAGAGAGAGAGAGAGAATTTTTTAATATTTATTTTTTAGTTTTCAGTGGACACAACATCTTTATTTTATTTTTATGTGGTGCTAAGGATCAAACCCAGTGCCCTGCGCATGCCAGGCGAGAGCGCTACCACTTGAGCCACATCTCCAGTCCAGTAATAAACTTTTATTGTGATTTTTTTGAGCTGAGGGCTAAGATTGAATTTTTTTTCTTTTAATGAGAAGAACTGTCCTTACTCACAATTACTTAACACTGAGTGGCTTTGGAAATTAGTTTTTGCTGCAAATTTGATAGTGTTTGTTAATGAATTCCACCTAAAATCACAAGGCCACATAGTGCTCATTTGAAAACTTACACTCTGGTAAAGTCATTTCAACAACAAACTAACATCATTTGAATAACAAGCTGCCTTATTTATTTCCAGTGCTGTTGAAGATTAAAAGTGAGATCTGCATGCAATTTTTCATGCAAATTTGCAATGGACTGTATATATTTTCTGAGTTCAAACTTCAGTTCCAGCAGGTTTTTTTCTCTTTTTTTTGGATCTTACTGAAGAAGCAAGGGAAATTTCCATACTTCAAAATCTCTTTAACTGAGCAATTGAGGAGCTTTCCCCTAACCTTCAATTGGAAGTGATTAATCTGCAATGTAATGATATACAAAAAGACAAATATCAAGAGAAGAATTTAGTAGAACTCTGCAAATGCATTTCAAATTATCAGTATGCTTAATTAAAATCACATTCTCATGAATTGATAATAGTATTTGGTAGTACTTATCTGTGTGAAAAGACATTTTTAAAGATGAAATGCTTTTTCATCTTTGAATTGAAATATTCAATGAGATAAAAATCTCATTAGATCAACATTAACAGAGGAACATTAACAATCTATGTTGGTGATAGGACAATCATATTTGAATCCCAATTAAGTGAAATATTATCACCTCAAAAAGAATTCCATTCTTCTTATTACTGTACTTGTATTATTGGGGGAGGATTACTGTATTATTATTTTGAATTTTGTCAGTAAAATATGTGAAAATTTGTTTTCTTTCTTCTTCTGTAAGTACCTATAGAATATTTTGCCTTTTGTTCTGAAAAACCCCAAATATTTACTATCTGTCCCAAGCTGTTTTCCAGGCCCTGATTTAGACTACTCTTGATTTCCTATATGCTTGAAGACAGTCTGAGGTCCTCAACCAGTGAAGCCCAGGCACAGAGCCAATAATCTATAAAAGTCCTTGAAGTGTTAGGGGCTAGTTATCTGACATATCAATTAAATTGTCCCTAGATAAATTCTGGAGCATGAACAAAATAGTGTTTCCTTACCAACACATTCTATAGCAAAATACCACAAACCAGGGATAGTTGGGAATCTTGAGATGAGGAGATATTCCTGGATCATCTGGATGTGTCAATACAATCATATAAAGGAAGGGAAGAGGGCCACAGGGAAAAGAATGAGATGGAATGATGGAAGCAGAAATCAGAAAGGTAGCAATTTGAAGATGGAAGAAATATCAGTGAACCAAGAAATGCTGATAGCCTTTAGAACCTGGAAGATTCAAGGAAATAGGTTCCTTGGGTTTTTTGGAAGACTCAAGGAAATTATTCCTTGGAATTTCCGAAGGAAGGCAGCCCTGCTGACACCTTGATTTTAGGTCAGTAGGAGTGACTTTGGACTTCTGATACTCATAACTATATGAGAATGCAATTTTGTTGTTTTAAGCAATGAAATTCATGGTAATTTGTTACAGCAGCAATAGGAAGCTAATACCTCCCCTTTGGTATCTGCACGGATTGATTCTAAGACCTCCATAGAAAACAAAATCTTTGGGTCCTCAAGTCCCTTATATAAAATGGTGTGGTATTTGCATATAACCTATGCAATCCTCCTATATATTTTAAATATTCTCTTGATTATTTATAATACATATACAATGCTATGTGATAGCTGTTATACTATATTTCTTAGGGAATAATGACAGGGAAAAAGTATATACATGTTCTGTACAGATGTAATTTTTGATCTTTGATAGGTTGGATATGCACATATGAAACCCATGCAAAGAGGGGGAGTTGGTAAAGTTAATTCCTAACCATTATCAGTTCTGTGGATTTTCGTCAAAGAATTTGAGAAAACATGAATTTAGTACAACCTAGGTGGAATCTGCTAAGATATGATAGGAAGAGATCTCAAGGGTGCATGATGGAGACATGGAGGATGGAACTGATATGAAAAAGATCTTAGGAGAATGGGTGCATGTCTCTTCAATAAATGAGAAATCAAAGAAGTTTTGTGCATCTGGGGGCAGTAAAGGGTACACTTTGGTCTGAGGAGCTAAGCAATATTTGTAGCCAAACGAATGTTGAGTAGGTGGGGTGTCTTCCCTGACGAAAGTATTTACCAAGATCATAGAAAAATGCCTGAGCAGGGCAAAGAAGTCGGTGTTACTTTTTGCTATTGGAATCTCTAGGATAAAAATAAAACTATTTTCTAGCCAACTTTTTCCATCATGATCCACACTTCTTAGGAAACAGTAATGCAATAACTATTTCTCAAAGACATAGCAAATTAAGAGAACATCTTCGAAGCAGGGGAAAAAGAACAGGTGCCCAGAAAAGGACTTTAAACTCATTTAAAAATTATAAAAATAAATTTATTTGAAAAAATAAATTATGATAGCTATAAATTTCTTTTAACCCTTGATTTTATTTATTTGTTTTGATGTGGAAAACTACTTTTGAAAGGAAGAGAGATCCTAGAATAATGTCCTCAGATATTCTAAAAAACAATAATAAGAATAATGAGATGTCTATCTTCTTGGCACGGATGTAGGAAGTTACTTCCCACTTGCAAGTGAGTAGACAAGATCAGAGCTTGTCAACCTTGGATGCTCTTGGTGTTGAAATTCTTTTCTACAGAGAGAGAACTTAAAAAAATAAAAATAAAAATCCTACTGTTGTCCAGGCCCAAATCCTGATTCTCTGATACAATTGGCTGAGAAATCCAATCAGATGGAATCTGGGATTCTTGAAAATTCTTTGATGGACACAATTGATAAGTTTATAATGATTAAAGCTTTAGTGGATGAATTCTTTAGCAGATTTTATGTAGCAAACATATACATAAACACTAAGAATGCAGCCCTACTCTTTAAAAAACTCCAATCTAATAAGGAAATAAGGCAAGTTAAAAAACAGCAGCAACAACAACAAAAAAAACTATCATGTCACGTTAACATGTACCAGGATAGAATTATGTTTAAAGGGGTAGGAGATGGGGGGAGGGGCGGGAGAAAATTAATTCAAGGTTGGGTAGGATGAATGTAAAGATAAAAGAAGGCTCTGGTCTCAGCTGTGATGGGAACGCTAACCAGAGTTTGCCAGATTGGCAAGCCAAAAGAGTGTTTCCCAACCCATCGACAAAGTGTACAAAAAAAAAATCACAGACATGAGACAGCATGTTCAGAAGATGGTCATTAATATTGCTGGAGAGTGACATCTCGGGATTAAGGCAGGAGCTGGATTTGGCAGAAGGAACAAAAGGTGGGAAGAGAGGCTGGAGAGTCAAGCTGGCCCCAAGGATTGTGAGGGACCAAACTTCCAAACTTTTAGGCCTTCGGAGAGGCACAGGTAGAGCTGATGGACATCTAATGGAGGATCCTAAGGGCTGGGACATGATCAGGTTTGCTTTTTTCCCCCCAAGATCCCTCTGATAACCCTGGGAAAGATTTGCCTGAGAGAGTGAGGGAGAAGGCAAAGAGATGAGTAAGGAGGTTGTTATCAAGTCTAAGAGAAAGACTTGAATTACAAAGATACAGAGGAGGCAGGATGAACAAGACCTGGCCAATGGGTGAAAGATATAAAGAAGACAGGGAAGCTAAAGTGATTTCCATTTTTTTCTTAATTTAACTAGTCAGATGGCTTAAAACACATGCCAGTGACTGAACACTGAATCATTATTTATTTTATAGAATCAGTCATACAGGAACAGATATCTTGAGGCTTAGCTCAGAAGCATATAAAGTAAACTATGCTTCTTCAGTTCACCCCAGCCTTTGAACATGTGGTTGAGGAGTTGGTGTGTGGGGGTATGTATAAGTGGTAATGAAGCATTGGCCCCTTGTTCTAAATTCCATTAGCTAAAGCAATTGCAACCCTCAAATCATTCTATATGGCCAAGAGGCTCATCACATTTTTCTAACGTACCCTCTAACTGTGCTCTTACCCTTGGTCCTTCCTGATCATTGTTGGGATATCCCTCCTAGCCATGGATGCTGCTTAGTGGTGAGCCAGTATCCAACAGGGCTGTTCTAGCTGAGGATTGTGGCTCTTCTTGCTCTGTTCCAACAGCCATCCAGCTAAATGGGGCAATGACCCACCTTGCATCTGCCCATCTGTTCCCAACACAGCCTTACCCTCACAACCTCTTCTCCACTGGAGGCCTCAATCAACCATTTAACTTGCTTTTCATTCTGTTGCTACCTGATACGAGGGCAAGGGCCAGAAAATAAGGTGAACGATACCAAAATGGGCTGCCCTCCAGCATGTCCCCTTTTCTGGAGAAAGCCAGATCCACTTCACTCCTTCCCGAAGTAAATTCCTTCTGCATCCTGTACATTGCCTTGGACATGAAGGAACCGCCCCTGGATTCTACCTCCTTAGAGACTGAGCCCTGGAGGATGACTGCCAGCTCTGCAGGATCCAAACACTGTCCAGATAAGACTTATCAGAATTTTCTGCAAATAAAATGCTGGTACCCTACTCAGGAATCCTGAATTCACCAAGGGAATCAGTATAACCTCTGGCTCCTCATTTTAATTTTGTAGATATTTCAGGCAAGATTGCTAGAATTGAAACACATTTTGTTTAATATAAAATTTCTCATTTTCAAGTGTCACATTGATCTTGGCCAACAGATTCCACAGTAGGTCAAAGTACTCATTTCTATGCTCAAACCCAAGGCATGGGGCTATATTTGTTTTCTGGATTTGCTGCAACAAATCACCACAAACTGGGTGGATTAAAACAACAGCCATTTATTCTCTCACAATTCTGGAGGTCAGTATGAAATCAAAGTGTCAGGAGGATTAGCTCCTCCTGGAATCTCTGGGGAAGATTCTGTTCCATGTCCCTCTTCTAGCTGTGGTGGCTGCCGGGCAGCCCTTGGCAACCTGAGTGTGTGGCCCCTGATGCCAGTGGCTGCTTCAAATTTCACATAGTCTTCTTCCCAATGTGTCTGTGTTAAATCTCGTTCTCCTTTCCCTTAAAAGTACAGCAATAATTGGACTTTAGCCCTTCCCTAAATCCAAGACAATTTCATTTTACAATCAATCCTTAACTTAATTACATCTTTAAGATCCTATTTCCAAATAAGGTCACATTCACATGGGCAGGGGATTGGGACTTTGATATATCTTTTTGGAGCTACCCTCTAACCCAACATCATCTTTGCATTGGTTGTTCTGCCAAGGTGGTAACCTAGAAAAAGAGATTTACCTGATACGTGATTGGTAGGATAAGCTGAAAGATGACTCCCTTCTTCCATTAGCTTAGGAAGATCATATTTGGTGTTCTGAAGGGTATTTATTATTAACAAGAGTACACACACACACACACACACACACACACACACACACACACACACCTCTAAAAGTAAAATTGTTTTTATTTTCTATTTTAAATAAACCTTTCCTTTACTAGGGTGAATTCCTCTCTCAGTTTTCCACTTTATTCTTACACCTTCCCTCAAAACTTGACAAATGATTTACCTTTTCAAAGAGTGTATCCTACTTGTATTCCTTAAGGCACAAGCAGCTCTGGTGTAGGAAATACCTCTTATCAGCATGTCCTTTTCCCTGATTTTGCTCTTGAAAGGATCCCTGACTATCCCCAGCCACTTGCTGACCACGGCCACATGCTCCTGCTGCTCAGCAGGACGTGGCCGCTGGGAGGCTGGAGCTATTTGGAGAGGAGTGGTTAGTTCTCCTGTCACTCAACTCACAGGCTTTGTCATTTGATGAGCTCATTGCATCATTTGTACATATCAGTTTTCCCTTAGTATCCAAGAAGGATTATTACCCACATTATCCTGGATGGATGGCTTAGGACCTCTTCAGAGAAAAAGACTTGGAAGTGAGATTTATTGTCATTTTCAAGCACTTCCAGAGAGAAACCAAATACTCACTCCTGGAAAAAGAGTACGGAATAAGACACTCCTTGGCCAGAAGAGAACAAGCTAAAGTCTGTAGAGATAAGACACTAATGCCAAGAGGAAACAGAGACTTCTGGAAGAAGAGTGAGGGGGCTATGTGGACAACAGAGACAGTGGTGGACAGCGATGCCAGCTTTGTCCCCAAGGGCATCTGCCGGGCTTACCCTAAGGGGGCAGAGCCAATATAAAGATGATGTCCCTAGTTCCTTTTCTCCAGTACTCCTATCTGTGGTAAGTAATGACTAGCACAAAGATATTGGGTTCCTTGGCTTCAGTGGTGACACATAAGTTTGCTTCAAATAACTTCAGAATCAGTTGGCAGATTGAGTCTGTGACACTGAGTTAAAGAGAAATTAGAACTAGCTTCTCAGGACTGATGCCAGATGTGGGACTTTGCCTAAAGGTGTGAGATTCCAAAGGAAGATGGAACACTTTAAAGAAGCACAGTCCTCCCTCTAAGTACTGTATTGAAGCAACAGCAAGTGAATGAAGGTGGCGAGATGGAGGTGAATATTTCTTATATTCATGGAAATAAAACAACTACAATAACCTAAACATGTATTTAATATGGCAGAAAAGTAGCTTAAAAAATTAGTGACAAATTGTTACAGAAACCTTTTCCCATTGTACCTGCCTGAGTTTGCCCAGAGGAAGGGAGCACAAACAATATCACAATATTGTCTTCTGCTTGTTATACTCTGAAATATAGTCTTTCAATATGGAAAAGACAGTCAAGAGCCTGGGGATAGGGAATTCATCCATTCACCCATCCATACATCTGTTCATCCGTCATTCTGTTAACACACTGGGTATCCATGATGTATTGGAGATGTAACATTGAGTATGACATGGTGCCCAAATCACATGTCTTTTAACCTCAAGATCCTGTGATTCTGTCGTTTCTTCCCCCCGTTAGATGAGAAACCTTCTAATTTTCTCTGATCACAGTAAGCAGTTGGCCACCAGAGAAAGAGAATCTGACATCAAAACATTTAGGTTCAAATTTCAGCCCCATCACAAATTGTGTGATCAGGTAATTAGTAAGTTTCTGCACAATAGTTTCCTCATCTATAATCTTTCCAATTTGGGGAAATTATTATATAAATAGAATCTATAGAACTCCTGGATATAGTAGTTCTCTTTCTCCTAATTCTTATAGGGAGAACTTTCCCTACAACAGAAATGTGGAATTCCTCTCTAAAACAGTCTGTGGTATTTATAACTTTAGTTTAAGTCCCATAAAGAAAGGAATTTAACTCTATACCCTATGCCAGGTTACCTGGCAGGTCTCCTAGGGTTTTTTTTTTCCACAATAGCTGCCTTCCAGGGTTCTTAAAATGTTCAAATCTGAAGAGGTTTCAGAATTCTCATGCAGACTTCTGCTTCATGCCAGCTCAACTTGGATTCCTCTCCTTAACAGTGCTGTGTCTCCTTGAATATTTGTGGATTAGTGCATGCTAGTGCATAGAGAATTTCCAAAGAAACCATCACAGCTCTTACTCATACTCATATGTTTGCTCACTCAGTCTACAAACTTGTACCATGGAGCTACACTCATCTCCCAAGTATTTGGGACAAAGACTATTGCTTATCATTTGGGTTAGACACATACTATTTATTAAACTTATTTAATTTTATTTTACATATTTTTAATTCAAAGACTCTAACCACAACTTGAGAATCAGAAGACATTGACTTCTGAATAATAGTCTTTATTATTCACTTGTCTTATTATACACTTATGTTTCTTATAAAAAATAAGACAAACACTGATAAATATCATTTCAACCAAGATGGGAAATAGCAATAGAGATGAGAATTACATAATGTGTGGATAATTTCATAGAGGTTGGATTGGGTAAATTGTAGATTCTTTAAAGATCTTGCTTCACCAAATTCTCCCTTTCACCTACTAGTGCCCTTTACTGACTCTGTGACTGTGGGCAGATGTTCTCTCAGAGCTTTCATTTGTAACATGAGAGAATCATAGCAGAAAAACAATCCTGAAAATAATCCAGGAAAATGGTAAGATCATAGGTGTAACAACTCTGATAAATCACACTCAATAAACACTATGTAACGATGATTTCTTTTCTAAGCTGATTTCTCACTGATTTTGTTATGTCACTATCTCTTGTAGGTGGGGACTTAGAAGTTGTGGTCACAAGGTCCTCTATGTGGGATGTAAAAATGGAATATTTTCCCTCTATCCTTGTTCTAAGTAACCCTTCTCCTTTTAAAATATATGAATACAGGCTGTTTGCAAGTAATCACTCAAGAGAGTTACTAAATTTGGAACTAGACACTATGGAGGACTGGACTCTCCATCGCAGCACAGCCCGCGGAGCTAATTGTTGTTGTTGTTGTCATCGTCACAACAGCTGCCTTCCAGCATTCTTAAAATGTCCAAGTTTAAAGATGTCTCCAAATATCATTAGCAAATGAGTTTGGAAATTATGCTTCAACACATGAAACAGAAAGAATGAGGGGGCCTGAAAATGGAGAAGGAAAACTGGGACACCAGATGGAAGGTGGTGAGAGAGGAGCTGACTTGGCCACGGACGGTGGTGGGTGGAAAGAAGCAGAGACAGGGCTGAGAGCTCTTGGTGGTGGATGGATCAAAGGAGGGAGGTTGACCAGGAAGGGGTGGAGGACATGTTCCTGGTTTCCGATTTGAGCAACTGGGAAGAATGCCCTGCTAGCAGGTCACAGAGTGATCTTAATTTGGTTGTAGATTTTAATTACCCTATGTTTGGTATTGATTCCTATATTTAGACAAGTTTTCTTCAGATTTCTTTCTTGACTGTTTTATTTATATTCCAACTGCTTAGTGGTTACCATCTTGATGGGTCAGTAGATCACTTGAGTTCTTTGTGGTCACCAAGGTCTTTTCATTCTGGAATATGGAACTGGTGGGCTAGTAACATCACCTTTTGCTCTGCATTGAGTTACAGTCACAAACTATTAATAACCATGCTTTAGAAAACTCACTCCAGCTGCATTGTTCTCACTGCTGTTCTCTGAACATCCTCCCCCTTTCTTCACTTGTACCTTGGTTCTTCTGTGAAAAGCCGGTCCCCTTCCAGCTTACCTAAGAAATCTAACATCCCCTGAGTGTCATTCCCAGCCCACAGCTTATGAAAAGCCTTTGCCCATCACTCAGCCTGCTAGGCTACTCTTGTGTGATGCATGGCCTTCAAATCACCCCAAAAGATCAAGGTCCTTGAAGACGAGGGTGGGGTCTTTATAGGCCCTACAGAACCCTGCAAGAAGCCTACATAGTCAAAGTTCAGGTATTGTTTCTTGGTTAAGTAGATGAATTCATGTCAATTATGGAGAGAGATAGGAGAAAATTATTACAGACCAGGTAGAACCTTAAGTCATTCTTCATTGTATTGTAAATTGAAGGCATTCAGCTACCCGACTACAAATCGAATAATAAGAAGTTTAGAACATATTCTGCACATATGATAAAAAATCATTTATGGCCTATATTCTTGCCTACCTACCAATGCATTTGGGAAACTGAATAGGAAGAAAAAACAAGTTTTAGAGCTTTGTGATATTTCCATGCTATTTGTTGCTATATTTCTGGAACCACATTGTCCGTTTTTGTTTTTCATTTTCTGAGATCCATTCATTAAGACAGTTCCTGGGCATAGATCCAAAAAAACAGTTAAAACAGTTTCAAGAAACCAGGAAATTAAACTGTACCAACCAAATTTTCAGCTGCAGCAGCTAAATGGATTTCATTTAATTCCAGGCTGTGAACTGAACCATAGAAAATGAACTCTTGCTTTTTTGAAGTCTTCTTCTTTATGAAGCTACCAAACTAATATTGCTCTAAAATTTTTAATCCCCCACCCAAAGTATACTGAACCATAACACATATATCTTTTAAAATATGTCAAAAGTAACTTTCTTTGAGAATTTTAGGAATTTTAAAAATTGTCTAGAGATCATTTACATTATTATAAAAACAGTTCACATAGTCTTTTGGTTATGGAGACTGAAATTTTTAAAAAAAGGAAAGATAAAGTTAATATAGACCCACTTAATTTTTACATTGCATTTAAATGTCCTTTTTCTAGAATGCAATTTATTGAGAATTTCCTGAACGGGATTACTCTTGCTTTCTCTTGCTTTCTGTCTAAGGGTCTTGACATCTAGCAGTTCCAGCTCAGATTAGCTTTACCTGCAGAACTGGCACCCAGGCAACCAGCGTGATTCTAAAGTACAGGCATGTTTTAAGACCAAGGCAGCTAGCTCATGGAACAAGCAATACGCTAGAATGGGTAGGCTTCCATCTAAACACAAGGGAACAGGAATGTTCATAGCAACCTTTATTATAACAGCTCCAGCCAAGAAATGGCCTGGAATGTCTACCTCATGGAATGGAGAACTGAATTGTGGCATACTTACACAAGAATATAGCAATGGAAATAACAGTGTTAATGCTATTCCAAACAGTGTGGATGAGCCTCATCATGTTGAGTGCAATGAGTAAGACATAAGTGAATTCATACTGCTTTATTTCACTTCTAAACTTCCAACACAGGCAAATCTAATCATTAGCTTGTAAAGTTGGGATATTGGTTAAGTTTGGGCAGGGAGATGGGAGCAATGATTGGAAGCTAGCAGAAGGGAAACAGTCTATGGTGCTAGTGTTATTCTAGTTTTTGAGCCTTGGGGAAATTAGAATCTAAAGGTTATACAGAATAAAATAAATATTTGCTTTATCATTTCAGTATGTTCCAAAATCTATATGTGGAAGTAATTAAAGAGACTAACCTATGATATCAAATAATATAATCTTTTGGTGGAAGATGTTAGTAAAAAATAATAATGAGATTTTTACAGTCACATTGATCATTGTGGGTCTTGATTTTCTACTAGTTCTTGGTCTTTTGATATAATACAATTTTTGAGATAGAGCTACTTAAGATAATATTTTGATATAGACCAAGATATATATTTTTGAGATAGAGCTACTTAAGATAATATTTTTGAAGTTAATATATTAATGCCAGTAAATGAGGTTCAAGATGAATCTTTTCATTTAATTCTGCTTGAAAGCAAGTAGCATATGTCATAAAAGTCATTTAAATAATTCTCAAATTATTTTAATATCTCATAGTCTCATATTGCAATCTTGGCCTTAACAGTGATAATACTGGACTATTTAAAATTCCCTTAATATCTTGAAGGTACCTAATAAATTTATGAGCTGAAATATTTCATTGAGGATGAAGTGACACTGGACTGAATTATTAAATTCACTTCTAAATGTTATTATTTTCTGATCTTAACAGTAATAAAGATGTATTGTAGAAAAGTTAGAAAATAATGAGATAATTAAAATGCTAATAATTCAACCACTCAGAGGTATAATTCTCTGGGGAGGAGGAAGGATGCATATATGCATGCTCTTAAACAAGAGCAGCTTTGGTCCTTACTTTTTCCATTTAGTAATATAAACATTTCCCTAAGTCAAAATATTATGCATAGGTATGAATTTTAAAGGTTAATTGCGTTAAACTGTATTGTTGGGTATTTAGGTTATTTCCATTTTCTGGCTTCCATTAGGTGCTACAAATAGTTTGACCTTGTTTGGTGGAGAACCACCTCTCCCCAAGAGCAGGGAATGGGATGGGGAGGAGCTTCCGAGGCCAAGCTTCCTAAGGCTTTAGTGCCCGAAGTATTTACAGCCTCTCTCCCCTCCCCTTCCTCTTCCTCTCCTTTTATCTCCCCTCCTCCTCATCCTGCTCCCCTTCCTCTTCTTCCCACTTCTCCTTCTCCATTCCAGCTACACTGACTTCCTTGGTGTCTATCAATTCACTAGGTTCTCTCCTGCCATCAGGATTTTGGAGTCTTTCTGCCTAAATTACTTTTTTCTCTTCTGTCACCACTTTCTCTGTCACTTTCCTGAGATCTTTTAAAAATATTACCTTTTACTAAGACCTTCTCTTCACCCTAACTAGCATTTTGCAACCAAAGTACAAATCTCTATCCCCTTCCAAGATTTACTTTTCTCCCCTAGCCTTTATTACAATCATCAACCTAAAACAATAGAAAGTGGCTCTCAGAAGAAATGACTTTATCTGGGGATATTTCAAGGGATTATAATCCAGAAATTTATAGCACACATATAATTAGGTGTTCTGTGATGGATCATGGGTTATCCAGGGAGGCTGGAATAAGAGGAAATTTAAAGGGCTTATCACAGGTGGGTGGCAGGGTGTGAGTTGGACATTGCTTGGAAAGAGTGCTTTGCTTTGGATCTGGCTTAAGTGTGGCCCCCCTAAGGGAGCTTGGTCCCCAGGGTGGTGGGGTTAGGAGGTGGTGAGACCTTTAAGGAGTGTGGTCTAGTAGGAATGCCTAGGTCACTGAGATATGCACCTCAGAAGGGATCCTGGGACCTCAGCCTCTCTGGCTTCCTGTTTCAAGATGTAATCTCTCTCTTTCACATATGTTCCCACTCTAATGCGAGGCAGCCAAGGGGCCCTCACTAGAGGTGAGCTGATCCCAGTGCCATGCCTTTGAACTTCCAAAACTGTGAGCGAAGTAAATCTGCTCTTCTTATAAAGTTAGACTGCCTTACAGATTTCATTAGAGTAATAAAAACTGGACTCATACACAGGGTTTCACAGAAGCAACCCTGACTGTAAGGTTACAGTTTAGTAAGGCTACTTTCAAGGTTCTGGTTAGGACTGGTGTTACTGAATAGATGTCTTATAGAAGTTGCATAACAGCAAGGTTGTTGTTTGGGCAGAGCAATTGGTGATAATTCCTGTTATCAGACATGAGAACCCCTCTCCCCCAACACTTGACATTAGTGATTGCATTTTGATTCTGACAACTTTCTCCCTGTAGCACAGGAGTATGGATTTGGGTTCTTTGTCTCACGAATTAGAAGAATGAAATCCGTGGAGACAAGGGTGAGAGCAAAGTAACAGGATTTATTAAAGTGATAGAAAGAAAGCAGAGCCCCCAAAGGGGAGGGATACTAAAGAGTGGCTATCGTCTAGGGGTTTATGTGCATCTACAGGGTTAAGGGAGCTAGCCCCCTATCCAAATCTGGGCAAGGCACTCAGTGTCCACGAGCTCTTCACAGACTCTTTGGTTCAGTTGGGTTACCGTGCCCCGCTTCCTTTTTTGGTGGGGGTCCAGGTACCAGGCAGATGTCTCCCTATCAGTTTTCCTGCTTACATGGGGGTCAGCCTGACCTTGATGAAGCCTGTCTTGTGCTTGTAGTTTCTCAGGCCTACTGAATAGAAACCTGACCTTGATGGAGCCCAAGTTTCCTGCCTGTTTATTTTAACCCCTTCTCCTGCCTCACTGCAATACCCAATTGTATTTCACATATTTTTCTTGGTGTCCTGTACTGGAATGTGAGTACCAAGAGGGCATGAATTTTGCTTCCATTGTCCAATGCTGGATCCTCAGTGTCAGGACTGGACCTGTGTAATTCTAAATGCTCAAAAAATATTTGTTGGATCAATCAGTACATCAATATCAGTGTCACCACCATTATCATCAGCAGCTCATCTTCTTCAGGAATCCTCTAGTGAATATCCAAGCTGTATGAGAATTTGTAATCTGGTCAGAGTCATCAGACAGATGCTTCTTAATATACTCCATGGCTTAAAGTGATGCAGGAGTGTCTCAACAGAGACTTATTGAACCATGAAGTCAGTGGGGCACACCTGTGATTCAGGAGGATCCCAAGTTCAAGGCCAGCTTCAGCAATTTAGCAAGGCCCTAAGCAACTTAATGAGATCCTGCCTCAAAATAAAAGAATTAAAAAGGCTTTCAAATGTATTTCAGTGGTAAAGTGTCCCTGGGTTCAACCCCCACCCCACCCTACCCCCCAAAAAAATCCAGGCATAGTGACACACATTTGTAATCCTAGGACTCGGGAGGCTAAGGCAGGATGCTTGCAAGTTGGAGGCCAGCCTCCACAATTTAATGAGATCCTGTCTCAAAATAAAATAAAAAGGACTGGGGATATAGCTCAGAGGTAGAATGCTACTGGGTTTAATCCCCAGTACCCCCCCCCAAAATTGAAAAAATTACTTGAAGTATATAATTAACCAGATTAAAATAATCCAAAGGAGATTTGTGAAAGAACAGGAAGTTCAGTATTTAAAAAACCTCATACTCTTTCCATTCTTGCAAACTGTGAAGATTAATGCATTAAGGCGACAGGTTTATCCTTCTTATCTGGGGGAACAAGACAGCTTGACCTATTCTAATCACAGTGATGTTGATTTTTGCCAAACCTCAGTATTAGATTAACTGAATAATATATTTTCTTTGTATCTCCAAGGAAATAAAGGTTGTTGAAGAAAACTGAGTTACCAGCTCCCTTGTGAAAATGTGATGTCCAGCCTCAGGCATGCTGTCGATTCTCCTAAATAATCTTGGGATGTAGCAGTTCTCAAACAATTTGGGCTCAGGGTCCCATTTTATAATTATTGAGGACACCCAAAGAGCTTTTGTAAATGTACATCACATCTGTAGGTACTTAATGCATTAGAAAACAAAACTAAGAAATTTTAAACAATTGTAAATTATGTTGAAACAGAAATAACAAAGCCATCACATATTAACCTAAATAGCATCCTTTTAGGAAAATGAATATTTTCCAAAACAGAAAAAAATGGAAAGAAGAGCATTGTTTCACATTTTTGTTGATCTCTTTAATGACTGGCGTAATAAAAGACAGATGCTGGATTCTCATATTTGCTTCTGCATTCAATCCATTGAGATACACATACCATGTAGTCTCTGGAAAACTCCATTGTCCACTTGAGAGAATAGAATGGAAAGGAAAAAATTGTCTTGATGTTATTTTGCAATTCACCCTTCATTCTGCATGAATTTGGCATGTACACTGAATCTATCTTCCCCAGAGTCCTTGCTGACTTCTTCATGATTGTTAAATCTGAAGACAAGTGTCATTGGCTGGAGTGATTGGGGAATGCTTCGTGAGTGCAAAACTAGGTACTGAAGAATGAGTTTGCATTTGCCTGACCTTGAACTTCCAATCCTTCTGCCTCAGCCTCCCAAGTTACTGGAATTACAGGCATGTACCCACAGAGCCCAGCTTATCTATCTTTTTGATTATAGTCATCGTTGTGGTTTTGATTTGAATTTCCTAATAACTCATATGTTATTAAGGTCTGTAAAGGTATATATCTAAACCATTTCTTTGGTGATGTGTGTGTATGTGTGTTCCACTCTTGCCCATTTCTGGTAGGATTTTTTGAGTTTGGAGAGTTCTTGAGATATTCTGGATGCAAACCTTTTTCAGATGTTCTACAGTCATTTCCTTCCAGTTTGTGGCTTGTCTTCTCATTCTCTCTCTCTCTCCCTCTCTCTCTCTCTTTTGTTCTTTTTGTATATACATGACAATAGAATGTATTTTGATATATTATACATACATGGAATGTAACTTTTTCTAATTAGGATCCCATTCTTGTGGCTGTACATGATGTGGAGTTTCACTGGTGGTATATTCATATACGAACATAGGAAAGTTAGGTCTGATTCATCCTATTGTCTTTCCTATTCCCATTCCCCCTCCCTTCCCTTCATTCCCCTTTGTATACTTCAATGAACTTCTAACCTCCACCCCCTTTATTGTGTCTTAGCATCTGCATGTCCGAAAAAACATTTGGCCTTTGGGTTTTGGAGATTGGCTTACTTCACTTAGCATGTTAGTCTCTAGATCCATCCATTTACTGACAAAAGTCATAAAGTCATTCTTTTTATGGCTAAGTAATATTCCATTGTGTGTGTATCTATATCTATATCTATCTATCTCTATCTATCTCTATCTATCTATCTATCTATCTACCACATTTTCCTTATCCATTCATCTGTTGAAGGGTGCCTAGTTTGATTCCATAGCTTTGTCATTGTGAATTTGAGATGCTATAAATATTGATGTGGCTGCATCCCTATAGTATGCTGTTTTTAAGTCCTTTGGGTATAGATCAAAGAGTGGGATAACTGGGTCAAATGGTGGTTCCATTCCAAGTTTTCTGTGGAATCTCCATACTGCTTTCCATATTGGCTGCATCAATTTGCAGTCCCACCAGCAACACCAACACTTATTGTTGTTTGTATTCATAATAGGTGCCATTCTGACTGGAGTGAGATGAAATCTTAGAGTGGTTTTGAAACTTACTACTTTTTAAGAATGTATAGAGCATGATTTTTATGTCATGTCTAAGTACTCATCACCTAACTCTAGTTTGTCAATATTTCTTCCTAAAAGTTTTATACTTTATGTTTGTATCCATTTAATTTAATTTAATTATTATATCAGTTTGAATTTAGGTCAAAGCTTATTTATTTATTTTTTCTTTTAACTATTTAATTGTTTTAGTAACATTTGTTGAAAACACTATTATTTTTTTCCATTGAATTGGTTCTGCACCTTCATCAAGAATGGGTTGGCAAAACCAGGTGCAATAGTGAACACCTACAATTATACCTGCTGGGGAGGAGGCAGGAAGATCACAAATTTAAGGCCAGCCTGGGAAATTTTTAGTGAGACCCTATCTCAAAACTAAAAATACAAAGGGCAAGGGATGTAGTTCAGTGGTATAGCACCCTGTATTCAATATCCAGTATTACCAGAAAAAAAAAAATGTTTGGCTCTACTTGTGTCCATTTCTGGACTCCCTAATTGATCTTTTCATCTATCTTTTACTCAATACCACATTGCCTTTCTTTTTTTAAAATTTTTTAATATTTATTATTTAGTTAGTTATCGGTGGGTACAGCATCTTTGTTTGTATGTGGTGCTGAGGATCGAACCCGGGCCGCACGCATGCCAGGCGAGGGCGCTACTACCTGAGCCACATCCCCAGCCCATCACATTGCCTTTCTTACTGTAGCATTATAGTATGTATTAAAATTGGGTTGTAGGAGTTCCCTGACTTTGTTCTGCTTCAAAACTATTTTGACTGTTCTATTTTTTTTGTTTTTCCGTATGCATCTTAGAATAAGCTTGTTGATATCTATAAAAAATTACTCTGGCACCTTGATTAGAATTTGTTGAATCTTTAGATCCACTTGGAACCGATACCTTAACAGTTTTGAGTCTTCCATCTATGAACATGGTATCTCTCTCCATTTACTTAGGTCTTTCATGATCTATTTCATCAGCCTCTGTAGTTTTCACCATACAGATCCTATACATGTTTCCTTGATTTACATCTAAGTTTTCCAGTTTTCAATGTTATTTTAAATGGGACTGGTTTTTTTTCTTCAACATTTTGTGTTCCAAGTGTTCATTGCTACTATGTAGAAATAACTTGATCTTATACTCTGTGACTTTATTAAACTTATTAGTTCTAGGAATGTTTTTATATAGTTTTAGGATTTTTTAAATGGAAAATTGTGTCATCTGTTAGTAGAGATGGTTCTGTTTTTCCTTTCTGACACATAGGCCTTTTCTGTTCTGCTTTGGGTTCCTGTTCTGTGACCCAAGAAGAGGCTGGGATTGGTGTGAGTTCAGATGCAGAATTGGGGAACTCCCTTCTTTGGTTCTCTCACTTTGAGCTTTCTTCCTGACTCTCCACATTCAGAAGGCCGGGTTCTCGGTCCTTTGCTGAGACAACCAGGATTTCTTTCGTTTGGAGCTTTGGCTGCTCTGCTGTTACACATTTCTGCTGGACACTTTCTTCAGGTCAAAGCAACTAGAAAATAGCAGGAAAAATAATGGGGATTCCCCTCACCCCTTCTGGGTCATAGGTTAGAGCCTCCTTTCTTAGTTCTTTTGGCCATGAATGTGAATTTTCTCTTTGAGTTTCAGGTGCCTGTTCTCTACAGTGTCACTCTGTAACTGAGACTTCTCTTAGGGCAGGACAAAGGAGACAAGAAAAAATTAGCAAGAAAACAATTGTGGACTCCTCCCATTTTTTTCTGAAAGTCAGGAGCCCCTTTTTTCCAGTCTTCCTGCCAGGGAGAAAGAGTTTCTCTCCATTTCTGTTGCCCATGTCCCTTCAGTGTTCCATACGGGGGTCACCTCGGGTCATCCCTAGCAGATAAAAAAAAGAAAAAAACATAAACTTTTCAGTATACAAGCAGAGTTCTTCAAGTTTTGTTTTCTTTCCTTTATCTGTTTACCATTGTCCTCAGATAGTTGGCTTTTGCATTTTGACCAGTTTCTAGTTGTCATCAGGGGGACACATGGGCTACAGTGGGCTTGCTCCATTTTGGCCACTAGAAGTCTGAGGTAGGTTTCTAAAGTGGGCCAAAGACAAAGGAAGTCTAGGAATCGCAGGACTTGAATGTTAGATCATGAATGAAGGTGTTGAAATTATCTAAATGATGACAAGAATCAGGACTGTGAATGCCCGAGAGGCAGATGCCAGCATTTTAATGAGTAGAGAGGTGAGTGGCTTAGGTGCAGGGAGATGCCAGGAATGAGGATGGGCAGAGGGAGACACAGGGACAATCAGCTCCTGAGCCTCACAGGAGTTGTTCAGAGTGATTCAACATGGTAGAGGCATAGTGCACTTGTGTCAGTAGAATTAATAGAATTCTAGGGCTGGGATGTGGCTCAAGCAGTAGCACGCTCGCCTGGCATGTGTGCAGCAGGGGTTCGATCCTTAGCACCACATACAAACAAGGATGTTGTCCGCTGAAAACTAATATATATACTCTCTCTCTCTCTCTCTCTCTCTCTCTCTCTCTCTCTCTCTCTCTCTCTTTAAAAAAAAAGAATTAAAAGAATTCTAGATGAAGGGCCCCTTATTGTCAAAGAAACAAGAGACAGGCAGGTTATTGAAAGGGATCAGGAAAGGAAGTTGCATTGTCTGGACAGTGATGTTTCAGTTAATGTGGGAATGTAGTGGGGAAGGGAAGAGGAACTTAGCGTGAAACTATGCCACATGCTACTTGGCACTCAGCTCACAGAATCCTTAAATGCAAATGAGAGAACTTCTATACACTTTGGCATAGCAATAGAGTTGGTGCTCATCCCAGTCTTTGTCACTTGAGTTGTGTGTGATCTGACACAAGTTACTTAACCTTTCTGAGTTGCAGTTGCCACATCTATAAAATAGAGACAATAATAAAGGGTTATGAGGATTAAATGACAGTGTGTTCAAAGGCATTAGTACAAAACCTGACAGCATAGAACAAGTGCTCAATAAAGGATAGCTATTATTATTCTAATTTTAACAGTTAAGATGTGCTATATAATCTTCCTAGGGTCAGGTATCTAAGCAGTGAGTATCAGGGCAATAAGCTGGTCTTCTATCTACCTTTTGTCTGAGCTATCTAGTTCTTACCCAAGAACTGTTCTCTGGGAGTCTTTGAGGGTTATCACTTAGTCAAAATTTTGGTGTTTGTCTCTCTGAGAAAGAGAGATGACAAATTTCTAGATTTTGTCTTTGTTGGTTTGCTGGGAGGACCAGTAAAGAACAATAAATCTCCCTGACAGGTTTAAGTTACCTAGTTGAAGAGAATGAATGGTTCTAATCCTTCTGTAGCCACACATGAGGCCTCTTAAAAGTGAGAGGTGGGCCAGAAGTATTGGCACGCATATGGAATCCAGCTAGCTGGGGGGTTGAGGCAGGATGATCAGAGTTCAAGCCAGTCTGGGCAACTTGGTGAGATACTTTCTCAAAATAAAAAGGACTGGGGGTGTAGCTCAGTGGTAGAGCACTTGCCTAGCATGTGCAAGGTCCTGGGTTCCATCTGCAGCACCACAACCAAAAATTTTAAAAAATTTAGAGTGGTAGAATTTCAAATGACTTTGATAATCTTCACCAACTCATTTTCTCAGGACCTGACTACTTATTCTCATTTCATCTCTAATTCTTTTTCCTTTTTTTAACCATTCCATTTTTTTACCATCTATCAGCTCATTCCCTTCAATTTCTCCCCATGTCTAGCAATTTTCATTCCCCATATGTCTACATAAAATTTACCATCTAAGAAGGAAAAAAAAATACCAGAAAATAAAACCAGAAAAAGTGACATTCAACATTAAACTGTAATTCGGAGTTAACATTTCCACTTTTAACAAAAATATCATAATAGAGACCAGATTTACATTCTTGCTGGAAATAACTAAAAACGGTGGACAAAGTATATCAAGCAAATGTTCTCAAGATGTCAGACATCACTCAGTGGAGACAATGATCTTCTAGATGTGGGAGATAAATAAAGCAGTCCCTATAATTGTTCTCACTTACTGGCTGAATAAAGTTTCCAGGCCATGGTACAGAAAAGAGGATATCAGGCAGGCCCTAGACATTTCCGTGAACTGTGGAGATGGAGTCAGCAGTTCAGGAGGCTGCCAGATTTCACATCTCATGTGTAGAAAGAAATGGAGATCAGAAATAAATATTAACACCCCCCCCCCCGAAAGAAGTAACAACACCTAGGGTAAGTCAGAGCCAGTTCTCAACAGTCTGTGAGGGAGACTTCATAACTCACATGCCATTTGGTAAAACGCAAGGAGAGTCTTGCCTCAGTGGGGACAAGTTCTTCACTAAATGCTGTTCTGTTCCTGCCTGGGAGAAGCTTAGGAGTGGGACATGAAAGGCAAACTATTTCCAAGTAACTCAACTGTGTCCTTGAACAAAGCCTGAGGATGCAAAATAGGAATTCAGAAATATCCAGGACCCTATAACAGATTCAAATTCATATTTAATACCAAGTGGAAAATTACCAGGCACACAGAGAAGCAGGAAAATAAGACATAATCGGGGGGAATTTAATCAAGTGAAACTGACCCAGAAATTATGCAGATGATAGAATTAGTGGATAAGAACATTAAAATGGTTATTATAACTGTACATGTTCAAGATAGAGTACAGAAAGAGCATGTTCAATAAAGACATGAAAATAATAGACTCATGTTAAACTTCCAGAGGTGAAAACTATAATGACTAAAAGGAAAAATTCAGTATAAGAGCACTGAATGGGATTAACGGGAGACCAGATATTTCAAAAGATCAGCAAACTTGAAAACATGGCAATGGAAAGCATCTAAAATGAAACACACAGAGATAAGAAGATTTCAAATAGCCAAATATCCATGTAATTGGATCCCCAAGGGCATGGAACATTCAGGAAAGATAACTGAATAAATGATGGGCAATAATGTTTAAAGTTGATGAAAACTACAAATTCATAGAATTCCCCAAGCACAGAAAAATATGAGAAAGACTGTATCAAGGCACACTGTATCATATTGCTTAAATGCAAAGATAATGAGAAGATTTTAAAAGCAGAGGCAAAATACACAAATGAAAGTAGATTTCTCATCAGAACTGATACAATCCAGAATACACTGGAACAACATCCTTAAAATACTTTAATAGGGGCTGGGGTCCTGGCTCAGTGGTAGTGTGCTTGCCTAGTATGTGTGAGGCACTGGGTTTGATTCTTAGCACCTCATACAAATAAATAAAGGTCCATCAACAAATAAAAAAAATACTTTAAGAGATCAGCTTTGTGACCTTGGATTAGACAAAGATTTCTTAGCTACCACACCAAAAGCAGGAACCATTAAAAGAAAAAAGTTGGGGACTTCATAACTGTTCAACATCATAAGGTATTAGGTAGGGAAGATGCAAATAAAAACTTTTAACAAGACAATACCAAACACTCATTTGAATGCCTGGTATTAAAAGACTGGCCTGCTGGGCATGGTGGCAGACATCTGTAATTCCAACAACTTGGGAAGCTGAGGCAGAAGGATCTCAAGTTTGAGGCCAGCCTCAACAATGTATCAAGGACCTGTCTCAAAATAAAAAAAATAAAAAGTGGCTGGAGATGTAGCTCAGTGGTAACCCCTGAGTTCAATCCCTAATGCCAAAAAGAAGAGGAATGAGAAAGAGGAGGAGGAAGAGAAGAAGGAGGAGGAGAAGAAGAAAGACGAAAGCAAGGATGTGGTGACTGGAACTTTCATACATTGCTGATGGAAAGTTAAAAAGGGAACAACTGCTTTGAAACATAGTTTGAAAGTTTTTTAAAAAGTTAAGCAACTACCCAGTGTATGACCCAATCTACTTCCAGATATTTTCACAAAAGAGATCAAGTCTCATGTCCTTACAAAGAATTTTACCGAAATATTTATGGAAGCTTTCTAATTGGCCAAAGGTGGAAACAACCACCATGTCCATTGAAATACTAATGGATAAACAAAAAAACTAATGAGCTGTTGATACATGTAACATGAATAAATAGAGAATATGTCTTCATGACTTAATTTATATGATATTCTAGAAATGTAAGATACTCTATAGTGACAGAAAACAGACCAGTGATTGCTTAGGAACAGATTCTGAGGAGTTTGTGGGATAGAGGGTCAGCAAAGGGGCAAAAGGAAGTTTCTAGAGGTGACAGATCTGTTCTCTACTTTGATATGGTGGTGTTTACATGGGTACATACATGTCAGAATTCATCAAATTGCATCCTTTAAATATGTGCAGATCACTGTATGTCAAGGCTATTTTAAAAAACCAAAGCTATACTATTGGATGTTCTGCCTCTCAACCCTCAGGACTGCTAGGCTGTGGGATCATTTTTCAATACTGCCCACTCCTCCACTGATTCCGTAAATCTCCACTATCCTTTCAACAAATTCTATTTTTTCTTTAAAAATAAATGTAAATGGGAGAAAAGGGAAGTCCTCTGGCAGTTATGATGTGTGGCAGCTGGAGGGATGTGTCATAGTTCTTGTAACTGTGATCCACAGATAAAATGTGGGTTCTAGTTTGTTTGCTTTAGGCAACTCAGGTCTGGCAGTGGGCCCCCATGTGCTGAGTCCCAATGTGCCCTTTATCTTGTCCATTCCCTGATAACCTATTTACTGGTTTTGCTCTGCTTCCTCTTTCTAATTTAATAAGTAGGTCTTGATCTGTTTGGATCACTTCTGCATTTATAGAACTATAAATACCCTATAGCAGGTACTCATTAAATCATTATTAAATGAATAAATGAGTGTGGAGCAGATATTCAGATCATTGACTGTCCTCCTGATGAATGCCCAACCCTCACAATTTCACTGATTTCAAGATTTTCTAGTCCTTCAACAATTCGCAGATTTTATTACAATAACCACAAGTTACCCCAAGGCTTCACTTCCTGCATCATACAACACCACCCTGGTTCCCCCTCATTTGCACTCTTATGTAACTGGATGAGGAAGACTCCATGATATGATTCTTGTTTTGGGAAGGGGAAAGCTCCATTTTTTTCTCATATTGAATGAACACTGAGCATGTGAGGCTCTGCCGGGATGTAGCAACAGAGAGATAAATGATTAATTCAAGTTGAGCTCGGGACTGATCTTGCGTGTTGCCCAGAGCTTGAGTGCAGTTAAATGAAAATGTCGCACTCATGAATATGTCCCCTGTTTATTCAAATAACACCAGTCACGCATTGAAACAAGGCACTTCACCTGAGAGCAGTTTTGTAACACAGATTTTTTGGAAAACCAATGACTTCACTAGCATCTTTCTTTCTGCAGAGACTCAGCTCACCATCTGTGGAGGGAGGGTGAGGGTGTGTGTGTGCAGAGGAGAGTAATAGAAATAGGAAACCTGGGCAGTGGTTGAAAGGGCTGGGTTGTCTTAGTAACAACAGTCTCAAAATTGTGCTATAAGCATTGACTGGTATTCTAAGTCGGTCATTAAACTCTTATTGTAAGTGGCTCCAAGCTGACAATTTTTACGTGCTTCAACACCTGTTTATGATATTTAATCATGTGTGCACTTTGAATGTGAACACCCCTTGGTAAATCATCTCCTCCGCCATAAGTGTCTTCCCTGCAGTCTAGTGGATTTGCAAGCTTATCCTGAATGGAGCAGGGAAAGGAGGTCACAAAAGGGTATTCCTTGAAGGCCATTTTTTATTTTATTGGATAGTTAGGGACCTACCCTCTAAAAGCATTCATATTTTTCTCAGTCTGTTTCCAGACTGAATTGAAAGTTCATTGTGTATATGCAATTCAACTGTATAGGTTATTTTCCAGGCATTGCAAGATAGAAAATTTGCTGAAGAAAATTTGCTCCTCAAAACTTGCTTGTAATGAATATACTAGATTGACCCTCAAAATTAGTCCATCTTGTTATTTGAAAGATCATTAAATCATTTAGTGGATCCAGATCAGCATGGTTGAAAATTGAATAGAATCCATCACACAATACATGTAAATATGAACCCTTCAAGATGTACATAGTAAATATACACAGTTCCTATTGGTCATTATATCTCAATAAAACCGGAATTTGCTTTCAAAGAAATATAAAGAAAACATCATAGTTTATTCCACTTAGTAAGGGTAAGTAATATGTCAAGAAAATTTTGTTTCATGTATTTATGTTCTATATGTGTGCTTACATGACGAAATAAGTTTCTTATAGTTAAGTGAAGTCAAATACTTGAAAGACATTCCAATACACTTTCCTGAACTACCTGACACCCTTGTTACTGAGGCTCTGGATGGGATTTACGTTTGGCCTATAGGATGTACTCTCATGAGATTTAGAAGGTGTGATGGTTAATTTTATGTGTCCAGGTATTTGGTCAGATATTACCCTGGGTGTCTGGTGAGAGTGTTTTTCAGATGGTGTTAATATTTTAATTGGTGGACAGTGAAACAGATCACCTACAGACCTCATCTAGCTAGTTAAAAGCCTTATTAGAACAGAAAGACTGATCCTTCCCCAAGGAAGAGAAAGTTGTTCCTGTCTAACCTTCAAATGGGGACTCTGAGTTTTGTCTGCCTTTGGAACTTAACTGAAACACTAGCAATTTCTGGTCTCTGAGACTGCTGGGCTTCAGACTGCAGCTATGCCTCTGGCTCTCCTGGGTGTCCAGATTGCTGACTCAAATGCAGACCTTGGGACTTATTAGCCTCCAGAATCATGGGAGCCCATTCCTTTAAAAACTCTCTTTCCATATAGATCTACAGCTTATTGGTTTGGTTTCTCTGGAGAATCCTGACAGCAGTCTGTTGGTTACATTGCTTTTTCTGGCAAACACAGTGTGGTAAGCAGAATTCTAAAAATAGCCTCCAAGCTTCCAGATTCTAATCCTGGAGCATGTTGAACAGATACCATTCCTGTGATCATGTTGTTATGTGGCACAGTTGATTATAAACTAGAACGATGAGTTGGGTGGGCCTCATCTTGTCACTGGAGCCCATGTAAAAGCAGGGATTTTTCTCTGGCTGAAGGGAATAAAGGAAGTAAGAAATATCTGTGTTGGGTGCATGTGGATTCCACAAGAAATCTTGCTGCCAGTTGCTATGCTGTGAGGGCCTATGAGAAGGTTCATGGAGGGAATGGTGAGTGGCCTCTAGAAGTTGAGAGCAACCCCCAGCCCACTGCCAGGGAAATGACTGCAAATTCTCCCAAACCTGAATTTCCCGTTTATAACTCAGCCTATTAACACCTGGACTTGTGTCTGGTGAGGCCATACGCACAGAATCCAACTGAGTGCTCCTGGACTTTTGACCTACAGAATTGAAATAATAAATGGATGTTATTTTAACCCACTAAGATTGAGGTTAATTTTACACAACAATAGAGAATGAGTGTTTTAGGGGCCATTTATTGTATCAGGTGGCCACATGCAAGGCACCTCTTTGGGCTGGTGACACTCTAGAAGGTGTTTCTGGTTCCACCATCTTGTTTCCAGCTCTCTCTTGTGGTTGGGGTGGGTTGTTCTGGCAGGATAGTTCCACAGGGGTGTTCTAGGATTCCAGGAAGCACAGCCTAAAGTCCATTTATCTAGTCCTTCTAATGATGTTATGAGCACCCAATTCCCCATGTTAAATCACTTTCTGCTTAAATAGAAACTGATTTCTGTCGTATGCTACTGAACCTGGACTACTGCATCTCTAAATCCCTCCTATCTGCTAAATACAATGATACTGAGGTAGGCATTTGGGGATACAGCAAAAGAAAGACACTGATTCTCCAGAGAGAAGTACTCGTGAACTGTTGGAATTCAGTAAATGACCATGCACCTTTGAATTGCAAAACAAGCATTCTGTGGGCAACCAGTCCATGATGTTCTTAGCCCATGTCCTTGGCACTTGTCCATGTCCATGTCCTCACCTTCAAAAAATAACATGACTCAAAAGTAATGGGCAAGTGCTAGAAAAACTGGCATGAAATCAAGTAACTCTACTTCTAGTTCATCCCCTACCTACTGTCCCTCTACAAATATTAACATCTCATTCCCAGAGGTTGCTGTCTCTCTCTTTCTGGGGAATGGCCCACATTTTCCCTTGAATGTGTATCTGCTTTCCTAAATAAATCTGTCTGTGACTGACATGTACTAAAATTCTTTTCTGTCATATATGCCAAGGACTCCTCCAGTGACAATACCTGTCAGTTTATTTAAATCTCTGAATTATTGATCATCCCCTATTTCTCAAAAAATCACTCCTCTTTTAAAAAGTTTAATTTAAAAACTTATCATAAAAATATAAAACTTATATGAATTTGTGGGGTACCATGTGATATTTTGCTTGTTGGTTTTGATGACACCTCCCTCTTCTAGCTTCTCTTATGCATTTTCATTACTATTTTTTATTCCATTTCAGTGGCTCCTTTTCATTCAAAAAGCACATAGAGCATCTACTGAGTTGAAGATACTATGTGAGCAAATTGCAGGGGACCAACAAAAATTGACCCTGGACCTTGTCCACCAGGAATTTGCCAATATGTAACAAACAACTATAGTGATGTGATAAAATCTGCACTAGAAGTGGGTGAAATGTGCTTTGGAAGACTGAAGAAGAAAACATGCAACTCAGTATGGGTGGTTAAGGAAGTTTCCACAAACAAGATGGTACTTGAGTTGAGTCTAGAAAACCCAGTAGTCATATTTCAGACGAAGTATGGAAGGGTGTTCTGGCAGAGAGAAAAATGGAAAAGGCATGGAATTTTGAAAATGTGGTACACCAAGAACAGCAAGGAGTTTCCCATGGCTGAATTTCTGGGTACAAATAGAAAAATAAAGTTGAATTTTTTATAGAGGGTAACAGGTGGGTTGCAGCCTAGAAATAGAATTTACAAAATTACTAAAATCTTAAAATTACTGAAATTCTTAGTTTTTTATGACTATCAGTGGTACTCAGATAAAGTCTGAACTCCTTACTTGGCGGGAAATGTTGTCCAGCATCACTCTCATCCCACCTCCTCACTCATGTACATTCACTTAGAGAGGAAGTTTCCACTATGCAGATCATATGAGATGTGCAGGTCATTGAAAGGACTTTGACTTTGACTTTAGATGAGGTAGAAAATCAGTTGAGTGGCCTGATCTGATTGACATTTTAAAAGAGTCACCCTGGCTGCAATCTGGAGAGTAGAATAAACAAATAGACAAGGAGACAAATGAGAAGAGTGTTATAATAGTCCCGAAATGCCCATGGCTTGAATCAGGATAGATGTGGTAGAGATGATAAGAGGGGTTATGATCCTGCATATAGGTTAATTGGGAGGTCATGGCAAGTTTTGCTGGACTGATTATGAGGAGAGAGAGAGGGAAGAGGGAGGGAAGTGGGAACCAAGGATGACATCAAGGTTTTGTTTTGTATTGAGAGAGAGAGAGAGAGAGAGAGAGAGAGAGAGAGAGAGAGAGAGAGTGAGTTTTAATATTTATTTATTTTTTTAGTTTTCGTGGACACAACATCATTGTTTGTATGTGGTGCTGAGGATCGAACCCAGGCCGCATGCATGCCAGGTGAGCGCACTACTGCTTGAGCCACATCCCCAGCCTGACATCAAGGTTTTTGCCTGAACCTTAGATGAAGGTATTTTCCATTCCATTTATTCATGGAAGGAGTGGATTTCCGAAAAAAAAAATATTAGGCATTTTTTAACATCTGATTTTTGAGATGACATATATATTAGCTCCATTATAAACTTAGATGTAGGAAACTATAGTTTAGAGAGTGGGGATTCAGATGAGAGCCATCGGTTGCTTACTTGTTATTTAAAGCTATGGCATTGGATGAGATCACCTAGGGAATGAGAGTGGTAGATGAAGGATAAAAGAAATGTAAGGACCGAGCCCTAGGGGTTCCTGTTCTTAAGGTTCTGGCACTTTCAGAGGAACCAACAAAGAAAAGTGGTAGAAGAAACTTAAGAAGAAGGAGAGAAGTCTCTGAAAGCATTAATTCATGAAATCAAGTGAGGGACATGTTTTAAAAAGCAAAATGTGTCCAGTGATGATGGCAGGTCAAGTAAGATGAGGCCAAAGTCATGACCACTGGATTTTTTAATGTAGACATCATCAGCATATGGCAATAGGAATGTTATTAACATTAGAGAGAAGCCTTATTGAAATAGGTTTGACAGAGAATTGGAGGTTGAGCACTGTAGATGGTGGGTAAGACCATTATTTCAAATAGATTTGTTATGAAATGAAGGAGAAAATGATAGTTGCAGGGGTTAGAGTTAGGAATAAGGTCAAGAGGGGATTTTTTGAAGATTTGAGAAATACCATTTTTGTAAGTTGGCAGAAATGATTCGGGGGAGGGTGGGGGAGAATTGCTTGCAGTGATATTGTTGAGAAGGCAAGAATATCTAAAGTTTAGTGTCCAATGAAGAGTTGGTCCAGAGAGCAATGAACAGTTCACCCATGCTACCTTGGTGAGCAGTGTACATGGGAATAGATGTAGATGGGATGGTTGATGATGTGATGGGGTGATTTTGCAACATCTCATCTCACATATTTAATATTCTCAGTGAACTAGTAAGCAAACTTATCAGATGAGAGGCAAGAAGAATTGAGAAGACTTGGAAGTCCTCAGAGAAAGAAGGTGTGAAGTAGTAATCTATGGCCTAAGTGAGTATGGCCTGGGGAACTCACTTAAGATCAGTGACCTTGAATTAACTGTAATGTGCCTTTTTTTTCCCTCTATCACATTGGGTGTCAGTGCAGATACAGATAAGAAATGAGTCAACTGAAGTTCTTACCCTTTCCTACTCCTTTACCTTTGCACACTGTTCCATGTGTGTCAACTGCCCCATCTACCTTGTTTACTCATCTTTCAACTCCAGGTCCCAACTGCTACATAAGCCTATCAGGCTGAGTTAATTACCCCTTTCTTGGAGTTACTGAGGTACCATGTGCATCCGTCTATTATAATAGTTGTCATTTTAAGATAATTTACTTCCCTGTCTTCCCAGCTAGTCTGGCCAGTTCTTGAGGGTGTCTATTTGGTAATCTCCATTTCTAGCGCGGTGCTTGGCCATGGTTGGCATTCATTAATTGCCTACTAAATTCAATTGAATTCCATGGAGAGAATTGACAATAAGCGTTGGCTGATGGGAAATGGTAGGGTCTAAGAAAGAAAGGGTAGTGACATTTAGACTCAGATGTTCTACAAGGAGGGGAGCTCCTGTCCCCCAGGATGGGTAATATAACTGCTTATTCCACTCTAGAGGTGGAGTGAAATGAGACCTGAACCTGAAGTGACACCTGTGTAAATTAAGTAAAAAAAAAAAAAAAAAAAAAGCTCACTTCTATGGAGTTTGCTTTGAAGATTTAAAAATTAAAAAGTTCATACATCTGGAAGAATTTTGTAAACAAAAATGTAAATGTAAGATATTATAATACTCATGGTAAGAAAATAGAAATAGGTTGAATTCAGGGATTTTACCAGAGCATAAGACAGTATATCAAAGGAAGAAGAGGATGGGTTAAAGATAAAAAGAAAGATTATACCTGTAATCTTGTTGGGCCTTTCTACTCTTTAAAGTCTCTGTACAAGATTTTATCACATGTTCTTTCAGTTACAGCCTGTTCAAGGGCCTCTCATTGTCTCTGAACTAAGAGCCTGACATGACCTACTTTTTAAGACAGGTGGTGTCATGGACAGATAAAAGTGCCAGCAATTTTGCAGCGAGTAGAGGCTGGGGAGCCTACTGATCTGACTAGCAGGTGTTCTAATGCAAAGATCTGGGAAACGTCTGTATCAAGAAGAGGCCAATCTTCTTCAACATCCCAGTACTGAAAGGAACTTTCTATCACATTGGTAATATTAACAATTCCAAAGCAATGTAATGGCAGGTCCTTGATGTTGACAGGAAATAGTATAGCTTTAACACAGGTTTTGGTTGTTAGTTCCTGGTTCATATCTGTTTGTCTTAGCTCTCCTTAAGTTTAAAGTTTCTTAAGGATGTGGGCCATGTTGTCCTCACTCCAAGTACTCATCCCCTGGACACCAGCCATTATTCTTTGAATTCGATGGAACCCTGTTCCTACTCTTCTTCTAATGTGGGCAACTCTAGAATCCTGGTACACGGTTCCAACAATGTAGATTCAGAGTTCTAGAGAAAGAACTTTTAAATTCCCACAACCTTAACTTCCAGGTCCTTCTAGCAACCTGTTTCCAAGGTTGAACTCTGGATCTATAATCATCCAGGAGAAGAGTCCCACTCTGAAATTTCAAACCTAATATCCTAGTCTCTCAAAAGAGCCTCCACCGGCCAGGTACTCTCCTACCTTATCCCTTAACTCCTCTTCTTGAGCTTGATGAAGAGTGCTGGTCCCTGACTCCCTCATTTCTGTTGATTTCAGACCATTTATTCCTCATGGTTCCATTTGCCTTCCCATTCCAGTCTAGACACCACAGTATCTCTGTCCTATGTTGAATCCGCCTTGTGGACCTTGAACCTTGGGTATGTCAGGCTGTCATCAGCCTTCTCCCCACTCACGTTCAGCCCACTGAACCGCTGCTAGAGGGAGACACACAGTCACTGAGGGTCTCTGCCACTCTATTGCCAATGTCAGCTGGACCTTTAAGATGCCTGAATAGTCATAAGTAATTCTTTTTATCTTCCATCTCTACTCCTCACAGCAGCTCTTCAAAACTTCTTTCCTTGACTACGTTTCTCTTGAGAAATGGCTTTGACTAAGATAAAACTCAGACTATACATACCTTCAGATTCTCACTGAACCTCTAATAACCACCACCTTCAAAACTGTCATCTAAGAGAAAGATATTTCTTCTCCCACTCAAGACATTCATTCATTCAACAATCACTGAGGCTTACTATGTTCTAATCAACACTGTACTATATGTTGGGAATATTAGAAATAAAGGAGATGAAGACCTACCCACAAGAAGCTTAAAATCATGTTAGGTGAGGTGAGGTGAGGTCGACCTCGGAATGAATTATAATTCAATGTGCACTATGGTATAATGGTAGAAATATGCACAAGACATTATAAGATCATGGGTATAAAAGCCACCTGACTCAGCCTTCATGGGAAGGAAAGGAAATGTCACAAGGAACATTCTATATTTTTGTTGTTGTTGTTGTTGTTACTGGGGATTGAACCCGGAGGTGCTTTACCACTGAGCCACATTCTCAGCCCTTTTTATATTCTATTTTGAGACAGAGTCTTGCTAAGTTGCTTAGGGCATCTCTAAGTTGCTGAGGTTGGCCTGGAACTTGAAAATCCTCCCATCTCCTCCTCCCAAGTTGCTGGGATTATAGGTGTGCACCACCATGCCCAGCATGAGGAAAATTCTGAATGGGGTGTTGCTTGAGCTAAGAAAGATATTAGTCATTCACTAGGCAAAATTGGGGTGGGAAGGATATAGGAGAGCCAAGGATTGGTGGGTAGAATAGAGGAAGAGTGTAGGAACTGGGTATAAGTAAAAGCATGAAGTCATGTCCACATCACAAGTGACCTCAGACTCAATATGTTTTTTCAAGCTTTTTTCTTTTATAATTTTTATTCCAGTGTATTGCATCACAATCTGTTTGGTCTCCAGAAATGGAGATTTCTTTGATTCTTTCCGTTCCCTCATCCCCATCCTTCAATTTGTAATTAACTTCCATTTTTTTTTTCCTTACCGCATCAACATTTCCTGGGTGCCTCTTCTTTCTCCAGCTTTGCTCAGAGTGAGTACAATGGTCTTATAATTGACTTCACCCCAGTACTCTTTCTAGGGTGATCATTCTAACACGCATAACTGATTACAACTGCTCAACCCTGGACTGCTGTACCAGCATGATAGGAAAAAACTCTGTCATAGGACCTCTGCTCCCACCTCTTATCATTCCAGGCACATTCTAGCACAACAAACTAGCAGCAATTTCTTTAATGTCCCTTATTATTGCATGCCTGTGTGTCTTTTCTCCCACAGGTACAAAACCATTTTATGTAGCCTCTTAATATAGGCACATTTTCATACAGTCTAAAGCAAAAATCAGGCATTTAGCTTTTCCTCTTTTTTTTTCCTTTCCCAAATAATGACTATAACAACCCCTCTTAACCCATTCCTCTTCCTTTCCCTTTTGATTTTCTCAAGAATGATGATGACACCAATGACCAACAGATTGACTCCCCATTTTAATCTCCTCTCAAGCGTCTTAAGTTTCCTTCTGTGTCTTGCTTCAAGCTGCATTGCTTCTGCAGATTTAAATGTCGTTTGGTTCATTTATATGCCTCGGGCACACCTATTTATCTTTCATGACCACCACCTCATCTCTCCTCTCTCAGCAAGTTCTTCCAGTCACCCATCTAAGTCAATAAATGAAAGAAGGAACAAAATATAAAGCAAAGAGCCTCACCCAAAGACCCTGATGCTTTTGAATTCACCACAGAGCAAGATCAAAGTTTTTAAATTCACCTAGAAGGTCCTTTCGGCCAACCCTGGGAGAATTTACCCTATTCCAAGAGTCAGGATCTGACAAAATAAGATCTTGTATAAACCTGAAAAGTGGTTTAATTTACTAACAAGTGAGACCTTGAAAGTGTTAAAAGAATTTATTGGGAGGTCGTTGGACTGAGGTGGCTCCAGCACTCGGAATTTCTACTTAAATAAAATCAAACTCAGTGAAAACAAAGGTCATATTCTGGGAAAATGAGTCCTAGGTTTGGCTAATCATAAGCAGCCAACAAAAACAACAAAAAGAGCCTTTCCACTGGAGTGACACAAATGAGGCTTCACCTCCATTTTAACCCATCAAATATTGGCTTTGCTCCCACATTCCTCTTGTGAGAACCTTCCTCTCCTGCTCCTCGGGCAGAGCCTGAACCACTTCTGGTTTAGAGCTGCTGTCCATGCATCAGGAGTGCCATCATAGGACCATGGGAACCCTGAAGGGTGAAGTGTCCTATGGGAGAAGTTGGCACAGTGGGGCACGGAGAGTGGTGGGAAGAGATGAGAATCCCAGTTATAGTAATGGAATCTCAAGGGAATGCTATTGTCTCATTCCTGCACCTTCCTATATATGTCCTAAGAAATTAGATTTTTTCCCTAACTAAAAATTTAAGTTAATATATACAGTACAAATTCCTATAGTTTAAAAAGTGTATTCAATGAAAGTATCTCTCTGTTCTACTCTAGTCCTCCATTATTCTTTTCCAGAGGGAGCTACTGTTACTAATTCATATATATGTCACTAAATTCATATATATATATATACATATATATATATATATATGTAAATGCACATACACAAGGATACATGCAAATATATCTAAATGGATTGAAATATAATATATATCTATGTCTTTTATTCTTTCAAAAAGTTTTAATGTATATATATAATATATAATGCATATACATTATGATTTTTTGACCATAGCTTTAATGATGTGCATCAAATTATTTTAACATTTTTTTCAGTTACAAATACTTCTATTTATATACAAAACTGCGTGTGTATTACCCCATCAGTCAAGAATAGTAGGATGTTGGAGCTGGGGCTATTGCTCAGTGGTAGAGCACTTGCCTCTCACATGTGTGGCACTGGGTTCTATCCTCAGCACCACATAAAAATAAAGAAATAAAATAAAGGCATTTTGTCCATCTACAACTATAAAAAAAATTAAAAGACAATAGTAGGATGTTAACTATCTTATGTAAGAATAAAAATTTAATATTAATAGACCCACCACTACCACTTACTATTAACTTTAAACATAAATCTTTATTTTTAAACATAGTTTATAACATCATATCATCAAGAAATCTCTATTTTAGCTAATAGCCAGTATTATTATACTTTATCATTATTAGTATCATTATTTTATTTTTAAGAACACTTAAAATAAGCTCTAGTCTCTTTTAAATTTAAGTGTAGAATACTGTGAGACATTATTTTTTAAACTGCTTCGTAATATACTTACTATATCTGCATGATATTTGTTTAACCAGTCCCAACTGATGAATATTTAATTTGTTTTTTAGTCTATTGCTATTTCAAGCAATGCTGCAATGAAAATCCCTGTACATATGTGACCAGCCAGAGTCCAGCAGAAGCAGATGGTACATCCAAAGCTTAACTGAGGAGTTTAATAATGGAGGGACTATTTACACAGTGGCTGGCAGGATTAATGAAAGCAATAATAAATAGTTAAGCCCTCAGGAACTAGCAACAGTGAGACGCCTTCACCACCCCTAGGCACAAGGGACAGGGAATAGTACAGTGTCACTAGAGGTCTGAAGACCATAACCATGGGAGAGGCCACACAAAAGGAGCTATGGTCATAGGCTGAGGAATGCAGCCACTGCCAAATCTGCAGCCATCAGAGTAGTAGTAAGAGGAATAAATAACCTACTCACTGTTCTCTTGCCCTCTGGTTTCCTGCTGGTACTTCCCAACCCCTGAATATAAGTGGAAAACAGAGGAGGGAGGGAATCAAGTGATATAGTCCATGGAGATCAGTCTGCAAAGCACAGGGTAGGAAAAGTAGGGTTAAAAATCTATTTAGTTAAGTGGAGAGTAATCAGTCTAATATTTTTGTGCACAAATGTAAATTTTCCTAGAAATGGAATTTCAGTGTCACCATGAAGGAAAGAACTGGCTGAGCATCCCCTTCACATCTGCTCTACTCTTCCACAGTAATGCAATGCTTAGTCATGCCTGTGGCTACTCACAATTAAGACTACATCTCCCAGTTTCCTTTGCAGCCAAAGTGATGTAAGAGGAAGTGCCACGTGGCAGCTTCTGAGAAACTTCTCCCAGGACAGCTGACTTGTGCCTTTTGTCCTTTATGTTTATTCTTTCCTGTAATTCATGTTCTTCATAGGGTCACACCATTTGGATGGGAAGTTGCAATCTGGAAGAAGACAGGTTCCTGAGGGTTTCATAGAGTAAAAGCTACCCTATTGGTTTTGAATGAGATACCTCTAGATAGCATTTTTTGGGGAGATAAATTAACATTTTTAACTTGTTAAGCCATAGTTATTTTATTTTTTGTGTTGTATAGCTGAACCTAAACCTAACATATACAATGGGTATAAGAATTTTGAATTATTATAGATGTTATG
Organism: Ictidomys tridecemlineatus; assembly: GCF_052094955.1. Lineage (NCBI taxonomy): Eukaryota > Metazoa > Chordata > Mammalia > Rodentia > Sciuridae > Ictidomys > Ictidomys tridecemlineatus. The sequence goes on along the minus strand of NC_135478.1, from coordinate 176,960,960 downwards.
AAGTTGGTGATTGATTTTTCAAATTTAAAATATTTAATTGATAAATAAAACATATAACTTCAAGGTGTACAATGTGATGATTTAATATACATAGATATTGTGTTGTGTGGATTACCTCACTCAAACTAATTAATATATTCATTACTATGATAGTTAACATTTTGTGTCTATGTGTGTGTGTGTGTGTGTGTGTGTGTGTGTGTGTGTGTATGTGTGTGTGTATGTTATTTTAAACTTAATTTTTCAGACTCTCTGGGTTTGATCCCAACTTCTCCATTTACTAGACATATGATCTTGAATAAATTTCTTAATCTTTTCCCTCTTCCAGTGCTAGAGATTGAACCTAGAGCAAGTACTTCAAGGTTGAGCTACATCCCCAGGCCTTCTCTTTTGTTTTTTAAAAGCTCTTCAGTGTGTTATGGAAACTAGTCTTCAGTCAGTTATGAGTGATGCAAATGTTTTCCCAAGTTTTCATTTGCCTTTTGACTTTTTTCCTATAAAATTTTTTAAAATTTTAATATAGTGAAAGTGATGTTTCTTTCCCATTATAATATCTGACCTTAATGTCCCCTTCTTAGAGAGAGCTTTCTCACTTTGGATTATAAAAATAATTCCCTTGTGTTTTCTCCTAGGAATTTATAGCTTGATATATATACATTTCCCCTTCTGGAATTTAATTTGGGGGTAGACAGTGAAGAATGAATTGAAGTAATTCTTCAGACAGGATGGAGGGTTAGCAAAAATAATGAGTCCTCTAACAATAAATCCTACAGTGATAATTGACTATCTTCCCCACAATGGATACATTTTAAACAAAGTATGCCAGGAACCATTCTGCATGAGCTATTTGGATATTCTGTCTCTTCAGCTTTTTCTTCTTTGTGGAAAACACAGGGATTATTTCTCATAGCATTTTGTATTTCCAGGGTAGGGTCCTATCATGTCTAGCAGGTTGCAAAACTGCCATTCATGTATCATATCACCTGGTTCTCACTTACAGGTAATAGTTGCAATTTCTTCCTCTGTCACTAGGGCCATCATTCTGTGTTCAGTGATTAGGTAGTAAAGTCAGAGAATTTCATATCTGTGCTAAGAATGACCCATCTGTGGACATGTGCAGTCAGGTACTGTTCATGTGTCATAGCCAAGGAGAGACTGAGCCATCAGGCTGGGACATACCTACCATTCTGCTCCACCCACGTCTTTTTTCCAGGTGGCCTGGAAAAAATTAATTCAACAGGCAGTTTATCATCATGGTTGAAAACACAAACTTTAGAGTAAAAGGTTTAGCATTTGTATTTCTGAAATGCTCATGAGTTTCTGGGCCAAGGGCCCAGTTTACTTAACCTTTATGTACTTTGGATTCTCATCTGTAAAATCAGGATTATGATATAATGTGGAGAGTAAGTGAATAAATATACATAAAGTGCTTAAAAGCTGTTTGGCAACAAGTACTCAGTAAATATTAAAAAGGCCTTTCCCGAATCCAGACTATGAAATGATTCCCTTGTGTCTTTTTTTAGGACTTTACAGGTTCATTTATATAAAAAGTATAAAGTTATGCTGGGCCTGGTGGCACACGCCTTAACTTTTCCTACTCCAGTGACTCAAGAGGCTGGCGAGCAGGATCACAGGCTCAAGCCAGCCTCAGAAACTTAGCTAGTCCCTAAGAACTTAGTGAGACCCTGTCTCAAAATTAAAAAAAAAAAAAAGTGAAAAGGGATGGGATTGTAGCTCAGGGTTCAATGAGTTTAAAAAAAAAGCATAAAATTATGACAAATTTTATAATGTGTAATAAGTGTATAACATTATTACAAAAATCAAAACATTTATATAGAAGAGTATTATAATTTTATAAATAATAGTCCTATTATTTGAAAAATGCATTTACTTTGAAATGTCACCTTTATCATATACTAAATTTACATATGTGTTTGAGTCTAGTTCTGGGTTCTTTATCATGATTCATTCATCTAGTTTAAGCACATTTGCTTTATCATATGCTTTACAAAAATCCTTTCTGGCTAAACTTGAATTTTGATATTTATATAAAACTTGTAGAAGCAACTGCTCTGATTTTTAAAAATCAATATTTTATGGGGGTTGTAACAAATTTGCAAATTGATTTAGAGAGGATTTTCAATCTTAACTTTTCCTACTCCAGCAAAAGGAATAGCTCTCCATTTATATTCAAGCTGTTTTTCCTTTTATCTCCCAGAAAATTTTAAAGTTTTCTGAAAGTCTTTTTTGAGGGAGTTTCTGAATGTTTCTTGTTAAGTTTATTTCTATTTCCTTTTTTTCCTTCAACTTTGTCTCCTTCTCTTCCTTTTTTCCTCTTCTTTCTTCTTCATCCTCCTCCTCCTGTTGGGGTAAATGGCACCAACTCTTTTATTATATTTTCTAACTACTGCTTGTTTGTTGCCTCTTCATGAGCCCAGAGCCTTATATAACTGGATCAGAGAAACTGAAGAAAATCTTCAAATCTCACTTCCCCTGTTGCAATTATAAATAATCTCTATATTTGGGAAAAGATAAAGTGAGTCAAGAGAATACATGTTCTAGAAGAGAAGTCTTGGAGGGAAAAGTAGCCTGAAAGGGCAAAAGGAGAGGGAATAACTGTGACTGAGAAGAAGGCTGAATGTCAGTGAGGTGATCGGGGTGACACCCCAAAAGCAGGGTAATTAGGACTAGCAAAAATAAAAACTGGTTGCATAAAGCTAAAGCAGTGTACAGGCAAATTTATGGTGTTGGATGCTTTCCATTATTTTAAAAGATTGAATTGAAATTGAAACATTCTACTCAAGATAAATATAAAACTCAGAAATTATAAAATTGAACATTAATAGCATTTGAGATAAATATAAGGACTAGGTTATTGGGGGAAAAATTCCAAAATAAAACCATGGAGAGCCCAAACTTGAACACGGGTAGCTTGATGCTACAGGACATGCTTTAGGGCACGATTTCATGCCTCTGCATGCCATCACATGCCACTTGTGTGTCATTGGGTAGCAAGTTCCTTAGCTCCTGCTTCTTCAGTTTGCTCTCCATGTTCTAGCTGTATGACCTCAGTAAGACATTTTATCCTTTTTTTTGACATTTTTTCCTTTTGTGATTCAGTTTCCTAAGGTAGAACAGAGAATACATAAAAAGGCATCATTCAAAGTAACTATAAATGCAAACTGAACCAAATAATACAACAAAGGAATTAGCCCTGTATGACCAAATTGAGTTGAACTGAGGAATACAAGCATTTAACTTATCATCTTAATATATCCAATAACAAATAGCTCAACTATATAATCCAATCATCTCAGTGGATCATTGCAATACTATTTCTAAATAATCAAACAAACCTTAGATGTTTAAGAATAGCAATTTTTTTTATTTTAAATAAGCAACCAACATCATACTCCATGGTAAATTAACTGGAACTAAGGGTCTCTACTCTCTGAACATAAAAACTACCTGGGGAACTCTAAAAAACTACTGATGCCTGAGACCTACTGTAAGCCATTTAAATTGGAATCTCAGGGGGTTGGGATACCAGCAACAAAGTAGGAATTACTACTCTAGAAGAAAGCTGATTAAAATCAAGAATTAACCAGGATATACACTAAGATCATTTTTATTAACATTATTTTGGAAGTTTTGGTGCATACACTAAAACATAAAGCAAAATATTGGCCAGAATCATCATTTGGAACCAATGAGATTATATACTTGGAAAATGCCAGGAGAATAAACTGAAATACTTGAAGAATTTTTAAGAGAATCTACTTATCTACAAAGGGAACTTTCCAGTGAATCAACAACAATATAAGTTAGAAAGTGCAAAGATAAGGATTTTATTTAGATTGTTAACAAAAAGAAACTAGAACTAACAAAAATACGTGGAACCCAAATAAAGGATATCGTAAAACTCAGTTTTGATAAATAGCCTAGGTCTGTGGTTTTAAAACTATGTTCTGAAGTCCAAGGACGAGGATGACCTGGTATGCAATGACGAATGGTCCTGAGCGAGAGATTCACGGGGACCTCCACCCTGCTTAATCTGAAGCAGTTCCATTTTCTTGTTTTCAATGTTGACTTTCTGCATAAATTTTACTTGAAGAAAGGTGGTGACTACTAACGACAACTTAATGTTTAAAAATATGTAGCCTGAACAAAAAGTTCCTAAGGAGTATCTGATTCTCTTTTTTTCTCCAGGGAAAGTTTGTTCATACTTTTATTTTATGTTTATTGAGTATCCACATGGTACAAAATATACCGACATTTGTTGAGCACATACTAGGTGCTTTGTTAGGTTCTTTACATACTTTACGTCATTTAATCATTGCAAATGCCATTTGAGGAAGGTATCACTCCCGTTTTATACGTAAGGAATAATATTCAAAGTAAAATCTTGCCCAAGTCTCTCCAGGTGGTGCAAGCCACAGCTATAATTTGAGAGTTTTTTTTATGTTTGACTTCAGAGATCCTTTTCTTTTCCCAACATACCACACCATGTCTTAGCACATAGGAAATTCTGATGACATTTGTGACCCATTAAAATATTGACAAGGATGCTGACACTGGTAAATGTGGAAAATGAACTGGAAAGATGTTGATATTGATGAAGCTGATGCATGTGGCATGTGTCTGATTCTAGTGGTAGAGATAGAGCTGTTTTCCATAATGCCTTACCATTAAGATAGTACTGGCCAGAAATGACTGGGACACCCTGGATTAGATACCTTCTGTCCAGAAAAGAAGTAGACCTGACTTTTTGGGTTTGGAGTAGAGGAGTTTTGGGTTTGAAGAGGAGGGAAGTGTTGCAGGAGAGGAGATATACAGTAAGATTGTAATTGAGTCACCAGCAAAGACTAACTGGGCATGCATAGAGCTTTCTTCACCTGTAGGAGTTCTCAGAATTACTTTGCTCCTACATCTGTTGCACATGTGCAGAGAGACAACGCTCCTAGGCTTACGTAGAAAGAGTGGAAGCAGGTGGTATCAAAGGCCATTCTGATCACTGATTGAATTAGTCTGGAACCTTGAAATGAGGCCAGACATGCTTCATAGAGTAGACACAAAAGTTTTCACAGCTTGATGGTGTCTTTGGTTGTAAATAGCTACTGACATTCGGCTTGTGCCAGGGCCTGATCATTTTTTAAATAAACTATCTACTGACGTTCTAGGTCCATAGAATTACACCAGTCAACCTCAATTGGTGGTACTGATACCAATGCAAAAGACCAAGAGTATTCTAAGATCCTGCTAAAGTAAAAAGTGCTCATATTTTCATTATATACAATACTGGAAAATTATGGAATACAATATTTTCTGATTAATCAAAAATATGAAATAGAAATCACGATGACATTAACTCTATGAAATAAGTTTTCTAATTTTTAATGAGCTCTGTCCCCATTTCAAACCTGCATGAAATTGAAATAAACACTGTGAACAAATATTAAGAAATAACAACTTGGAGTATGAGCAATCAAATGTAATCAGATGATTTGGTTGTGTCCCAAGCAAAATTTCCTCATGACAAAATTACTTATGTACTCAAAGCAACAGAATAAATGCTCATTCTATTTCAGGTTCTTTCTACCCAAGTAAAATTGCATCACACACACCCAAATTTTGGACTGAAAATAGATAATTATTAGCATTATAATTTATGTAAATGGCCACCCTATTCAAGTGAAGGTAATTTGTATCTTAGTCTTATGCTAATTATTTTATAAATAGATTATAAATAATCATGTGAGAGAATTCTAGCTGAAATCCTACTCGTTTAAAAGGCACTATTTTATCATATAAAACTTACAAAGAGTTATGTCACAGATGTTCTAATACTTTAAAAACTTTGTTGTTCTAAAAATTAAACTTTTTAAGGTTTAGTAGGCATAAGATAAAAGTTAAAATTTAGTATGGTAATTCCCAGGCTTTTTTGAACTCCCTAAATGTGTTTGTTTTAATGATAGTCCTCCGGAGGAAGAAGGGGCATAACTTTCTCCAACCTGAGGGCACACCTGAACTACCTGGAGAACTTGTTAGCCCATCTGGACCACCTGAGGAGCTTGTTAAAACAGCGCTGAGCTCCACCCTTAGAATTCCTGTTTCAGTGGGTCTGAAAGAGTAGGGAGCGGGGCCCAGTGAATTTGCATTTCTAACAAACTCCCAGGTGATGCTTGAGCTGTTGGTTCTATCCTTACACTTTAAGAGGCAGCTCTGTAAGTGATGCCCATGGACTCGGACTTCAAGGACTATTGGAGAGACTGGACTCAGCTATGCGGGCATACCTTGTGATGGTGAGGTGCATGGGCCCGGCCCATGGATGGTCCCTTGTCTAAGGCTTTGTCTCTGCTTCTCCTGGGTGCAGCAAGGTCTTGTTAATCAGGGGCTTCGTTTATTGATTTGCTATTGTTTGATCACTCTAAGCAAGGGGAGGCCTAGATTTATGAATCCCACAGGAACCTTTTGTCCTCAACCCAGAGCCAGACTCAAGACGGGCAGGTTTCTTTGCAGTCTCCTTTTGCCAGCAGACAGAATTTTTTCTAGCTCCCTTTTTCCAAGGAAGTTGTCCATCATTAAGGGTTGTGGTATTAGGAGGCATGCATATGTTTTGTTTTTTGTTAATATCTGCTTTTTATTTTGTTCGACTGTCTTTGCATTTCAATGGTTGTTCTTTAATTTCTCAACATGGCTACCGAGCTCGGTGCCTTTTTTAGTCTTGCTTCCTGTCTAATGCATTGAAGTTGGCATTTAAGTTTCAACTTTCTACCTGGAGTGGGCTTGAAGGCCTCCTCTCTTTTGCCAACTGCCTATTAGAATTCAAACACCTTGCAGTCCTCTGTTTTCTCTCAGAGGTGGAAGCCAGAGAGGAAAAAGGAAAAGAAAGGTTGGGAAGGAGGCAGATTTCATGAAAATCCAAGGGAGATCAGTAGAGGAAAGGGACCAGAAGTGGGAGGAAGGAAGGGATGGGGGAATCGCTGGGGAGTGATATTGGCTAAATTATATGGCCGTATCATGGGCATGTGCATCATTATGTAGTATAACGCACCGATTAAAAAATGTAGGGGAAAAAAATAATTCCAAGCTCTAGGTTGGGAAGATTAATTAACACACTGGGGCAGTGAAAACCATTAGGGCCTGCGGACCACCTTGGCTTTCAGCTTCCTAGGAAATTTCTTTCTTTCTCATCAGCTCAGATTCGCATTTATAAATCTTCTGGTTATATTTGCTGAATCAATTCTCATTGTTTTGCAACGAGGCTTTTCAGGATCTTTTGTCATATTGCTAGAATTAGAAGTCAAGGGTGACATTGAGAGATTAAGAGAATACAATGGTAATACCTGTAAAGCCCTTAGCTCAGTGGCATGCCGGATAGGAAGTTCTTGGTGAACATCAGCTGCCATTATTATTATTATATTTGCATGCCTAGAAAAGAGGCTCACTAGTGGCAGAAGAAATGGAGTATATACAGGAAACAAAGCCGGCCAGAAGAATAGTGAGAGAAAGAGGAAGAATCATGGTAAAGTCATATTTTAACAAAGACTGTGTTAACTGGGTTGAGGATATATTATTGTATGTTCTCTGAAAAGACCTAGAAAACTGGCCCAATCAGGAGAAAATTCTTCACAGAGGGAGAAGTCCTTGAATCAAATACAGCTGCAGAGGCTTGGCAAGCACAGCTCTGGGGGCATGATTCAATAGACCAAGCTGTCACAGTGGCTGAGACCGGATGGAGACACACTCCTCTAACACACACTTTGGTGTGTTTTGCATCTTGACAAACTTACACAGGAGGCCAAGATGTGGAAATGAGCAAGACGCTTTTTAAGGCAATTATTAGGAACATCCTTACTGCTTCACAGGTGGATACCCTATGTCATAAGTAAAGTAGTAGTTGAGAAGGAACGCCTAGCGTAGACACTGTCACAGGAGAAGAGGTATCTCTGAAGAGGGGTCCTGGGAATTCCTGGAGAGAAGGGGGATTCAACTCGGGACCAGGAGGGTTTTGTAATATGAAAAAAAATCTCAGCACATGCCAGTCTGCCTTAGGCAGAGGTCCGTTTCCGAAAGTAGACACACATTACAGGGAGAATGTGGGCTATCTTGAGAGAGGAGAGATGGGTTTGGGGGCATCCTGGCTCTTAAAGGAAACTTGGTGAGGGGTGGGTGTGGAAAGGTGTGTAGGAATAAGATCAGTCCAGTGATCTCAGATAATTCTGGTCAGGATCTAGGATCCTCAGGCTGATGTGGTCTTTGTTATCAAAAGATGGTGCTGGAAAGTCCCCCAAAGCATAGGTTCCTCAAGCTCTCATATTTTTCTTTGCTTCATCTATTTATTGGAGGAGGAGGGGTTAATTAACAGTATACAGGTAGATTTATAGACTTCCCAGGAATTTGGGAGTAACAGGCCTGGAAGAGGGACTACCTTGGGGAGTGAGACCTGAAAAAATATGCAGAACTTCTGAATTAAAAATTGTTTTCTTGTCCTTTTATGTCTCCTTTCTACCTATTTCCTATTGCTTTTATGCTACTTTATCTTAAAGCCCAAGGAGTACCCTAATGAATCAGGTGGGTAAAAATCACACTGGTATTCAGTCCCTCAAAGTGATTTGAACTGTGTGATGGTGCAGGCCTAAAATCCCAGCAACTTGGGAGGCTGTGGTAGGAGGATCACAAATTTGAGGCCAGTCTGGGCAACTTAGTGAAACCCTATGTCAAAATAAAACATTAATAAGGGCTGGGTATGAGCTCAGTTTTATAGAGGTTCCCTAGGTTCGATTCCCAGTACCAAACAAACAAAAATACCAATTTAAGGCCGAAGAACCAAGTATTAGATTTCTAACAGCAGAACCACGTGGTTCTCCTAGTTCTTCATTTTTTTTTCCTGAATGTTCTTTTCCACTCTTTTTTCCTCTTCTGTGCCTTTTCTCTCTTATCCCTTCTCCTCTGCCACATTTTTTCAATCTTCTAGCATGAACACCAGCCCCTGCCTGCTCTGGACCATGGCATTTTGCAGACAGTTCCTTGAGTAGCTGTTCTCTCCAGTTCTGGCGGGGTTTTAAGATGGAGGGCATAGTCCTTGGGAGCAAGGTAGCCCTCCTTCCCTTTAGAAATGAAGTATCGGGCAAATTATCAAGACGGTGGAATCAGAAAATGAGTAGGGCCTGTTTTCATCACCACGTGGAAACCATTTGAATTTTTACAATTATACTAGGTTGGTTGAACTATGTGAAACCACTGATGTTCCATCATGATCGACTTACAGAATAGCAATATCACAGGCTGCAACCAACAAACACTGAGTGAATTTAATGAAGGTCATCCCAGTTAACGTGTCCTCCTAAGACCCTAAAAATCACATTCTTCCTACTACTCCACTCAATCTGGAAATAAATGTCTAATTTATTTCCCAAAGTCTAAAAGTTGCCACTCTTTGGGTCCTCACCATTTTGTGGGGGTGAGCAGAGGTGTTGTAACAAAGAGGGGGGTACCATTTGTAAAGGGGACCTCAGAAGTCTTTAGCGATTTAGATAAGGTTCTAGAGATCAGAGCCAATCGAGAACAAGAAAGGCTTCCAGACCAAGGGAGCACCTTATACAAAGTCATTTGTGGGTAGAAGAGCTATGCCTTTGGGGGATTGTTAGATAGTTGGACTTAGCTGGAGCATAAACTTTGGATTGTGGAGCAGGGGGAAGATTGTGGGAGTACATCACAAAATACATGGAAATGTTAGAGTTTGGGTTTATCCTTCTGGAATAGCATCTTGATATGTTAAGCACTGAAGTGACACAATCAGATTTGTGCTTAGGAGTCTTCTCTGATTAGAAATGCACACTTAGAAGCAGGGTGACTAGAAATCCAAGCAAGATGTGACAAGGGCTTTCCTGATGTGGCAGAGGGGACAGTAGGCAGGGGTGGTTTAGGACTATTTAGGAGGTAGAATTGACAGCTCTTGGAGACTGATTGGTAGCAGGCATTCTACAGAAAATGAGTATGTTCGGAATCTACAAATAGATTCTCTACCACCAAATCTTAGAAAGACTTGTCACTTGGACCTCAGTTTGAATCTGGAAAATTCCCCCAACCACCATGAGTTGAAGGATTGGAACTTGTAGGAGGTAGGGCCTCATTGAAGGAAGTTGGGTCATTGTGAGTGGATCTGTGAAGGGGATATTGGGACCCCAGGCCCTTTCCCTCTCATCTTGCTTTCTAGCTGCCATAGGTAAACAGGCCTCTTCTGCCACCATGATATAAGTTTTAGGCCAAGTGACTATGGACTGAAACCTTTGAAATTATGAGCCAAAACAAACCTTTCCTCTTTTTAAGTTGATTATCTCAGGTATTTTGTAACAGTGACAGAAGGTTGACTAACACAGAAACCCCCAAAAGAAGTAGAATCTTATAAAAAAAGAGTTCCAGGTCACAGGAGTTATAATTTCTTTTTAAGAAAGAAGAAGCAAGAAATATTCTAGTCTGTATTGTGATTAGCAGGTGAAGCATTCTGGCTCTGGACAAGGCCAATATTCTGCACTATGTACTGAACTGATTTGCTGTCTAGCTCCTATTTTCACTGATGACTGCCATGCTTTAAGGGATGACAAATCCATCATGTTCCCTTCTTTTTTATTATTATCCCTGTTTTCTCACCAGGGAGACAAACCAATCAACTAATTTTATTTGTATAAAAAATATATAGATTCTGAATTCTTAGTTTCTTAATGGAAAACATTTTTAAATATCCTTAAATCCTTAAGAGGAAAGGAAGGTTAGTATCTAAGCACTGGTTTGCTAGATGATGTCAAATGCACAGGGGAAAAGAGGATGGTTCAGGAACAACTTGGGCAGGGTCTTGGTGCTTATTTGATGTCTGGAAGAGAAGGCAGGCCTAGCTTTGTGGAAACAGCCTGATTTCTTGCACTGTGCAACACAGTTACTCTGAGCCCTCTACCTTGATTAGTTGTCCTGATTCTATGCAAACTACTCATAATCGTTTAGGTGGTGTATACACTATTGCAGCTTCCCCCAAGGATGTGGCAGGAGGGATGATGGATGGGTTGGTGCCTGTGACTGCCAATTAGGTGGAAAAACAATAGAAAAAGTCATTTTTGTATATAAACAACAACAACAAAAATTTCTGGGGACATTTCTTGAGGTAACTGAAGTTGAGTCAAAACCCAGCCTCTTGAAAGAAACTCAGTCTGCTTATGGCATGAAACACATACACCCACACACACAAATAGCCACAGCCCTTCCCTCTCAGAAAGTGAGCTTAAAAGATGCTGTAGTCATTTAGGTGTGTCCTTTGGCCAGGTTGGCAAAGAAAATTTCTGAAAAGTAGACAAAAAGTCAAACCCATTTCAAGTCTTGCCTCCACCCCTGCGTACAGGTCTATGTAGCCCGTATGGATTTTCAGAGATCTTGAAAATAGGAAGAAGACTTTTAAATCAACTCTCTCAAGCAGCCTAGTGAAAGGTTTCCAAGGCTGGGAAGACAGATGCATTAATCAATAGCTTTCAAAGTAGCAAGGCTCCCAGTGATAATCAGGAAAGACATCTGTCAGCGATGGTGAACTGCTTGATGGGAGCAGAGAACAACAGCTACTGCCAAATTAAGTCATTCCAAAAATCTCTGCGTTGGAAATGCCTCATGGTCCTTGTCCCTTGTGATTCAGATGTCTCAAAAATGATACAATTTAACTGCTATTTTCAAATTTCACTCTGTTAGCTTTGTTTCACTCTGTTCTTCTGTTTCCTGGTATCTGTTTCTGGGGTTGTTTGCCACAGAGTCGGGAGCTCCTCCGATGAGGTCAGTTGTTGACTTGGTCAAGCACTAGCCTTCATTGGAGGCTGAATGTTGAGCCATTGCATTTAATTCAAGATGGAACAACTGGGTTGAGTGAGGTTGAGGGACTGCCTTGGGCTCTAGGACCCTCAACATTGCCCTTTGTATGTTTTGTAAGTACACCTAGGGTCACAGGGTCTTCAGAAGCTCATCCACCCCCCCATGCCAACATCCTACAGGATGAGTAAGTCAGAATGTGGAGAATATGGTCTTGGTCTCTCTTTCCCCCCAGGGTCCTGCATTCCCCTTAGGGAACCACTAATGCCTTAGAGAGGAAGGTTTATTCTGATACAAATATATGGCATTCTTATGGCCCCAAAGAGAATTATTATCTTCAGCCTTTTCTGGGTTAGGATCCTCTCAAGCTCTGGAGATAGAGATAGACCTGAAGTCATCTGGAATGTATTTTTCCCCCCTCAAAATGATGGAGTAAGGGATTATGGAGTACAGACACAAACCTATTTCAAGGGCAAAGTGGGCTAAAACAGCTGTCTAGTGAACTAGAAAAACAGAAATAGAAGCGATTCCATGAGGAATTGCTTTCTGAGTCACAGACAACTGCTGTCTAAACGATTCAGAACCCACCTAATTTGAAAATTAAAAGATACCCTTACTGGCAGCTAGCAGACACTTATAATAGGTGGTATTAAGCTTCTCGACAGAGACTGTGAGTTGCCGTCTTCCTAATTTCATAGTGATCTAGAGTAAGCCAAGCACCTGGCCTTTTCAAGTAAAGAGTCCCTCTGTGACCTTGCCACTTGGTGTGGCAGAAGTCTAACTTGCCAAGATGATGGCGTTAGTATTACCTGATGGAGTATATATGTGCTATGTGTTAGGGGGACTTGGCTGTGGGAGTCCTTTGCTTTTTCTGTCTTTTCCCTTGTTTTGTCTGCTGCTTGGAGTATACATATGCCATCTTGGCCACGGGGTCAAGGCCATCTATGGAAGGGCAGTCGGACAGAAGAAGGTTGGGCTCTTGGCACCATGAGTCCTTCAGTCCTCAAAACCTTTTCTGGATATTGGCTTAAAAACAATTACCTACATTCTACTGAAGCTACTGTCATTTGGGACTATCACTCACTGATGAACCTAATTCTAATTAATTGACATATTATTATTATTATTATTATAACTTAATAGTGACACTTATTTCTAGTATTTTGTTTAATATTTCTAGTATTTTATTAACTCAGAACCTAGATTAAGCTATTTTTGTAAATTAGCCTTCCTAAGATGCTTGAGAGTGGACCTCTCTATTTAGTCAAAGGAGTTCAGTTAGTCAGGTCTTTGATTGGCAGGCAGCTCTAACACCTATTTCTGTTATTAGTTGCTTCCAGCCGCTGGGAAGCCTAGAAGGAACCGATCAATTTGGCAAGGAGATGGATTCGTTTGAATCCAACCTCAAAGTCGGTGTTAATAAAAATATGAAGACTTGATTATTTTTCCCTACGGAGCTTTTAAAATATGAAAGTAACTGAGGGACTGGTCTGGCAGAAAGTACGATGTAACTACCCGAGTTAGCGACTAGAGCAGAAAAACAGCTTTAAAATATTCTACATGCATCAGATAGCTATTTGGGGGCTGACCCGTCTAGGATGGACTCACATATCTGGCGGCTGGCTGGCTGTCAGGGGAGTCAGTGGGTGGCCAAGCCACGTGCCTTTCATTATCCAGCAGGCTAGCCCAGGCTTTTTTATATAGTGGTGGCATGGTTCCAAGAGAGAAATATGCAGGATCTCCAGAGGCCTAAGCTCAGAACCAGCACAGCATCCCTTCTCACATTCTATGCCAAATAGACTCATAGAAGGAACCAGAGTTGCATTGCAAGGGGAGTGGATACAGGAGGGGTGAAGACTGCAGCCATCTTGATAACCAGTCTAACACTGTGAACCTTGTATAAAACTCTTTGACAATGCTGACTAAAGAGGACAGGAGACTCCCAAGAAGGCAGATCCATTCCTCCATGGATTAATGAAGAGAGTGGAGTAGTTGTGATTTCTTAGTTGATAATTAAGATATTATAGCTTTAATTCCCATGTACTGTTCCAATCATTTCAATTGTTTTGTAACTCAGTTTCTAATTTACTCTTCTTTTACCCCAAACCATACCAGCCATGGCAGTCATGCCAATTAAGAGATGTATGCAACAGGGGCTGGGGAGGTAGCTCAGTGGTAGAGTGCTTGTCCTGGGTTCAATCTCTAATAGTGCAATCAATCAATCAATCAATCAATTTCTTTTTTAAAAGGAGGAGATGGATCCAACAGTAGAAGTGGTAATTAGTTTTTGCTTTTTAACTCCACTACTCATTAAACAGAAATTTGGGAAATTCTAGGCTCTCTTCTAGTAACAAAGTAAAATAAGTAGACTGCTTGAAACCCTCATGGAGTCATGGATGGGAGGGAATGTGGGAGGGAGGGAGGACTTAGAGTGAGTAGATGCAGACAACGAATGCACATCCTAGGGACAAAATGACACAGCTAGTTTCTCATAGTCAGCTGAGACAGGAACACACTCACTCTCTTTCTCATATATGTGTGTGTGTGTGTGTGTGTGTGTGTGTGTGTGTGTGTAATAGATTATTGCAACCCATAGTCATCTCACTGTACTTTGAAATATCAGATTTATTCCTCCTATCTCACTATGTTTTGGTACCCATTATTCAACATCACTTTAACCCTTCTTCACCATGACCTTCTCAATCCCTATTAATGACTGTTCTACATTCGGAATGACTCTTTAAGTTTCCACATATGAGAGAGAACATGTTGTATTTGTTTTTCTGCATCTCGATTATTTTACTTAGTATGATTTTGTATTTTGCTATAGATGACAAGATTCCATTCTTCTTTATGGCTAAATAATAGTCCATTGTGTATATATTCCACATTTACTTTATCTGTTCATTAATAGATGAGCACTTAGGTTGATTTCATACATTAGCTCTTATGTTGTGCTGCAATAAATTTGGGAGTGCAGGTATCTCTTTGGATGCTGATTTCAGCTATATTGTATGATAATTCTATTTTTAGTTTTTTCAAGAACTTCCCATATTCTTCTCCATAATGGCTATATTAAATTCCATTTCTATAAATAATGTTGTGGAATTCCTTTTTCTCCATATCCTCACCAGCATGTATTATTTTTGTCTTTTTGATAAGTCATTCTAATTGAGGTGATATAATATCTTGTTGTAGTTTTGATTTGCATTTCCTGATGATATTGAGCATTTTTTCATGTATTTGTTGGCCATTGGTATATCTTTAGGTCAGATAATTTTCCCATTTTTCTAATTTTTTGTGTGGATGTATTTATTAGGTTTGAATTCCTTGTAGATTTTGGATATTAATCCTTTGTCAGATGGAGTTGGCAAGTATTTTCTACCATTCTGTAGATGTCTCTTCATTCTGATGGTTGTTACTGTGCGGATGCATCTTAGTGTGACACAATCCCATTTGTCTCTTTCTACTTTATGTACTGTGCTTTTATTTTTCTTATTATAAGACCATCGCCTACTTTGATGACTTGAAGTGTTTCCCCTGTGCTTTGGTATAGTAGTTTTATGGTTTCAGTTCTGCATCTAGGTCTTTTATCCTTTGAGAGTTGATTTTTTGTCAAGGGTAAGAGGAGTAGCATTTCCAACTTCTGTATATCCAGTTTTTCTAGCACCATTTACTGAAGAGCCTATCCTTTCTCCAATGTATGTTTTTGGCACCTTTGTCAGGAATCAGTTGGCTGCAGATACGAGTGTTTATTTCTGAGCTCCCTATTCTGTTTCATTGGTCTAGGTCTCTGTTTTTATGCCAGTACCATTCTACTTTGATTAATAGAGCTCTGTGGTATGTCTTGAAATCAGGTACTGCAATACTTCCAGCTTTGTTCTTTTCATTCAAAATTTCTTTGTCTATGTGAGGTCTTTTGTGCTTCCATATGAACTGTAGGGTTATATTATCTGGTTCTGTGAATATGTCATTGGGTATTTTTATTGATATTGCATTGACTCTGTAAACCATTTTGGGTAGGATGAATATTTTAACAATTTTAATTATTTCAATCAATGGACATATTTTTGATCTTTAATTTTCTTATTCATCAGTGATTTTATAATTTTCATTATAGAGGTCTCTCATGTTCTTGATTAAATTTTTTTCCAGATATTTTATTATTGTTTTGTAGCTATTGAGAATGGGATTGCTTTCATGATTTTTTTTGGCAAGTTTATTATGATGTATGAAAATGCTGATTTGTATATTAATTTTGTGTTCGACTTTATTGAATTCATTTTTCAGTTCTAATAGTCTTTTGGTAGAGCCTGTTTTTTCCCCTATATATAGAATTATATACTTTGCAAATGGGAATAATTTATATTCCTCCCTTACTATTTGTATTCCTTTTATTTCTTTCTCTTGCATAATTGCTCTGGCTAAAACTCCCAGTACTGTACAGATCTTAGAAAACACAGTTTCAGCTTTCCCCCTATTCAATATGATATTGGCTGTGGATTTATCAAGTACATCCTCTACTTTGTTGAGGTATGATCTGTCTATATTTAATTTATTCAGGTTCTTATTGTAAAATGATATTAAATTTTCTCAAATGTTTTTTCCGTATCTATTCAGATAATTTTGTTATTTTAATCTTTCATTCTACTGAAGAGATATAGATCTTTCATTCTATTGATGTTGCCAAGGCTAGTCTCGAACTTGCAGTTGTGCTTCCTTGGCCTCCTGAGGAGCTGGGATTGCAGGAGCATGCCACCATGCCTAGCATGGTGAATGATCTTTATGATGTGCTATTGAATTTGGTTTGCTAGTATCGGTGTGTGTGTGTGTGTGTGTGTGTCTAATGTTGGGGATTGAACCCAGGACCTTGAGCACATTAAGTAAGTGAACTACCACTAACCTACAGCCCTAGCCCTGATTTGTTATTATTTTTGTTGAGAGTTTTTGCATGTCTGTTCATCAGGGATATCGGTCTATAGCTTCTCTTTTGTTTGTGTGATTTCTTTCCTTGTCTGATCTTGATATGAAGGTAATGCTGGCCTCATAGAGTGAGTTTGAAAGGGTTCCATTTCTTTCAATTCTTTGGAAGAGTTTGAGAAGAATTGATATAAGTTCTTCTTTAAGATTTTGGTAAAATTTAGCAATGAAGTAATATATTCAACCGTGGACATTTTGGAGACTTTTTATTACTAATTCAATATTGTTACTTGTTATTAGGTCAGGTTTTCTATGTCTTCATGGATCAATTTTGGTAGATTATATACACGCACAGAAATGTATCTATTTCTTCTAGGTTTTTCAATTTGTTAACATTCAATTCATAATGGTCCCTTGTGATCCTTTGTGTTCCTGTATTATCAGTTGTACTATTTCCTTTTTCATCTTTTTTCTTGGTTAGTCTATTTAAAGGTTTGTCAATTTTGTTTATTTATTTATTTTTTTAAAAAACCCTAGTCTTGCCTGGGAGTGGTGGTAAATCTGGGCTGGGAGTGGTGGTACACACCTGTAATTCCAGTTATTCAGAAAGTTCAGGCAGGAACATTGTAAGTCAAAGGCCAGGCTAGGCAACTTACCTATGCACTGTCTCAAAATCAAAAGCTCTCATCATAGTTCTTTGGTAGGGCACCTGTCCAGCATATGCCAGGCCCTGGATTCAGTCTCCAGTGATGTGAAAAGAAACGAGCTCTTCATTTCACTGATTTTTTTTTTGTAATGCCTTTGTCCATATTTTGTTTATTTCTATTCTTATTTTCATTATTTCCTTCTATGAATTTGGGATTTGGTTTGTTCATCTTTTTCCAGATTCTTGAGATGCATTGTTGGATTGCTTACTGGAAATCTTCCTATTGTTTAATGTAGGCTCTTGTTATAAGTTTCCTCTGTAGTACTGCTTTGGCTATATTCCATACAGTTTGGTATAGCTCTAGTTAAATTTTAGTTTCAAGAAATATAAAAACTTTCTTTCCTTTTGATTTCTTCAACAATCTACTGTTCATTTAAAGTCTGTTGCTTATTGTCCATGCATTTATATACTTTCTAAAATTTATTTGTTGATTTTTTTTTAAAAAAAAATTTTGTTTTAAATTGTCAGTGGACCTTTATTTTATTAATTTATTTATATGTGGTGTGAGAATCAAACCCAGTGCCTCACACATGCTAGGCAAGTGTTCTACCTCTGAGCCACAACCCTAGCCCCTGATTTCTAGATTTATTCCAATGTGATCAATAAAGATACATGACATGATTCCAACTTCTTAAAATTTGTCAAGACTTGTTTTGTGACCTAATAGATGCTCTATTCTAGAGAATGTTCCCCATGTTAATGAAAAGAATGTCAATTCTATAGCTGTCACATGAAATGCTCTCTAAATGTCTATTAGGTCTATAGTATTATTTGAAACTGTTTTCTTCATTGATATTTTTCATCTGGATGATGTGTTCACAGATGAAAGTGAAGTGTTGAAATCCCCCAATGATTATTGTTTTGGAGCCTATTTCTCCCTGATATAGTTGTGTTTGCTTTCTAAACTCAGGTGCCCCACCATTAGGTGTGTATATATTTACAAACATTACATTCTGTTCAGTTGATGCCTTGGTCACTGTAGACTGACTGTATCTCTTTGTACAGTGTTTGTCTTAAAGTCCATTTTGTCTAATCCAAGTACAGTTACTCATGCTTGTTTTTGGCTTCCAGTTGCATGGACTATCTTTTCCCACCCTACACTTTCAGTCTTATATCTTTATTGGTTGAATTTCTTTAAAGTATACTGTTGGGTCTTTTTTTTTTAATCCATTCAACCAGTGTACATCTTTTAATTGCAGAATTTAGTTTGTTTATATTCAAGGTTATTACTAATAGGTAAGGATGTCATTTGTTGGTTTTTTCCTAATTGTTTTGGATAGTTTTTGTTCCCCCTCTCATGTTCATGTTTGTGGTTTGGTGGGTTATTGAAGTGATAAGTTTTGATTCTTTTTTATTTATCTCTTGTGTAGCTGTTCCTTTAGTGGGTTTTATAGTTTTACATGTTTTTGTGATCACATTTATCTTTATTTTGCTTGTGATGTGGGATTCCCTTAAGCATCTTTTGTAAGGCTGGTATGGTATTGATGAATGATCTCAATGTTTGCTTATGTTGGAAGGTCTTTATTTTTCAACTTCTGAAGGATAGATGGCTTTGTTCGATATGGTATTCTTGGTTAGCAGTTTTTTTTTTTTTTCTTTCAGGACTAAGAATATGGAATTCCATTCCCTCCTGGCCTGTAATGTTTCCACTGAGAAATACCGTGTTAGTCTAATAGGGCTACTCTTATATGTGATTGTGTTTTCTCTTCAAGTTTTTAGAAGTCCCTCTTTGTCTTGGACATTTTATGGTTTGACCATAATATGCTGTGGTGATAATCCTTTCTGGTCATATCCATTTGAGATCTCATAGCTGTTTATACCTGGATGTCCATATCTTTCCCAAGATTAGGGAAATTGTCAGCTATTTTATCACTAAATAGGTTTTCTATATCCTTCCCCTTTTCTTCACCTTCAAGCACCCACCCCATGAGAATATTATTTATTTAATGGTATTCCAAAGGTCTCAGAGGTTCTCTTCATTCTTGACTTAAAAATTATTTATTTTTTTGCCTGACTATATTTCTAAAGATCTGATTTCAAATTTGTAATATCATTTCTCCTATTTCATCTAGTCTTTTGTTAAGGCTTTCAAACACATTTCTTTTCTTTCTTTGTTTTTCCTCCCCCCCCCACCTCTCTCTCTCTTGATGAAATTCAATTCCCAAAAAATTATTGTAGGTTTTGGTGATAAGAAATGACAAAAACTTCAAATCTCTTCACTTCTCTGAATTAGAACCAGGGCCTTCTACCACTGAGCTACATCTTAGTGTCACTTTGGTACACATCATTGGCTTTGGTTTTGGTTGGGTACCATAGTATAGCTTTCTTAGCTATAATTGATGGGTTTGTGGTGCAGTGTGTGTAGCAATGAGGTCAGAGAACCAATGGGGTCAGAGAACCATTCTGTCTCTAGGGGCCATATGAGGGAGGAACTTCTCTAGCAGCCCATCTACATTCCAGTATGAATAAGGATGATAGCATTTACAGTACTGGTCATTGTTCCACAATGTAATAAACATTCGATAAATCTATCGACTTGATCCAATGACTTGTAAGGCTCATATTTCCCAAGGTGAAATAAATCCCTCCAAACCTGTTCAAGCCAACCTTTTTTAGATACTTGGGATATGTGATAAGAGCTTATGAACTGATACACTATTCCCAATACACTATTCCTATTAGAGTAAGAAATCAAAGAAGATATACTTCTGGACTATCTGAACTTTTTGGAAGCTTTCCTTGAGATAACCGTCAAGAAAGACAGTCTTTAAAATTTGAAATGATTAGCAGGATTGTACCATATATTTGAGCAGTATATAACCCATGAAAACATACATGTAGTGAAAAGCAAAGGAAGACTATCTATAGGGACCAAGAGGAGAGAGGAGAGGAAGAAATGGGGAAATATTGGGGAAAAATATTGATAAAATTTTATTGTTATATTGTGTGCATGTATGGACATAACAATAAATCCGTTATATGTAATTATAATACATCAGTAAAAATATAGAAAACACTCACATGATCATTTTAATAGATTCAGAAAAAGCATTTGTTGAAATTCAATTCCCAAAAAATTATTGTAGGTTTTGGTGATAAGAAATGACAGAAACTTCAAATCCAAAAATATTTATGTAGAGGGAATCATCTCATTTCTGGTGTTCCTCATTTCTTTATGGCAGATCTATATTTCCATGTAATATTGTTGTCCATCTGCATGAAGGACAATCTATTTATATCACTTCTTGTAGAGTGGATATGTTGATGATACATTTTTTTCAACATTATATGTCTGACAATATCTATTCTTTGTTTTAGAAAGATATTATCATAGAATATAGAATTATAGGTTGATATATATTTTTTTACCACAGTGACTTATAGATGTTATTCCACTGTTATTTGCCCTGCATTGATTCCTATGAGAACTCTCACATCTTTATGTTTTGATTCTGGCTGGTTTAAAATTTTTCTCTTTATCAATGTTTTTGAGCAATTTGATTTTGATATACTTTGGTGTAGTCTCCTTCATGTTTTTTATACTAGATTTTTCTTGAGATTCTTGGATCTATGGGTTTATAATTTTCATCAAATTAGGAAAACTTTAGTCATTATTTATTCAAATATTTTTCTGTTCTCTCCCTCTTTGGGGGATGTTGTTATCCAATTATATGTATGCTAGAACATTTGAAGTTGTCTTATAATTCACTGATATTTTTTCAGTTTATTTCTCTGTATGTTTCATTTTGAATAATTTCTCTTGCTGTGTCTTCAAACTCATTTCTCTTTTCTTTTGCAATATCTGTCATTAATCTCATCAAGTGTATTTTTTATCTTATTTTATTTTTCTTCTCAATTTGGGTCTGTTTTGGATGTCTCTATTTAACATGTCCAACTTCTCCTCTAGCTTTTAAGCACATGGAATATGGGGACAATAGATATTTTAATGTCCTTTATTCTAAAATTTATGACCATCCTGGCTCAGTTTTGATTGATTGGCTTTTCTCAGATTTTTTTTTTTTTTTTAGCAGACACTGAATTTTACCTTCTTATGTTGCTGGATATTTTTGTATTTATAAGAATCTACCCTTGTTCTGGGATCAAAGTTATTGGGAAATAGTTCTTACAGTGTCCCCCCACCCCCTCTGGTACTGGGGATTGAACCCAGGTGCACTCTCATCCCACCCCTTTTGTTTCTATTATTATTTAAAAATTTTTTTAAGAAACAGTTGGCTGTTACCCAGACTGACTTTAATTTTGTGATCGTCCTGCCTCAGCCTCCCAGTGCCACCAAAACTGTCTCCACTTTTTAAGGTGGGACCAAAGTAGCATTTGGCCTACAGCTGATTATTTCCTGTTAACGAGTCAAAACTTGTTAAGGGCTCTACCCAGTGGTCCACGTATTTTGAGACTTTCCACTCCTGGTTTCAGGTGGTTCTTTCCCCAGCTTCAGTCACCTTTCTCACATGCATGCGAGTGGCCCACTAAAGACTCCTGGCGATCTCTTGCAACCTTGTCCTCTGTGGTCCTCTGTCTTGCAGACTCTCTCTGACTTCCTGGACTCAGCTTTGTCTTTTCAACTCAGGGAGTCTACTGGGATCCACCCGGACTCCCTCTTCCTATGCCATGGCCTGTAAACTCAAGGAGTAAGGAGGGGCATTTGTAGGACTCTCCTGTTTTCACCCTCTCTTTAGGTCACCAACCTTACTTGCCTGTTGCCCAATGCTGGGAAAAGGACTGCTTTTCATATTTTGCCTGGTTTCTTATTTGTTTCCTGTTGGGGAGGAGATGGTGAATCTGGTCTGTGTTCCATGCTATTCAGAAGACAGAAATTTCTGTTGTAACATTTTGAAACCTGGTTTATACTCCCTACTTACTCTTTTGGGGGTCTTCATTTCCTTATTTTAAAAATAAAAGGATTGAGCCAGAAGCAAGACTTAAAGCATTCTAGTTCTAAAATTCTTTGAGTACATGACATCTTCACACTCCAGACTTCCTAAATCATAGCCTTTCAATCACATTGACTCAAATTGCTTCAGTGAATGTGGAGAAGGCTGTGACCCTGTTTCTCTTGCCTTCATTCATCTATTCAGTGGATTAGAAAGTATTTAATGAGCACCTACTAGTGTCAGGCACTATGCCAGGCAGTGGGGTACAGGGATGAATAGCTAAGCCAGGAAAACACATTCTGGTGCATGTTTACTGAGCACTTATTAGAGGCCTCTGCTGGCATCTCACCCATATGATCTCATTGAATCCTCACAACAGTTCTGTGAAGTAGAAACCATCATTATACAGATAAGGAAACAGATCACAGAACCGCTGAACGCTGAAGCAGGGACCTGAACCCAGACAGCCTGGCTGAAGATCTCCCCCTTTCCTCTCTTGGTGGAAGACTCTAAATGGGGGCCAGCTTGTGGGTGTATTTGCTTTGGCTCACACCAATGTTTCACAAAAATTTACATTTGAATTTCCTAAAACTCTCCAACACAGGGACCACTATTTCCTCCCCTTTCAAACCCAATCTGCTCTTTCATTTATCTGTTTGGCCCCAGAAGGTGTTTGGATTTGGGTTTGGGTTCAGTCCTAATCTGCCTTCCTCCCAGGGTAACTCTGTACATCCACTTTGTATCTCAGCTGCATTAAACATACTACAGGTAACTTCTTTATCAGGACCCCCCCCACACACACACACACATTTTTACTCCTTTTCTTCCTTCCCGTTCCTCTTTAATTTCCTACCAGGATTTTTCAGTTTTTCTCAGTTCTCACTCTTTTACTTTTGATCCCTCTTCCCATTGGCTGTGACTGTGGCTGATAGCTCCCAAGATCCTTGCAATGAAGACTTTGCATTAAGAACAAGGAAGGACGTGAAAATGAACATCAGAAAAGAAACAAACTCCCTAAACGTTAAAACCCTGGAAATCTCATTTATTTCTTCAGACCTCTAATAAAACTAAACAAACAAAATAACTGAAGCTACAGCTTTGTGAGACTCTCTGCTCAATTAAAATGGCATTAAGGAGAAACACAGAATTTTGATGCATTTGTGTGCTAAAGTTTGGGTCTGGAGTGTCGTGCAACTTTCCATGGGGTAAAGGCTTGGTCCCCAGCTTGACACTATTGGGAGGTGGTGGGAATTTTAAGAGGTGGGGACCTCTAGAGGCTTGGTCACTGCAATTGTGCCCTTGAAGGAACCCTGGGACTCTGTCATTTCCTCTTTCTCTTTTTTTGTGCCTATCTATGAGGTGAATGGCTTTGAGTTGCCAAATGTTCCACCATGATGTGCTGTCACAGGCCCAAAGCAATGGGGCTTATCGGTCATGGACTGAAATCTCCAAAGCTGGAAGCCAACATATACTTTTCTTTATGAGTTTATAAGTCAAATATAAACTCTTCATAAGTTATATTTTTTATAGTAACAGAAAGCCGACTGACACATCTTGCTGTTTTATTTTAACCATAGTGTCTTTCGACTTGCCTGGGAGGCAAACCATAGTTTTTAGTGTTGCTTTTATGAAAAAAAGAATGCATTTCACATTCAAATTTACTGACAAAAATGGATTATTTCAAAATTGTATTTAAGTTTTTTGGGGCAGAGTATTTCAGAATTTGAATCTTCTTTCTGACTGAACTATGAATTCATTGACACTTCCCATTGGATATTCTTGAATCTCTATGAAATATACAAATAAAGATATACCAATTAGAAATTATTTTTGCTTTTATACCCCTCTTTCCTTCTGCTATTCCTGTAACCGGAGTCTCATGGAGGTCAATGTGCCAAGTAGTAAATGATGACTCTATTTCTGAGCCATTCTGTTCAAATTAAAAAAAAAAAGTACTTTCTATTTATTTTAGATAAACTCTAGGAAACAAGATCAATTTCAATCACTGCCATTGTTTAAAAAATTATTGAAGTAGCCACTAACCACTAACCATGTGTGGCCATTGAGCACTTCAAATGTGGCTAGTCCAAATTGAGATGTGCCGTGAATTAAAATAAATACTGGGATAGAAAAACTTAATACAAAAAAGAGAATGTAATATATGCAGAAGAATGAAATTAGAAAACACAGTGGAAAGCTCCATGATATTTGGTTAAATTCTTTTGGATGTGACCTTAAAGAAACAGGCAACAAAAGCAAAACAGACAGATGGGATTACATCAGACTAAGAAGCTTCTGCACCACCAAGGAAACAATGGATGCAGTGAAGAGACAACCTATGGAATGGGTGAAAATACTCGAACACCATACATCTGATAAGGGGCTAGTATCCAAATTATATGACTCAACAGTAAGGAAACAACTTGTTTGAACAATAGGCAAAGATTGAAATAGACAGTTCTCATGATGAAAAATTGCTCCCTACCACAAATCATTAGGAAAATGCAAATTAAAACTATAATGAGATATCATTTCACACTTGTTGGGATGGCTAATAAAAAGTGCTGGCGAGGATGTGGAGAAAGGAAGCCCTTGCACACTGTCAGTGGAAATGTAAATTAGCACAGCATTGTGGAAAGCAGTATGGGGGTTCCAGCAACCCCACTTCTGAGTATATATCCAAAGGAGATATGCATCCCCTTGTTAATTACAGGCTATTCACAATAGCAAAGATATGGAATCAATCTAAGTGACTATCAGTGGATTAACAGATTAGGAAAATTGAGGTATATATACACCAATGGAATGAGATTCAGTCTTTAAAAAGAGAATTTTGTCATTTGTGACACAAATGAAGCTGAAGTAAAAGACAAATACTTCATTAGGATTCATCCCTGGGATGCAAGTCTGGTTCAATATATGGAAATCAATAAATGTTATTCACCACATCAATAGACTTAAAGATAAGAACCATATGATCGTCTCCATAGATGCAGAAAAAGCATTCGACAAAGTACAGCATCCCTTTATGTTCAAAACACTAGAAAAACTAGGGATAACAGGAACTTACCTCATTGTAAAAGCTATCTATGCTAAGCCTCAGGCTTGCATCATTCTGAATGGAGAAAAATTGAAGGCATTCCCTCTAAAATCTGGAACAAGACAGGGATGCCCTCTCTCACCACTTCTATTCAATATAGTTCTCAAAATACTGGCCAGAGCAATTAGACAGACTAAAGAAATTAAAGGCATAAAGATAGGAAAAGAAGAACTTAAATTATCACTATTTGCAGATGATATGATTTTATACCTAGAAGACCCAAAAGGTTTTACAAAGAAACTACTAGAGCTAATAAATGAATTCAGCAAAGTGGCAAGATATAAAATCAACACACACAAATCAAAGGCATTCCTGTATATCAACGACAAATCTTCAGAAATGGAAATGAGGACAACCACCCCATTCACAATATCCTCAAAAAAAAAATACTTGGGAATCAACTTAACAAAAGAGGTGAAAGAGTTATACAATGAAAACTACAGAACCCTGAAGAGAGAAATAGAAGAAGATCTTAGAAGATGGAAAAATATACCCTGTTCATGGATAGGCAGAACTAACATCATCAAAATGGCAATATTACCAAAAGTTCTCTATAGGTTTAATGCAATGCCAATCAAAATCCCAAAGGCATTTCTTGTAGAAATAGATAAAGCAATCATGAAATTCATATGTAAAAATAAAAGACCCAGAATAGCAAAAGCAATTCTAAGCAGGAAGTGTGAATCTGGAGTTATAGCAATACTAGACTTCAAACTATACTACAGAGCAATACTAACAAAAACAGCATGGTACTGGTACCAAAACAGGCAGGTGGACCAATAGTACAGAATAGAGGACACAGAGACCAATCCACAACATTACAACTATCTTATATTTGACAAAGTTGCTAAAAACATGCAATGGAGAAAGGATAGCATCTTCAACAAATGGTGCCAGGAAAACTGGAAATCTATATGCAACAAAATGAATCTGAATCCCTTTCTCTTGCCATGCACAAAAATTAACTCAAAATGGATCAAGGAGCTTGATATTAAAACAGAGACTCTGCGTCTGATAGAAGAAAAAGTTGGTTCTAATCTACATATTGTGGGGTTGGGCTCCAAATTCCTTAATAGGACACCCATAACACAAGAGTTAAAAACAAGAATCAACAAATGGGACTTACTTAAACTAAAAAGTTTTTTCTCGGCAAGAGAAACAATAAGAGAGGTAAATAGGGAGCCTACATCCTGGGAACAAATTTTTACTCCTCACACTTCAGATAGAGCCCTAATATCCAGAGTATACAAAGAACTCAAAAAATTAAACAATAAGGAAACAAATAAACCAATCAACAAATGGGCCAAGGACCTGAACAGACACTTCTCAGAGGAGGACATACAATCAAACAACAAGCACAGGAAAAAACGCTCACCATCTCTAGCAGTCAGAGAAATGCAAATTAAAACCACCCTAAGATACCATCTCACTCCAGTAAGATTGGCAGCCATTATGAAGTCAAACAACAAGTGCTGGCGAGGATGTGGGGAAAAGGGTACTTTTGTACATTGCTGGTGGGACTGCAAATTGCTGCGGCCAATATGGAAAGCAGTATGGAGATTCCTTGGAAAGCTGGGAATGGAACCACCATTCGACCCAGCTATTCCCCTTCTCGAACTATTCCCCAAAGACCTTAAAAGAGCGTATTATAGGGACACTGCTACATCGATGTTCATAGCAGCACAATTCCCAATAGCTAGACTGTGGAACCAACCTAGATGCCCTTCTAAAGATGAATGTATTAAAAAATGTGGCATTTATACACAATGGAGTATTACTCAGAACTAAAAAATGACAAAATCATGGCATTTGCAGGGAAATGGATGGCATTAGAGCAGATTATGCTAAGCGAAGCTAGCCAATCCCTAAAAACAAATGCCAAATGTCTTCTTTGATATAAGGAGGGCAACTAAGAACAGAGCAGGGAGGAAGAGCATGAGAAGAAGATTAACATTAAACAGGGACGAGAGGTAGGAGGGAGAGGGAGAGAGAAGGGAAATTGCATGGAAATGGAAGGAGACCCTCATTGTTATACAAAATTACATATAAGAGGATGTGAGGGGAAAGGGAAAAAAACAAAGTGAGAGAAATTAATTACAGTAGTTGGGGTAGAGAGAGAAGATGGGAGGGGAGGGAGGATAGTAGAGGATAGGAAAGGCAGCAGAATACAATAGTCACTAGTATGACAGTATGTAAAAACGTGGATGTGTAACCCATGTGATTCTGCAATGTGTATATGGGGTAAAAATGGGAATTCATAATCCACTTGAATCAAATGTATGAACTATGATACGTCAAGAGCTTTGTAATGTTTTGAACAACTAATAATTTAAAAAGACAAATACTTCATGATCTCCCTTATATTTGGAATCTTAAAAAAAAACTCATATTAGTAGAGAGTAGTAGGGTAATTACTACAATTACTACCTGGGCAGTGTGGGTTTAGGGAAACATTGGTCAAAGTAACAGAATTTCAATCATATAGGAAGACTAAAAAAGGAACATAAACTTTTACACTAAACTGTGTATTGCAATTGCAAGAGAAGGCAAGAAGGTACATTGATCATTAAGTTCCTTTTTTTCTTTCTCAACTTTCCTGTTCTAAGTCCACAAAATAGTTAAAAGATTGTTTTAGAAATACATACTACTATTTCTTCTTTATTAGGAGGAAAGAAAACCAATGATGTACATTTAAACTATCAGTATCCAGAACTTGGGATGTGTTTGAAAGTAAGGGAGATTCAAAGGCACAGGGGAAAATGATGGAATACTTCCCATTCCTTGCTGTTTATAGAAAAGCAAAAGTTGTTAGCTGATTGGCCAATATAACACTTTATCAGTTGCTTTAATAAATGAGAGTGTCTCTGGTGTTCAAGGCCATCTCTCTGGGTCATTAGTCCTTTCTATCACTGCATCTAGATGACAAGTTCAGGTGCCAAGGTCAGAGTTCTTCAGTCCTCGTTGGGTGTGTCTGTCTTACCAGAGGCAGGTGAGCCTTTTAAGTCTGCTGATGCTGTCCCCGCAGGTTAAAGTTCTAAAGTTGGCATTTTTTCCATTCTGAGAGAATTTTTACCATAGAGAAAGCAAGAGAGGCAACCAGAAAGAATGCTGGGAATTATTCTTTTTTTAATTTTAATTTTTTTAATTGATTTCATTTTTAAATACATGACAGTGAAATGCATTACAATTCTTATTACACATAGAAAGCACAATTTTTCATATCTTTGTATATAAAGTATGTTCACATCAATTCATGTTTTCATACATGTACTTTGGATAATAATGTCCATCACATTCTACCATCATTGCTAACCCCCTGCCCTCTCTCTTCCCCTCCCACTCCTCTGCCCTATCTAGAGTTCATCTATTCCTCCCATGCTCCCACTCCCTACCCCACAATGAGTCAGTCACCTTATATCAGAGAAAACCTCAGCATTTGTTTTTTGGGGATTGGCTAACTTCATTTAGTATTATCTTAAAAATAGGCCCTAGTCTTTATCACGTGGAATTAGGCCCCAACTTCCTTAACAAGACTCCTATAGCGCAAGAAATAAAACCAAGAATCAATAAATGGGATGGACTCAAACTAAAAAGTTTCTTCTCAGCAAAAGAAACAATTTGTGAGGTGAATAGAGAGCCTACATCTTGGGAGCAAATTTTTACCCCTCACACATCAAATAGAGCACAAATCTCTAGGGTATATAAAGAACTCAAAAAGCTAAGCACCAAAAACAAATAACCCAACCAATAAATGGGCCAAGGCTATGAACAGATATTTCTCAGAAGAAGATATACAATCAATAAACAAATATATGAAAAAATGTTCATCATCTCCAGCAATTAGAGAAATACAAATCAAAAATACTCTAAGATACCATCTCACTCCAGTCAGAATGGCAGCTATTATGAAGACAAACAACAATAAGTGTTGGCGAGGATGTGGGAGAAAAGGCACACTCATACATTGCTGGTGGGACTGCAAATTGGTGCAGCCAATATGGAAAGCAGCATGAAGATTCCTTGGAAAACTTGGAATGAACCCACCATTTGACCTAGCTATCCCTCTCTCCCTCTCCTTGATCTATACCCAAAGGACTTAAAAACAGCATACTACAGGGACACAGCCACATCAATGTTTATAGCAGCACAATTCACATTAGCTGGGAATTGTTGTTATCTCTAACCAGACAGAATAATCACTACAATAGCCAAACCCAAATTATATGATACTGACAAGGCCATAAGCCACTACTAATCAATCATAGAACCTGAGAGCTAGAGTAGAAATGGACCTTGGAGACAGTGCAAGGCCTCTTGATTTTCCAGAAAGGGAGACCAAATGACATCAACCAACATATCCACAGTCTTACCATGGGTTACTATCAGAGTCAAAGGCTGCAGTCTTCTCCTTAGACCCAGCCTGTGTTCTTTCTATCTGGTTAAAGCTTGAATGACAACCATGGCTCTTCCAGGGGTCACTAGTGTAGCAGCAACAAGCAAATCCAGTCTGGTGGTGAACAATCAGAAAGAGTAGGGCTGCCAGGAGCAGTGCCTGCCCTGCCTAAGCACATTCCAAGCTATCTCCTATATTAGTTTCCTGTTGCTGCTGTAACAAACTGCCATAAGCTTAGTAGCTTCAAACAACATGAATATATTAAGTTGCACTTCTAGAGGACGGAAGCCTAAAAAGGGTCTTGCTGGGCTAAAGTCAAGGAGTTGGCAGAACCATATTCCTTCTGAAGGCTCTAGGGGAGGATTCATTTTCAGCTTCTGGAGACCATCTGCATTTCTTGGCTTAGGACCCTTTTCCTCCATCTTCAGCTACTCTCAGTGAGTTGAGTCTTTCTCACGATGCTGGCCCTCTGTCATCCTCTGTCTCTCTCTCCTGTTTTTAAAGGATCCTGGTAATGACACCCTGCTCACCCAAATAATCCAAGATAATCCCCCTATTTAAAAATACTTTACTTAATCATATAGGTAAAATCCCCTTTGCCACATAAGTTAACATACTCTTAGGTTCTGGAGATTAGGGTATAGACCTCTTTGGGAGGCCGCTATTCTTATTATACCCTATAGAATGAGCCAAACAAGTACCATTGCACAGCCAAACTAACTACCCCATGAGCTGCCAGTCTATGATCCTAATTAACTGCCATGCTGTCATGGAGGCACATAAAAAAACATGATCGTCTCTAACCTTGTGGATGATCAGTCTGGACCATGAAGACCAACACACAAAGCAATGGGGCACTGTGACCCAGAAAGGAAAACGCCATCTGTTATGGGGGCTGTGAGTACTGCCAAGGGCTCTCTCTGTCCATTAGATGCCTGTGAGTCAGATCTTGAAGTTTTAGATGGGGAAGGAACCCAAACTGTGATTTACTATGAGGGGACACTGAAACCTTCAATGGGAAGTGATGGAGTGAATGAGTGGTTGAACTGGGCTTGGAGTTCTTGTATCTTAATGTCCAGCTCAGTTCTCCTGCCCCTGTACAGGCTGTGTGCGACCAACACTCTTGCTTGACATCCAGGGCCGTTCATTATCTGACTCCACTGTAATCATTCACTGCCACTTTCTCCTATAATCCTAGGAGATCTTTCTCTCAAGTGTCTCCCCTTATAATCCCAAGAATACACCAAACTTGTTCCCACTGGTACACTTGTTCATCTGTTTATCATTCATTACCTGCATATTGAGCACCTACCATTGGTAGACTGAACCAGAACTCTGCAAATACAAGAGCAAATAAAACCCAACACCTCCCTTCAGGAGGCTTTGAGGACAGTGCAGTGACTCCAACCCTGGTTATACAAATGGCACACATGATGAATAATTGCTCTACAGTTTGTCAGTCTGCTGGCTTTAGTCTTGAGTACATCCAATTCTTCCTTCCCCTCTTCAGAGAGAAGAGCAGAAGGCCAGTGGGTGAAAGTGCTATTAGCACAAGGGAAACTTTCCATCTTTTCTAAGTTATTCAAAATGATTTTAAAAGGAAATTCCTTGCAGGCAAATAGATATGATAAAAGTACTCCAAATGTACAACCAGTAAAAGGTATAGGTGAAGAGAGTCCAAACTGTGAATGGGATGCCAGCAGACACAGATTTATGTGAACTAGGTACAGCAAACTCCAGGGGAGTCAGCACTGGGATATGGTAGCCAAAACATGCAAGGCCATTGCAAGCAGATAAGGGAGGGAGCAGCCACCAGCACACTAGGACCCAGGCCACAGCTGGAATGTTGCATAGGGTCTTGGGAAATATTCTTTTGAAACGATGAAAGACAAATTTAACCTTGTTCAGAGGAGCATGCCCTGAGGACACAGCATAGGGCAGCATAGAAGATCTGGAAGCTCCCAGAGGAGTTTGAATCCACTTGCCATTGATGGGGGAAGTGACCTTGAACAGGTTACTTAACCATTTGGTGCATAATTTGCCTGCCTGTAAAAGGGTATGATGTGTAGTTTGCACGAGTTTAAGTCTTAGAAAGGCACTTTAGATAGAAAGAGTTCTGAGTAAGAGAGACTATAAAAGGAAAGAAAGATGAAGGAGTCAACACTTACCCTATGAAAAGCATTTAGAGGATGAAAGTGTTAAAAAGGGAAACTGATGGGAGTTGCCTGCCTGAAAGAAGAGATTTATTCTGTTGTTTTCAAGGAAACAATGCTGAGAGGAAGCCCCAAGCAAGTGTATTTCATCCCCAAATGGCCCAGCTCCCAAAGTGACATATCAAAATACTATTGAACCAATCATGCAACTTTTGGTTGCAAGGAACAAAACCCCAGCACAAAGCAGCAAATAGAAAAAAATAGAGAATTTAATAATACAACTGAAGAAGCCAGAGAGAGTGTGACTTGGGTCACCCATGGATTCACATCATGGTACTAGAAATCTGTCTCTCTTCCTGGACCCTGTGCCTGATTGCTGCACCCTCCCGGGGAGTGGGGGAGTCTGAGTCTGTGCAAGGAGAAGCCAGCTCAGTGGAGTCCCAGACTTTAGCCATTCACAGTCTCTTTACCAGACTATGGGTGTCAGCTTTCACTGAACCAAACTCTGTGACCCTGGAAAATGGTGTTCTTTGGCTGACCTAATCATGAGCTCCTGGCCCAAACCACAAAGTCTAAGGCAAAGGTGATTCCCCAAGAGAAAATTAGATTGCTGGACTGAGGAAGGGGGAATTGGATGAGGGACAGGTAAAAAGAGCAGATGGCCACTTAGATGTCAATGTGTAATAGGGGATTAGAAGATGATTTTGCTAAAAATCAGTGATTCTGCACACACCTGTAATCCTAGCAGCTTGGAAGGCTGAGACAGGAGGATCATGAGTTCAAAGCCAGCCTCAGCAACAGTGAGATGCTAAGCAATTCAGCGAGACCCTATCTGGATCTGGCTCAGTGGTTGAGTGCCCCTGGGTTCAATCCCTGGTAACATCCCCCTGCCAAACAAACAAACAAAAAACAATGATTCTTCTGCAGATTTCTGATGGGTAACTAAAAGCAGGATAAAATTTTGGCATCTCTGCCTTTATTTTGCATCTGTCTCCTTGAGTATCTTAAACTTTGGGTCAGGTTCCTGTCCAGACTCTGCAAACAGACATGTTAATCATTTAAGAAGTGTTTGTCTAGCTGGTAATCCTCCCTCTTCAAGGCTGAAGGCACCTAGATAAGAGTGACCAAGGTATTTTCAAGGTTCTCAGGGACATCATAATCAGATTGTCAACTGCCAGTTTTCACAAATGTCCTGTTCCAGACCACTGGAGTGGCACCTAGGAGTCTCTAGCCAGTGCCCCTAAACCCAAAGGAACCAACTGCACCTCGCCCTTCTGATTTACCCTCTTCTTCTAAGTCGTTCTCTCCATCAGTCGCCTTGGGTTTCAGGAACAGTGAGATCATGATGAGACTGTTTCCTAAGTGGGAGCACCTACCCCTTCAGGGGGATGAAGCTGCCCCTGGAGCAGGAGCAATCATCTCATGGTGGGAACCAGCTCGTCCCTTTAAGTGATAACTACTTCCTTGGAGCCTGCAGGACTTCAGAGGACCAGCCCTGAGATAATGACCAGCCAAGCAACAGCCTGACCTACGCTGCTAAATGGTGCATACATTTTGCTCCCCACTTGTTGCTTTTCCTATTGAAACCTGAAGCTCTTGTTGGTACCCCCAAAGACAGGGCTGAAGAAGCTAGTTCCTCTGCTCCCTGGCACAGCTATCCTGAACAAATTCCTTTCCCACTTCACCATTACTTTTTCCATTTGATTTTTTGGGGAAAGGGCTGGACTGGGTCTGCTGGGACTCCCCAGAGCCCCCTGTGGTCTCAGACTCTGATAACATTCCCAGCACAGTTTAGGATGAGTATAGCCCTTATTTCTTTCATTCCACATAAGGGCCATGCAGACATCTTCAGCCATGCTTCTTGAAGTTCCACGCTATTGGATCCATTCTGTATTCTCACCTGCCACCCCTGCCCTCAGTACCACTCTCCCCTCCCCCTTTCTCTTCCCACCTGATTCTCTTACACAGAACAAGAGAACCAGTCTGACAGGTAGCACTGGGGAGGGGATGGGGCAAATTCCATGGGGGAGGGAGCAGGAGCCGGGAGCACATGCAACTTTAGCACATCAGGAAAAATCTGATTTTTTCCAAACTAGGAGGTCTTCTTTGGTCAATACCCAGTTCCCAATTCTGGAGGACAGGATATTAGGGACCCAGAAGTTTTTAGACTTTTCATGCTTTGCTGCCCCCATTTGAACTTAATGCAACTCCACTTCCTGTGTCTTGAAGAAGAAATTTCTTAACTGCTATTATGGGTGTCACTAATTATTTAAAGTAGTTTTCTATTATTTTCTGTGCTGTGGTCTAGCATATCTGAGGCTAAAGGTTAAAGTGCTGGGTTTTATAAGGACTGTTCTGTAGCAAACAACTAGGAAAGGGGAATAAATAGTAAGAAGCAAAAAGCAATTGTTAAATAGATGAACTCTAGATAGGGCAGAGGGGTTGGAGGGGAAGGGAGGGGGCATGGGGTAATTAATGATGGTGGAAATGTGATGATCATTACTATCCAAAGTACATGTATGAAGACATGAATTGGTGTGAATATACTATGTATACAACCAGAGATATGAAAGACAGTGCTCTATATATGTAATAAGAATTGTAATGCATTCTCCTGTCATATATAAATAAAAAAATTTACATAAAAAAGTAATTATTAAACAAGTGAAAGAACCCAGCCAGCCTCATTAAGGGATTAGGATCTAAGATAGTTCAGATGCAGCCACCTAGAAGGGGTAAAGCTCTTTTGATTCTATCCTTCTCTGAGCTAAACAATGGATTCACTATAAGTCATTCTAAAACCAAAGTTATAATTTTGGGATGATACCTCCAATATTTAACCAGGTATTTATTTCCACCTAGTTTTTCTTGGACCATACCACAGGAAGCACTATTTTATTTTTCTAGGTCAAAAGACCTGAGGGAGCTTTATTGTGCTTTTTATTGTTGGTTTAGTGGCCAAGGTGGATATATGAGAACACCTGCTTTAAAATGTTCAAGACTGAAATGACTAAACCTCTGATAAAGAAAAAGCCTAGAGGCTCAAATTCTGTTTGCTAATGAAGAACACCCAAATTGCTCTATCCCTGCTTGCCTCCCACCCCAGAAATTCTTGGCTCTGATTCTGGCTGTCATCAGCTTGCCCCCCTCTCACCAGATCAGGAAGTATGGCCTTCCATCCAGACCTTATGAGCCCCTCTAGCTGTCATTAGGAGAGGTCTCCCTTCCACAACTCAAGTGTGGAGTTCTGGCTTTCACTGGTATCACAGATCATCTCACACTCGGGCAGGATCCATCATTACCAAGTTTTCAGTTGGAAGGAATGCCGTTTCCAGGAAGATCACAGTTCTGACACTCTAAAATGTACCTGTGGGTTTGTAGACCCTCAGAGACAGCCTGTGTGCACCACTAAATTCTGAGTTCCCACTGAGTTTTATGGAGCCCAGTTTTGTCATTCTTCCATTTGCATACTCTGAGGGCAGTGTGGGAAACTGGGCCAAGAAATGTGAGGCTGTATTTATTTGCCATAAAAAAGGCTTGGAAAAACCATTCACTCCTGGTTTAGAGTTGTTCTTGCATAAGCTAGAATTCGAGCATGCACTTTTATTTACTGACAACTACCACTCAAGTCCCAGCCTTCAAGGGGTGGAGGGGGGGTACACTGTGTAGATGGTTTTGGTCCAACACACCTTAACTAAGGTGATGCACCAGGTGGAGAAGGAGGGGAGTGAGCCCAGGTTGGGTCATGCTGCTGGCTGGGAACTCATCCATCTATCTTTATTTTAGGCCACAGACAGCAGTGATGTCACAAACTTACTACAGGAGTTTCACTGGGGCCAAGGACTGTTCTACGATTTTAAGATTTTAACCACCCTTGTCATTTAAGGACAGATACTGTGGGCCCTGGGGTTGCTTTTAAGTAATTTGAATATGCTCTCTAATCATCAGTGTGAACCACCAGCTTAAGCATTGAAGTTCATGCCAGCAATTAAGCTGCTGTGGAATCACAGGCAATTATTGCATCACTTCACATGTTTCAAACAGTACACTCAACCATAGTAGTTATTGCATCAGCTTAAAGCAACCTGTTCTTCCAATCAATTAACCTCCTCGCCCTTGAATGAGCAGTGCTTGCCAATCACACTGTAAGTCACCACTGCACACCCATTTCACAAAGAGCTGTCTGAATGAAATGACGTCTTAAAACTTAATCAGCCCCACCCTGGACAAGCTGGCCTTTAAAGAGATTTGCTCTGGCTCCAGAACTATCCTATTATGTTTCTCCCTGAGGGTGAAACCTTCTCAAGTCTAATAATCGTGCTGCTTCCTAGTTACCCATTTGTTTTGTCCTGGGACACTATGAATGGGGACACTAATTGTGTTCACTGGTCCCTCAATTTGTCTATTTGTAAATCACACTCATTGGAAAAAAATGGAATATACAGCTAAGCAATGTGAAGGATAATTAACTTACCTAAATTCTCACCAACCAATAGCAATTATAGCTAAAATGTTGGTTGTTCTTCCAGATCTTTTGTATGTCCTATTTGTAGTGGTTGCTGGAAAGCCAGATACAAATCTCAGTACCAATGAAAACATAACAATGGAGAATAAAAATGTAATATACAATAAATAGTACTGGCCCAGTTCATTTTTCTATTTGGGGAAAAAAATGACCTTAAACACCTGAAAATGGTGTGACTATTTTCTACGTAACATAAAAGAATCCATTTCAGATAGACTACACTTTTCAATATAAAAAAAAAAAAATATATATATATATATATAATATAAAACAAGGTTTTGTTTAACAATCTGGTAGGCTACCTGTACATTCTAAGGTAGGAGAGACCTTTTCAAACTGGTACTAAACGCTATAAAAGAAGGCATAAGGAAAAAGAAAAATACAGTCACACTGATTTTTTTAACATTATTAAGTCAAAGGTAAATGGTACACAAGGAAAATGCATTGTAATGAAAGTGATAAAGTTCACATCTATAACAGAAACTTAAATTTGATGAGAAAAGGACAAAATGGTGAGAAAAGAAAGATGCATAAAGGATACAGATAAATAAATCACAGAAAAAAAAATTCAGACTGCCAGCAAATGTAAGAAGATCCTTAAATTCACAAGTCATCAGAGGAAAGGAAAATAAAATGAATGACAGAAGGTCATTTACATTTAGACTAGTTAACTGGAGGCCAGGGAGGAGAGAGGACAGGGGACTGTACTAGGATACTTTGCTATTGAATTGTGATGTGCTAAACTCCTTTGAGAAAAACACTTGACAACATTTAGTAAAATGAAAAGCACAGGTGTACTTTGACCCAGAAATTCTCCTTGTAGGAGTGCAGTTCAAATAGAAATAAAAGCATCAGCTTTAAGGATATATGTACAAGGAGATTTACTGTTGCTTTGTTCAGAGGAAAGAAGCAGAAACAAAGGGAATGCCCAATAACCTCCTAGGAACTTAATAATTTAAGTAATATCTCACACAAAGTAATTTTTGCTATCAATAAAAAATGAATTAAAACTAAACCAGACAATTTGCAGGGATTCCCATGAGATACTGTTGAATGAGAAAATATTTTTTTAAAAAGTCACAAAATATCCTATTTTTGAGGGAAAATAAGCAATGATGAAAAAAATGTATGCTTCTGTTCATCTCGTGAAATTCTAGAAATGCAGAAAATAGTAGGAAGGATGCATATTTAGGTTGTAAAAATTGACTACCTTAGGTAAACAGGGAGAAAAAGAAACCAAGTTAAGTTTTTAAAAATAAAAACTTCACTAAAAATAAATGAAAACTTAAGCATATGGTCATATTTATGCTTTTATATACAATTATCTCTATGTGTGTTTTATGGGTTGAATTGTGCCCCCCTAAAGAATATGTGTATAAGTCCTAACTCACAGTACCTCTGAATATGACCACATTGGAAAACAGATTACAGAGGTCACCAAGTTAAAATAAGGCTATTAAGATCAGCCCTAAAATAATAGGACTGCTGGTCCTATAAAAAGGTAAATTCAGACAGAGTCAGATACACAGAGGGAAGGTAACGTGAAGACACACAGGGAAAACATCCTGTGAGGACGGATGAGTGAGTGATACATCTACAAATCAAAGAATGCAAAAGATTGTTGGAAGCCCAAGCTAGGAAGAGGCAAAGAGCACGCCTACAGGTTTCAGAGTGAGCAGGGTCCTGCCAACACCTGGAGATCAGACTTTGAGCCTCCAGAAGGTTCTCTTGTTTTAAGATACCCAGCTTGTGGTCTCTTGTTACATCAGCCCTAGGAAATGAATTCATTCATATTCTCTATTTGTATATCGTTTTCTTTATCTAAGAAAAAAAAATCCTGTAAGTTCAGAGCCATATTTTATACTTCAATTTTAATAAATAGCATTATCACATCTATCTTAATCTCATTTTGTCCTATTATTAATTAATTTGTGGTACCAGGGGATGAACCCAGGGGTGCTTAACCACTGAGCCACATCCTCTTTTGGTTTTTTTTTTATTTTGAGAAAGGGCCTCACTAAGTTGCTGAGGCTGGCTTTGAATTTGCAATCCTCCTGCTTCAGCCTCGGGAGCTGCTAGGATTACAGGTGGGTGCCACTGTGCCTGGCTGTCCCTTACTTATACAAACATCTTGATACTCATTTTCAAAGACTAGCCAACCTCTCAGGAACTCAAAAGTGCAAGTTCTAGAGCCACTTCCAAATTCTAGTTCCAGTTTACCCGCAGCCAACTCCGGTTAATTTCTGTGAGAGGTAATCATCTTGGACTCCTTCCTCTTTACCTAAGCTAATTTAAGTAGATGTCTGATTTTGTAACCAAACTTAAGGAGAAAACCGTAAGAAATTCACAGTGGTTAAAGGAAGACCTTTGGATGGCGAATTCCAAATTAAGGAGTTTAGTTGTAAAGCCCCTCTTCACAATACTGCCCTTGACAGTTTTGTGAGGCTGCCCAATATTATGTGAGGATGCATTTTGATCTATTGTTTGATGTACAGATCACTGAAAGAGAACAAAATAGTAAAAAAAGAACATAGAAGTAAAGTTCTCTTCTGAGACTTTGGGAAGAACCAACGTATAATAGATTACATCAAGGATCAGTAGAAGTAATTCTCCCTGCAGACATTGGTGACTGGAAAGCTAAGGTCAAG
The DNA here is from genome assembly GCF_052094955.1 of Ictidomys tridecemlineatus. Classification (NCBI taxonomy): domain Eukaryota; kingdom Metazoa; phylum Chordata; class Mammalia; order Rodentia; family Sciuridae; genus Ictidomys; species Ictidomys tridecemlineatus. The sequence continues at coordinate 176,921,782 of NC_135478.1, read as the reverse complement.
TTGCATGAGCTAGAATATCTCAATAGAGTTTGGGCATCCATGGTGTCTGAAATGGAGGGCCCAGGACCTTCAACACCAACTCAGGGAGAAGCCTTGGACTCTCTAAGTCACTCATGTGTTCGTTGAATGCATCCAGAGTGAAAACGGAGGTAGCAGTCTGTCTGATAAAACTCCGGCGCATCCATCACTAATCCCATCAAGATAACCCTCCAGCTTAAACTCAATGCTTATCCAGCAACCTCTTGAATATAAATCTTCTCTCCAGATAGATTTCTCTAGAGAGAAAATCCTTTGAGTATTGATCAGCTCTCCTGGGAATCCTGCTCACAGGGCAATTGTATTTTCTCTGAAAAGGGATAAATGATGGGCAACAGTATAAATCAGCTTCTGGTGATGGGTCCCCTGAGTCCACTCAGATATAGGTAAATTGATTGCACAGTTAATGACCAGCCGTTTCCCTAGACCACAGGGCCCATTGTTTTCTCCAGTTGTATCTCATAGCAGATGAGCAGTTGGGGTTCTAAGTACCAGAAAGAGAACTTGGTAAACACAGTGGGATTATCTTGATGGAAAATCCAAGTTGTATGTGTGTGCATGGGCAGGGGGCAGGCTTTAGGCTCATGTGCTCTGATGGTGGGTTGACTAATTTTGGAAACAATTCTGGGGAAAATAAAATTCTAGATTTGTCTCAGAACTGTTTCCACACAAACAATAAATGACCCAGTAAATAAACGCTACAAACTTCAGTATATGAATTTGAGGTTCCTAGGCAATACAAAACGACGTCATGGGTCACCAGATAAAACTCTTCATTTAATTGCTGCCCTTGGCTAAAACAGGATGACCCACACAAGGTCAGCCAAATGAAATGTGTCTTCCCCAGACTAATATCCTCCTTATTGGCTTATGTGAAGATCTCCTAAATAGATAAAATTCAAATCTCCTGAGCCATACACACTTCTGGAAAATACAAAGCCCAGGTTAGAGTTTAATTAAGTTTAATCATGTAATTAAGTGTAATTGGTTCATTCCTGTACCAAAAGTAGCCATCATGTGTCTCGTGGCATGCAGACTTGGCACATACATCCAACAACTTTAGACCCCACAGTTCCTGGTCCCATTTAGCTCATGAAATCAACTTTCTCTTGGATACCACTTCACTCTGGCTTTCATGACTGGCTCTTCCCAGTCCACTCTGTGGGTCACGGTTATGCCAACCCACAGGGATATCCTGTTCTTCCAATACTAGCTTTCTCCTTTACTTACCAGAATCCTGCTTTTGAGAACCATATTTGAGAATGGATTTTCCTCTTTTTAGAAGCTTCTTGAAGCCCCAGATAAGCCATGTGCTTTTAGCTCTTAGCTCTTTTCCTTACCTCAGGTGGGTTCTCTGCATCCCCCTAAGGATTTCAGGACTGTGATTACCACTCTTTCCGTCCAAATATGTCAGATGTCATAATGAAGCTCAGAATCCTCCTCAGAGGATACGGAGGAAGGTGTGTTAACAGTTCCTGTGAAAATGGTCTGGGCAAGTGTCCAAATTAGAGCCAACCTGTAACCTTCACTACATAAATAGTATAAAGAGGAGACTTGTTAGACTCAGCGTCTGAAAGGCCCTAGGCTTGGTGTTGAGTCTCTGCAGTCTGAGTGTTTGTGGTTCTGGGGAGATGCTGTGCCCACTGTTTTGACATTTAGGAAAGAGAATGATGTAATTTATTCATGATAAGTTCCAAGTGTACTAACACACAAGCATTCTGTAATTCTGGTCTGAAGCCAAAGTTTCGATGTAATCTGAAAAGAGTGAAGAGAAAAAAGTCTTTAATGCTCCCATATAATTGATCTTCAGGTCAAATTGCTTCTTCCAAACTTTGTGAGATCTGTCTGGGGAGGTAGTATGACTTCTGACTTCACTAACACATTTTTAAAACAAAAAAATTTGGTGAAACTCTGGTTAACTGTTTGAAAGAGACTTTTTAAACTAGACAGCAATTGTGGCTGTAAGCAATGATGCCAGCTTATACTTCATTATAGGAAAAAAAAGAAAGAGTTCTCTAAAAAAGATGCAAAACTGATACAAGACTTATATTTCCCTTTTTCTGGGTGTTAATGCCTTTCTGGAGGGGAAATAAAAGATCTGCAGAGGAGAAATAACCAATTCAGTATACACAGATGCCACCAAGAGTAAAGAAATCCCTCAGGACACTTGGTAAACAGGATAGAGCCCCAAGGGCTAGAAGGGATTGGGTAGGATCTCCCCAGCCTGCACGCGACTCACTTGTGATAGAAGTGCTGGGAGGAGGGTGGCGGGCAGGCCCCTCCCCTACAGACTCCTTCATAACCTAGGTTGGAATGGTCCCAGCTGCCTGTCCCCCTCATCCTTCATACAAACATAGGTAAATGTCAGCACGTTGGTTAAGGAGAGGTATATGTTCTGAGGAATCCATCAGGTGATTTTATGGTTGTGCAAACATCATGATGTGTTTTTAGACAAAGTAGATTAGGTATGGCATCACCAGGTGATATCATCCTAAGGGACAACTTGCTATCTGTGGTCTCCATGGTTGATCAAAATGTCATCGTGTGGCACAGAACTATGTCTGTCCAATTGTCAATTTCTATGATGGTGTCTCAGACTTTTGCCTTAGATAATATGTTCCCCATCTCCTCCACCTATGTGTCTTCCCTAAAGGGGAGAGGAACCGTGCCTGGGGTGACAAAGGGGGAAGGAAAGAAGGTAAGATAAGCAGAAAAGGAAGAAAAGAAATATCACCAAGCTGTTCTCTTTCCATTCTCCAGAGACTTGGCTCATTAGTTACTTAATTGAGCAAACACTTTTATAGTCTTTATTATGTGCCAGCTGCTGTTTTAAATGCCACATGAATATTAACTTATTTAAATAAAGTAACAACGACACTGATAACAACCCCATTATTATCCTCAGTTTTAAAGAAAAGTAGAAATGATTCCCTTGTTGGAGGTCACAGGTAACAAGAGCCAGGGTTCAAACACAGGTGACCCAAGGCCTGGGACCTGCTCTTCACCACCACCTTCTGCTGTCCCATGTCTAGTATTTTATTTTTTGAGGTTTTCACCTCAGTATTTTATGATTATATGAACAAAATAATCTAACTATAGGAAATTTGGAAAAGTAGCTCCAATAATTCCAAACATCCAGAGACAAATGCTGTTAACAATTTCATATTTTAAATCCCTTTCCATAACTTGTTTTCCCCACATATGGAGATCATATACCATGTAAAATGCAGTTTCCTAGTTCTTTCCTTAAAACTGTTTAATAAATATTTTCTAGTGGGCCCTAGATACTTTTTTAGGCATAGTTTCAAAGATAATCCTAGGTGTTCAAATTATGGATGATTTTTTGCTCATAACTCAAATTGTATTCTTATTTTTTTCTATTTTAAAAATGAAAGATACTTCTGTTTTTAAAAATACTATTTGCCCAATTATAAAAGGAACATATAGAAAGAAAACTATTCAATCTTTAATTCCATGAAGGTTTGCTGGGCACCTTCTCCATGCCGGTCATGCTAGAGAGCCAGAGACAATGGTGAGAGACAGTTCCTACCTCAAGGAGTTGAGTCTCTGGTTTAGTAGACAATTGTTTCATGAAATATTGAAAAGAACAGAAAAAGAACCTTTGTTCACCACCCAGAGATAACCACCACTTAAAATTAGGCTTATAATCTCTCAAATACATGCTATGTTCACAAAGAATTTTAAACAAAACTGGAATCACAATAATTAAGGTTTTCTATCCTGCTTTTCACTTGACAGTATCATGTCATTAAGTGAGGGGCAAGAATTTTACTTTCAGAGTGGCACAGTGTAGCTTTCTATTTTATGTGTGACACAATCAGGCTTCCATTGTTAAATGTTCGAACTGTTACTAGTGTTTTGAATTACAAACAGTACTTCAATGAATATACTTAAGATTTTTTTTCTCACATCTTCCTATAAAATAATCTCTGAAAATTGAATTTCCAGTTCACAGAGAATGAACTTGTTGAAAAACCCTTATTTTTAACAAATTACGTTTTAGCAGGCTCAAATATTTTTCACTCCCAGCAGGAGTACAGGAGAATGAATCTTAACTAGGTCTTTACTAACACTGTTTATTGTTACAAAAATAGACCTTTACCAAGAAGTTATCTGCACAATGTGTTGCCCACCTCTTCTGGCCTCTATGGGCCGTCAGCAATCCTTGGCTCCTGCCCCCTTTCCTCCGGCTTCAAAGCCAGCGATGTTCTCTGATCCTTTTTCTAAAGCTTCATACCCTTTGATTCTCCTCTTCTGTCTTTCTACTCTGGCTTTCACGACTTCTGTGATTCCATGAGGCCACCTGGGTAATTCAGGCTAATCTTCCCAGCTCAAGGTCAATTGATTTAGCCAATCCAATTCCATCTGCAAACTTAATTCCCGTTTTGCCCTGTTATATAATATTCACAGGTTCTGGGGATTGGGATGCAGATATTTTGGGAAGCCATTATGCTGTCCACCACAATGTTTCACAATCATACTTGTCTTGGTGGGGTGAGAGTAAGGATTTGCTGGGAAGATGCATGACGGATGGTCTTAAGGTGCCATTCTTTGGTATGCTATTATGCCTCATATCTTCTTCTCTCTACATCTTTCTCTCTGCTCATCAAACCATCTTATTTTTGTATATTCCAAGTTCATTATAGTCATCAATTTGTTTGCATTTCAAAGTAAATTGCAAACTTCTTCCTAAATACTTCACATGAATAACATAGAGGTTATTTACTTACAGTTTACAAATTTGTTCAGGTAAAATTTATAGACAAGAAGATGCACAAATTAAAGATGTGCACTCGCTGAATGCATCCATCTGTGGAACCTAAACCCCTGTTAAGAATGGAACATTAACATCACCATCATGCCTCTTGCAGCCAATCCCCACCCTAACCCACTCAGCCACTGTGCTGATTTTCTTGGTATGATATATGAGTTTCACCTGTTTCAAATATTCATACAAGTGGAATTATTCAGCGTGAACATTTTTTTGGTCTTCTTTTCATTCAGGCTCTTTTTCCCCCTCTAGGTTTATCTACATTATTGCATGTATCAGTAGTTAATTCCTTTTTATTGGTGATATTCCACTGTATTGAACATCACTACCACTCAATTCATGAATATTTGAACTAATTTTAGTTCTTGGCTATTATGAATAAAACAGCTATGGAAATTCATGCACAAGTCTTTTTGTGGGCATATTAAATTGAATTATATGTATTTATGATGTACAACTTGTTTTTAGATATATTTACATTGTGGAATGGCCAAATTGAGCTAATTAACATATGCATTAATTCATATTTATTTTTTGTGTATGAGAAGATTTAAAATCTCTCAACTACTTTCAAATATTCATCATTATTAACTGCAGTCAGCATGTTGTATTAAAGAGCTCTTGAACTTATTCTTCCTAGTTTAAATATTACATCCTTTAGCCAACATCCAACATCCATTGCCCTCCCCTTCAGCCCCTAGTAACTACTATATTCTGTTCTCTGCTTCTGAGTTTGACTTTTTTAGACTCCATATAAATGAGATCCATGGTGTTTTTCCTTCTTATACTTGGTTTAGTTCACTTAACATAAGTCTTCCATGTTCATCCATGCTGTCACAAATATCAGGAGTTCTTTCTTTATAAAGGCTGAGTGATATTCCATTGTGTATACCACATTTTCTTTATTCTTTCATGAGTGGATACATAAGTTGGTTCCAAATCTTGACCATTATGACTAGTGCTTCAATAAACGTGGAAGTACAACTTGACATACTGATTTTATTTCCTTTAAATATGACAGAACTTTTTAGCATCTTGACTTTAATAAAGGCAATATCCTGATTGTCAAAAAAATATATATATATACCCAACAGTAGGATTACTGAATTATTTGGTATTACTGTTGGTTTTTTGAGGAAACTTCATGCTATTTTCCATAATGGTTGTACTAGTATACATTTCACCAACAGTGCACAAGTGTTCCCTTTTTTCCATCTCCCCTGATATCACTTACCTTTTTGATTATAGTCATGCTAACAGGTGTGACATCAATTCTCACGATATGGCTTTGTTTTGTTATTCTTTTTAGGTATACTTGGCAGTAGAGTGTTTCGATATATTATACACACGTGGACTATAACTTATTCTAGGATCTCATTATTGTGGTTGCATCTGACGTGGAGTTTCACTGATTGTGTATTCATATATGAACATAAGAAAGCCATGTCCTGTTCATTCTATTGTCTTTTCTATTCCCATCCCCCTGCCTTCCCTTCATTCTCCTTTGTCTAATCCAATGAACTTCTATCCCCCACCCCCACCCCTGCCTTATTGTATGTTAACATCCACATATCAGAGAGAACATTTGGTCTTTGTCTTTGGGGGATTGGCTTATTTCACTTAGCATGATAGTCTCTAGTTCCATCCATATACTGGCAAATGCCATAATTTCATTCTTCTTTATGCCTAAGTAATATTCCATTGTGTATATATAACACATTTTCTTTATCCATTCATTTGTTGAAGGGTACCTGGGTTGATTCCATAGCTTTGCTGTTGTGAATTGAGCTGCTATAAACATTGCTGCTACTACGTTATTGTAGTAAGCTGATTTTAAGTATATGTGGTTAAATGGTGGTTATTCCAAGTTTTATGAGGAATGTCCATGCTGCTTTCCAGAGTGCTTGCACCAATCTACAGTCCCATCAGCAATGTACGAGTGAACCTTTTTCCCCACATCCTTGCCAACATTTATTGTAACTTTGCATTTCCGTAATGATAATGATGTTGAGCATTTGATCATGTACCTCTTTGTCATTTGTGTTCTTTCTTTAAAAAATGTCTATTTAGATCCTTTATCCCTTTTAAAATCAGCTTATCGGTTTTCTTGTTATGAGTTGTTTATATTTCTTATGGGTGGAATTTTTCTTTTTTTTTTTTTGTACTGGGGATTTAACCCAGGGGCACTTAGCCACTGAGCCATATCCCCAGCCCTTTTAATTTTTTTTTATTTTGAGACAGGGTCTCACTAAGTTGCTTAGGGCCTCACTAAGTTGCTGAGGCTGGCCTTGAACTTGCAATCCTCCTGCTTCAGCCTCCCAAGTCTCTGGGGATTGAAGGCATGCCTCACTGCACCTGGCTGCTTATGGCTGGATATTAACCCCTTATCAGATGTACACTTCGCATGTTTTTCTCCCGTTCCATAGGTTGTCTCTTCACTCTGTTGACTGTTTCTCTGGCTGTACAGTAGCTCCTTAGTTTGATAGAATCCCATCCTGTCTATTTCTGCTTTTGTTGCCTATGCTTTTGGGTTCACATCCAAACAATGGGATCAATGTCATGAAGCTAGGTTGTTTCAGGTCTGATATTTAGTCTTTAATCCTCTTGAGCTGATATAGTTGACACTATATAATGTGAGAAAAGGGACTCATTTCATTTTTCTGCATATGAATATCCAGCTTTCCTTGCCCCATTTATTGAAGAGAAAATGTCCTTTCCACATTTTGTGGTCTTGGCATCTTCTACACAATTCAGTTAACCATAAGTGTGTAGGCTTATTTCTGAGGTCTCTGTTACATTCCACTGGTCAATGGTTCTATTTTTATGCCAGTACCCTATTGTTTGGTCTCCATAGCTTTGTGGGCATATGTTTATTTCTCTTCAGAAAATACCTAGAAGTAAAATTGTGGCACCATTGGGTAGATCTTTAGTTTTGGAAGAAACTGCCAGAGCTTTATAAAAAAATGACTCTATTATTTTACACTCTCACCAAGTATGCAATAGAAATACAGTTAGTCTAAAAAAATTTTTTTTTTGCTAATTTTGTGGTGTCAATGCTTTTGATTTTAGCCATTTTGGTGGTAAGTATTTTATTATGGTTTTAGTTTGTATTTCACTGGTAATTGTTATTGAGCACTTTTTCAGGCACTTATTAGCCATTCTTTGGAGAATATACGCTTAAATATCCTATGCATTTTAATTTTTTATAATTTTATTTGAAGTACTAAAATATTCTGCATCTCCTTTATTTTTTATTTTGGTGGCTGGTCTGAAATAAAAAATTAAAATTTGTTTCTAAATATTGAACTAATTATCACAGCATATTTTTAAAAATTATCCTTTACATTTTCATCATACCATTGGACACACTAAGTTTTGTTTCACAGATTTCTTTTCTGTTCCATTCTAATACATATTTTTCACTGTTACAATCTATTTTTAATTATTTGTGCTTTAAAATCACATCATTGATACAATCTAATTTTAATTATTAAGAATTCAGAATATACATCAAAAGTTGGTACAGTAAACTATTCTCTCTTTTTTTTCCTCTTTTTCAGTCTTTTCATATATATTCTTTCTCATCCATTTATCCATGAACTTGATCACTTAGTAAAGCCACATCCTTTTGTACCTCATTATGATTTGCACTAGAAATTCTTCAAAATTACAATTTAAGGACAACTACCCCCTTCTACCTATTTTCCTTTACCATCAAGGAACATCATATCTGTCTCCATTTATTCATGTTTTCTTCAATTTTATTGAGTAAAATTTGGCTTGTTCTTTGGTATTTTGTATTGTTTTGATATTGTTAAACTCTGGTATTTTGAATTTATATTTTTCTTTTTGTTTTTCTTTTGGTCCTTAAAAAAATAAACAACCAACCCAATAAACTACATTTTTTTCTTACTAAACACATTTCAGAATTTGGTTTTTTTACTGCTTACTTAATTAGCTATTGCCCCGCGGGAGAAGACTTTCCAGATAAATACAGCCACGGTTGCCAGAGAGAGTTTGGCCCATAGTATTCCATCTACAGGGATGTCCCGTCCCTTACAGAGTCCCTCCACCCCAGAGGCAAACCATTCAACAGGACATGAATTAGGTCATGGTCTTTAAATCTTTATAGTCTCTACTCTTTAAAATCCCTTCCACCTCTAAAGACAGCGGTCCTAACTCAGTGGTTGGAATTCCTCACTGTATAAAAGATTCCCACCTCTAGAGATGCTGATTTAATTGGCCTGGGTGGGACTGGAACATCTGTATTTGTAAGAAAATCTTAGGTAATTCTACCTTGCTGCCAGAGTTGAGTATCACTGTTCTAACTTCACATCCAAAGAGCTAGCTGGGGGGAGAGTTTTCTGTGGCATCTGTAACCTGGGCCTGTCTCCCAGGAGGCTATTCGATGCACTGCAGCAAAAGGGGTTCATCTTTCCTTCTAGGACCACATTCCCATGGGTGAGATGTGCAGACAGGTGTGCAGATTCAAGCAGGATGGATGCGCCTGGGGAGCTGGGCATGAGAAGGAAAGATTGAGGACCAATCTGAGAACCTGGAAGCTTTCACACCAGCAGGATGACAGAAGTCATGGACTTTCTTTTCCCAGTGAAAATCAGCCAGTGTTGGGTGGAAGCCTTTTGATTGAAGGACAGTGGAGTTTTGTTATCAGGTCATCAGATCCATCAAAAAGGGGGATCTGAAAAGATCAGGTGCTGAGGTGGCCACTCTTCATCTCAATAAAATGGGCAGATGGGCCCTCATTGTACTTGGAGTCCTGTGCCATATACATGTTCTGTGGGGAGACCTGCTCCTTCTGATGCTGTTGATGCTCAAGCTTTTGGGTTCACCTCCATCTATGAGAATGGGCCCCTATGAGAACAGTGGATTGCAATGGAGCCTGATACTTGGAAGGCGATGGACAGTAGATGGATCTGTGGACACTGATTTATGCCAGTAGTTCAAATCACTATTTACATTTTGCTACAGGCACATGTTGTGCTTCCAGTGACATTACATAAGCATTACATAAGCACCAGCTCAAAGTTCTTTACTGAACAGGTGACTCCACATCTCTCCCAATAGGAAATCTGGGAAGATAAAGCATTCTGCCTTCCTGCTCTAGGCAAAACTGGCCATGGCTTTGGTGACTTTGGCCCCTGAAGGAAAAACACCATGATGTCCTGATTGACACACGGGGCATAGGAGGCCAAATTTATGAGATTAAGGCTGCTGTGCGATTTAAAATTGTACGACATAATAAAGATCCGTTAACACGGTCCTTAGTAGGTGTCAGGCTTTCTCTTTATTGACACTTTGTTTCAAACACTAACCTTAGGAGGGATGTAATAATATAACAAAAGCAACAGCAAAATGAAGTTCTACAGTCACTTCTCCAACATCTCACAAAGACAGGCTTGATAGCAGAGTAGCAAAGAGGCAAATCCTCAGGAAAGGTGGCCTGGGTTCAGATCCTGCTCCATCATTTATTCTCTGTGTAACCTGGGCAGGGTTCTTAACCTCTTTGCATCTCATTTATTTGAAATGGGAGATGATGATGGAGCCTACTTCATAGGATTATGGGAAGAGTAAATCAATTTGTTTCTAAAGCTCTTATAACAGAGTCAGCACATAGGTGACAAGCACTTATATAATGTTCTCTGTGTCACCTGCAATTTATACTATGATAGGGAGAAAAGGATTAGAAAAGGTTGATGGCTGAGTATTACTTAAAATTTCTGTAGCAAAATTGAATATGGGCCTGTTAATAGTATTATGGATCCAGTAACATATTTTACTGCACAAATGGTGGTAGCAGAGAGTGACTAGAAACCCAGATGGTGAGCCCAATTACCCAGATTCAAATTTTAACTCTTCCACTCATAGCTTGTATAATTTGCAGTAAATTACACTTAACCTTTTTGTGTTTCAGATTCCATGAGAATAAAATAGCACTAATGATAACAATAGTAGCTACCAAATAGGGTTATTGTGAGACTTAAATGAGGTGATAATCCACAAGAAGTAGTTAGATGAGGACTTGATCATATGAAGAAAGGTATTTTAGACATTTTTTTTTCTTTTACACACATAGGTTTCTTTCCCCTGATATCCTCTACTCCTCACATAATTATAAATCTTTGCCCAATAATATTTCATGAGGTCTCTTCAAGTCAACCTTTGTCAAGCAGCGACCACGTATAGAACATTATGCTCTGACTTTGAAAATCAGATACAAATATGGATTCTGCCTTCAAAGGACTCGTGGGATCTTAGGAAAGACGGTGAATGAACATCTATGCTCGAGTTTGGATCCTGAATGTCCCCCTAAGGCCCATAGGTTAAAGGCTTGGTCCCCAACATGATAGTATTAGGAGGTGGTACGTCCTTTAAAAAGGTGGGGCCTAGTGGGAGGGCTTTAGGTCACTAGGGATATGCTCTTGAAGGGGACTGTGGACTCTGGCCCCTTCTTCCCTCTTTCTTTTTGCTCCCTGACTCATGAATTGAGTGGTTTTGCTTTGCTCTGTTCTTCCATCATGATGAACTGCCTCACCACAGACCCAAAGCAGTAAGATCACCTAATCACAAACTAGAACCTCCAAAACTGTGGGCCAAAATAAACATTTCCTCTTTATAAGTCATTTATCTCAAGTATTTTGTTGTAGCTGATGAAGAGACTCTGATAAGAGTCACACTGCCATAAACATTCTAAGAGACATGGTACCATGATGTAACAGGCTCCTAAAAGCTGAGCCCAGAGCTTCTAACTTCAGAGATTAAAAGCCTTACATGGAAGCCATATTTTTGCTGGGCTTTGAAGTATGAATGAGGTGTTTGTCAGGTGGAGATTAGAAATAGATTAAGAAGACATTTTCAACCTTTGGCAGTATATCTGAATGGGAGGCTTATTATAACAGAGGCTACTGGGCCTCACGCACTGAAGTTCTGTTCAGTGGGACTAGGGTGGGCCTTGATTTTATTGAATTTATACAGTTTGTTCAAATAATAGAAAATGCTCCCTGAGTTCTTGGTACACTGAGCTAGTGTAGTGGGTCGACCATGTCAACGTGTCTCATTTCTGGTGGTGCTAACTTTGATGACTTGGTTAACATTGTGGCCATTGTATGTTTTGCCATTTCTCCCTGTGAAGACATGTTAAAATTATGTGAACATTCTGTCTCTTATCATACTGTTGCCCACCGATTTGAGAATCTATAGGCAGCTTTTGCTTGGTGGTAAGTATTTTCATGGTGTTTGATGGTGATTTTATATCTCCATCATTCTAGAAGAAAGATTTTATACCTTCCACATTCTCTCTTTGACACACCAGAGGTGGTGCTTGGAGGTCTGGCTGATTGCCACCTTTAATGGGTTTTTCCTTCTGTGGCTGTGCTGTTCACACAGGTCCTGCCTAAAAAGAGTGAGTTTGTGCCCTTGTGCCATTGACCTTTATCTCCCTTCAGCTGCCAGAGGACTCTGGATAATAACAATAAGGTTTCAAATAAGGAGGTGTCACGTTTCCGGCTGCCATCCCAGCAGCCCTGGGTCTTGCTGTGCATCAGTATGAGCTGGAGCATTCACAGGGGTCCTGAGTTCAGTTAGGATGCTGCAGGATGGTGGGGGGTGGGCGGCTGCAGGATGGTGGGGGGTGGGCGGCAAGTAGGGGGTGGTGTGGTCTGCAGGTCAGGAGGGAAGTAGGAAAGGCCTTAGGCTTCAGGAACTGCATTGTGGGTGGGGTAGGGGAAGACACTTGAATTTCCTTTTTGGTAGCCAGAGTGGGAATTTAGTAAATGATGACCTGTCCTCCCACACCCTGAGACATGGTTGTTTCCTGAAATGTGAAGTGATTTGAAGAGAATCAACTAGTCCCTGGCCTGGGGATAGTTCCAGTTTTAATCAGAATTCTCCATAGAAAGAAAACCTAGAGGAGACATCTATAGATATATATCTATAAAGAGATTTATTATATATTATATAATAAATATATATAATATATTATAATATATATAATATTATATATATTATAATATATTATATATATTGACCCACAATGATGGTGGCTAAATATCCTGTAATCAGCTGCCTAAAATCTGGGGGCCCAGGAAAGCCAGGGGTATAGTTCCCTTCTGAGTCCAAAGAATTAAGAACCAGGAGTGCCAATGGTGTGAGTCTCAGTGTAAGAGCAGAAAAAGACCAATGTTTCCGCTCAAATGGTCAGGCACAGAGAGAGAGTTCTCCCTTCCTTTGCCCTTCTGTTCTGTTCCAGCCCTCAAGGAGTACGACACCCACATTAGGGGTGGCCATTTTCTTTACTCAGTCTGCCTACTCAACTCCACATGTCTTCCAGAAACACTCTCACCGATACATCCAGAAGTAATGTCTTACCAGCTCTCTGGGTACTCCATGACCCAGACTAAATGACACATAGAACTAACCATCAGAGTTCATAAGTCTGTGCATTTTCCCTGTTACACACTGACCGTCAAATCATGTACAGTGTAGCAGGAGCACAGCTCCTTACTCATGGGCACCAGAGAAAGACCTACCCTGAGCTAGGCCACTCAGCTAAGGTGTACTTCTCAATTTGAATCTGTCCAGTGAACATTTTGATTCAGTAGGTCTGGTTGGGGCTTGACATTCTGTATTTCTTTGATGTTGTTGCTGTTGTTCTAATTAGTTATACATGACAGTAGAGTGCACTTTGATTTATAATATATAATGGGGTATCAGTTCTCATTCTGCTGGTTATACATGATGTAGAATTCCACCAGTCGCATAGTTATATATGTACATAGGATAATAATGTGTGACACATTCTACTATCCTTCCTACTTCTACCTCTCCCCCTTCCCCTCCTTCACTCCCCTCTACCTAACCTAAACTAACTCTATATTCTTCCCCAGGTCTCCTCTCCCCATTGTGAATTAGCATCTGCATATAAGAGAAAATATTCTGCCTTTGGTTCTTTGGGATTGGCTTATTTTCACTTAACATAATGTTCTCTAGCTCCATCCATTTACCTGCAACTGCCATAATTTCATTCTTCTTTAAGGCTGAGTAATATTTCATCATACACACACACACACACACACACACACACACACACACCATATTTTTTATCCATCTATTGAATGGCATCCATGTTGGTTCCATAATTTAGCTATTGTGAGTTAAGCTGCTATAAACATTGATGTGGCCGCATCACTGTAATATGATGATTTTTAAGTCCTTTGGGTATAAACAGAAGTGAGATAGCTGGGTCAAATGGAGATTCCATTCCAAGTTTTCTGAGGAATCTCCATACTGCTTTCTATAATCCTTGCACCAACTTGCATTCCCATCAGCAATGTATGAGTGTACATTTTTCTCCACATCTTCACCAATATTTATTGTTGTTTGTATTCTTCATAATTGCCATTCTGACTGGAGTAAAATGAAATCTTAGAGTAGTTTTAATTTGCATTTCTCTAATTGCTAGAGATGTTGAACATTTTTCCCCCTATATTTGTTGATAAATTGATTGTATTTCTTCTTCTGTGAAGTGTCTAAACTCTGGACGTCTATGCTACTGGTTTGGGGACCACATTTGGAGTAGCAAGAATTAAGGGATATGAAAAGATCTGAATGTTCCAAATCACATTTTCCATAAAGTATCTCAAATGCTACCATTTGGATTGTGTTTTTTCCTCTCCAGAATCCCTAGACCCACAACAATACAAAGAATCCTATTATTTTATGGTAGGAAGAAACCTTGGGGCGGGACCAAACGTACCTGTGATTTCACTGTAGAATGTGATAAATGGCTTAAGCCAGCAGCACAGGGGCCATTTGACTTTGTTGGGTCTTTTCAATTTATCTCCTCAAGAACCTGCTTTGTGAAAGGGAATTTGAAAAGTGCTAGGATCTTTCAGAAAGGCTTTGAACTTGTTTGTCTATTTTTTCCTGCAACAAAATACAGATGACAATGTTCACTGGGTGACACTCCCCCATGGGCTTATGAAAGGATTATGTACAATTTCTTGTGTAGTGTTCATAAATAAGCCCTTTTCTCTCCCTCTTAAAGAATGTCAGAATGCAAGTGGATAGACACTCTCGAATCTACTCTATAGATTTTTTTGCAATTATTGGTACTTTAAACCTTTAATTACCATGTTTCTCATAGTGACACATCAAGTGTGCCATAACACTGGATTTTGAAGAGTTAGTAAGAAAGAAAAATACAAAACAACTCATTAATAACTTTGCCTTTGGGTTACATACTGAAATGATAATATTTTGATATATTGATTAAATAAAATACATTTACATTAATTATACCTGTTTAACTTTTTAATATGGTAACTAGAAAATGTAAATTTTCATATCTTGCTGCCATTATGTTTTTGCTGGATGGTGCTAGTATCAGCATAGGCTTCTTCCCTGTGCTCCAGCATCTCTTTCTGGTACACCTGTGTTCATCTGGGTCTCTGCCGAACCCTCGGCTCCTCTGTGAGGACTGACTCTTGAGACACATCAATGTATGACTTCCACCCATTTCTGAATTTCAGGTGTGTGTGTGTATACTATTTTTGAATCTTCTAGTTTACTAGGGCTTAGGAAATTGTTAATACACAACAATATCCTGCACTCTGGGAGGTCTGAGAGCACAGTGATAATCAAGGACATGGATGGAATTCAATACTTCTCATTTTCTCCAAATTTGGTTTGCCCCGTCCTGACATAAATGACTCAGGGAACAGGACAGGCATTAAGAATTTAACATTCTTAAATTTGCAGGTTCCAATTCCTACCTAAGTAGGCTTTAAGGGATCTGGCTGGACTTTGCATTTGTCTAGACCGTGTACTGAGCAGGATGTCGTTAAAGTTCAGAGGTAGACAGAGTTCATTTTGGTTCTAAAGCCTCCTTCATCTTTTCTCTCTGACCCTTTGGTGAGTCCCAAATGTCTGCTACACCCGAGCTCTGCTGCCAGACTCTTCTCCAGAGTGCCTCACCGCAGCTTGTCCTCCTCTGTCACGCTCCCTCTGGTATGAAACACATCTGGCCCTGCTGCATTTTTTTCAGTGCCCTGAGCTCTCGGCGGCTCTGATTCTTATAGGCGTGAAAGAATAACTGACATTTTAGGTAACATTCTTAAATTTGCAGGTTCCAGCAAGGTAGGCCCAAGTTATCTCTTTTTACTAGAAGATGTTATTTTGATGGATTTGGGGAATATCAGAGTTCAGGTGAGATGGTAGCACTTACTAAATGGTAGATTCCTCCACAAGCAATGGGAAAGAATTTTAAAATGAGCCTGTAGCAAGAGGAGAGGGCAACTTGGAATGATTTGAGAGTACAGAAAGAATAGTCGTTCTGCTCAAAACACTTCCATTCCCACGTTACCAAATGGTTTTCTCAGAGCAAGTGATGGGAGGGGAAGGGCTTCAGGAATGGAGTAAGTCAAAGAAAAAAAGCCGAGGAACCATCTGCCCAAGGACTCGAGGATGGTATTCTCCTCCCTCCAGACAGGGAAGCAGCTTTCTGAGGACAGATCCTCCCTTCACCTCTGGAGACCTTGGGCACCACAGGGGCTCAGAGCCTATTGGATGATCCACCCACTGGGTGACAAGTAAATGCCGAAGGGCCCAGTTGATTTTGCCATCTCACTAATTGCCACAACCTCAAGGGACTCAGACCAATTTGTGGCCAATGACCTTTCAACCATAATCTCAAAGGACCCACCTCGAAAAAAATGGCACCCTGTGACCATTATTGTAATTACACAGGACACTAAAAGCCTCCTGTGCCTGCAACTGTTGAAACGGGCTCTTCAGGAAGATTGGGAAAGTGTGTTAAACTGTGAAACTGTACACAACAGCGGTGCTCTTGGTATCGGTGTGAGCTGTGTGGCCTCAGGAGAGCTCTCTGAGTTCTGGGTCTCAGTGAAGGGTCTGCTGTGAGTAACGGGAAGCGTCCCTTCTAAGTGGTTCTGTGCATGGGCCAGGGTGCAGGGCACCTCATGAAGTGAGTCACACAACCATCCCTTTGGCAATTCCCCACCGAGACCTTACTCAGAAGAAAAGAGCTACATATAAGGAAGTTCTGTCTGTCTCCAGAATACCTTTTCCAATTTCCCTCCTCTCCTACTCTTCCCTTTTTCCCTCCTGCACCAGGCCCGAAAGTCTCTTTTCCTTTTTGTCTCTTTTTCCTGGATTATGAGTGGTCTTTCTAGAGTTTCTTCTTTTTCTCTCTCAAGGCAGAAGCAGGCTGAAATGTTTTTTTCCAAACCATCATGATCACATTACTACATTTTTTTTTTAGGTTTACTTATTCTCTCCCTGATTCCAGGCCTAGTATCTAACCTGGGATCACTCAATACTTTAGCTCTCTCTTATATTCTTTCTTCTCCTTTCTATTCCAATTCTAATTTATCCCTTCACTCTGATTAGTTGCATTTGTTTCTCGATTTTAGGTTACTTGGTTTGTTGCTAGATGGACGTCAGAGAACTTGTCACATTATGACAGCAACACTTCCCCCCCTCCACCTGGGCCTGGCTTGAGGGAAGTGGTAGGCAGCAGTCTGTGAAAGTGAGCAGGTACCAAATCAGTAGTTGGTGCTGGTGTCTGGGGTTCCTGGTGTCAGGGATTGGCAGTGACCTAGCCGGGAAGAACAAGTCTTTGATAAAGTCTCTAAATACAAAAAAAAAAAAAAAATGATTGTGGCTCAAGATGTGTCTAGATCAGTGTTGGAATGTGGTATGTCTTGGTTCAAATCTCATGGTCCACCCACTACAACTCATGGTATCGAACCCCCAGCCCTGCTCCCCATGCCATTGACTGCTTTAGTAGTCATGGTGATGTCATGAGTTCAGGAAGACTAATCAACAACAATCAATGCATTCTGTTCTACCATATTGAATGAATTCCATACCAGTTAATCAACAAGAGATATTTGGAAAAGAGATTATTGGATAATCGTCTTGGAGGTCTTCAGTGATACAGAAGTAGATAGATATAGACGGTCAAGACTCTGGACTATAGTACCATGCAAAGAGTAGTGTTTGTGGCTAAAAGCCCCAGAGTGACATGAGGGGGTACACAGATCAGTGGCTTTTGCTTTACCTGAAAGTCATCAGTTCATCTAATGGGAGAAGAAAAGGCAAAATCTCATGTGACAACACTTTGGTAATTCAGCAGAACTGCCATGCTGAGTTCATACCTGGCTGACTGTAAGAAGCATACTCAACTCTTGTTCCCTGCCCCCAGCATCTACTCCAGGACACATTTAGTTTTCTCATTCATCTTTGCTCACAAATGGTGGACCATGATTAGATTCCTTGTTAGCCATAAGTAGCTTACAAAGGACAGAGGTCTTTGCAGAACCACTGTAAACCAACTGTGTGTGCAAAACCATCCCTTCACTTTTCTATTGGACATCTATTTCCTGAGTGTGCCTGAAATTGTGTTAGGAATTAGGGATGCAGTGGTGGCTGAAGTAAAGATAGCCCTTGCTTCTATGTACTTTTTATATTTTTTTAAATAAATGTAAGTTCAATGTATCATTCATCCATCTGGAATGTTGGAATTTATTTTGACAAAGGAACAATATAGAAACACATGTTTTTTGCCTAAAACGCTGGCCAGTTTCCACAATGGTATTTATCAAATGGGCCATGTTTACACCACACATTTGAAATAGCACCCTTCTCAAGTACTAAATTCTCATATACCCTGGGATGGGTGGACTGTATTCAGATCCATTCATTTGTTCCCCTATTTTTGGCTCGGTGATGATTTTTAGTTTCTGTAACTTTATACCTTTTCAGTAGTTGGCAGAGAAGTTGTCTTCCTTCTTTCTTTCTTTCCCTCTTTTCCTACCCCTCTTCCTTTATAGGTAATCCCCAGACATGTATTTTTGCATATGACATTTAAAATAATTTTTTTTCAGTTCCTTTTTAAAAAGTCTGGGGCTACATAGGCTAAATTAAGTCTTATTGACAAGGCATCTACTACAGATGTTCTTCCACTAAAATCATTCTAGTAATTCAATATACACATTAAACTAAGATCCCTGATTATTCCTTGTATAGAAAAGGAAAAATCTTTCAGTGGGTTATGTTGGGTAGTAAAGCCTATAAAAGATAAACCTTGGGAGTATTTTAAAGTGTAAAAATCAATTCCAGATGCAGCTTATGGCCAATGGCTTTACATGAACAATTCCCCAATGTGCTTTATATAATATGACTAAGGTAAATCATCAACTGCCTAGTGAAATTTAAAAGGGAAAAAATTTAATACATATACTTTACAGGAAGATAGTTCATGATGACAACTGGAGAACAATGGTTTTTTTAGCATTTTCCTTGATGATCATTTCTTTAACACTCATGTAATAAATATAGATGTGGTATGAAATCATAGAATATTGTTTGATCAACCCAGAATAATTAAACAATTCAATATAATGTCAAAACTCCTGGTGGAAGCAACACACTGTATTCTGTTGTCTGTATAGCAGTTAGTTGAGGACATCTTATTAGGTCTTTCTCTCCTAAACTTGTAGTCAAACATGTAATCCCAAGCATGCAGCAGAATACACCCAAGGGTGGTTCTGTATAACCCTAGGGTTCTTTGTTACCTACCAACAGAGACTGAAAAGTCAGCATCTTCGTGAGACTCTGGAGAATATTTTTTTACTGAGAGTCTAATACTAGTCAAGTAAAATGATAAAAGAACTTATTGATTACTGTCTTTATGGAAGAAAAATATTAAGAAATATAACTATCCCTAAGAAAATATTTAAGATCATTCTTTCAAATCAGTTTTAATTCATTCAAGTAGAAAGCTTAAAGTATCTTTGAAAAAAAGTAGTTTCTGCTTAGGTTGTACTTCATTGCCTTGGATGGAGTAACACTAATGCTAGGGCATGTGGTAGATTGTGTTATTGTTCTAATTATTTGAGAGGTTTATATCTCCTGACCCTAATGAGGTCAAAATGCTCCCTACCCCACATCAGGCCATCTGACTTGCTTTGGCCAGTGTACATGAAAGTACTTAGAACAAGGTCAGAAGCCTTCAGGGTTTCTGCCATTACTCGTTTCCTTTTCCCTCTACCACTGGAAGTTTATAACCAGATATGAAAGGTCTGCTACTCCAACTTAGTCCCAGACTGAAAACATGGAGCAGAATCACAGCCAAAGGGTAGCTCACATCTACTGTGAGAGTCTCCCTCTGCTTGTAACAAAACTAATTTTTCTTACCAATAACTGTGTGAAAGAATTACATCTACCCCAATGCTGGATAATGAATTCCATCTCTGTTTGTCATTTATGACTGAAAAAATTTAAGTCTCTGTTTGATGTGGAGGGAAAAGCAAATGGATTGTCTGATAATTCTGCCAATGAATTATGTAGAAATCAGGCATAGTGGTCTCCACTAAAACAGATTTTATGGTTTATATAAATACCAACATTTCTCTCTTCTGTAGAGTATGAAAACAAATACTGTTAGCATAGTAGATAAATGATTGTAGAATACCAGGAAAGAAAAAAAGAAAGTTTGTGTCTTAATTGAGAACAACCAAATCCCAAGTAAATGACTATATCAGGATTTTTAACATGTTAGTTTAACTTTTCTAGAACAATGTATAAAAGAAATGTTGATTAATTATTGGTCATTTATCAAAAAGTATCTACCATAATCAAAAGATAATTGTTTGTTGTTGTAAGCCTTTGATATTTAGCAGCCATTTACTACTAGTTTAGGCTAAGCTGGGAGATAAAAAGTATCATTCTAAAATGGTTATTTTAATGCCATATTTCTACTTCATTTAGATATCCAATTTCTAAAAGCAGTATAGTATATTTTATTATTTCCTAAATTTATCTTCTGTTGATTCTATAGTTAGGCTACTATTGAATATGATGCCTAGAAATTTTAGATAGCTGTTCATTGAAAAATCCCAAAGACAACACAAATTCATGTGGTAAGGCATTCAACTTTGGTGATGAATGAATTTGGAGCATTCACAGTGGTTTTCTAAATAATAGGCTGTCGGTAAATGTGTCACCTTTCCATTCCTGTGACAAAATACTTGAGAAAATCAAATTAAAGATGTATTTTGGCTCATGGTTTCAGCCCATGGTTGCTTGGCCTTGTTGCTTTTGGGTCTGTGGTGACATGGTGCCAAAAGGGTGTGGCAGAGCTGCTGCTCTCAGGGTGTCTGGAAAGCAGAGCGAGAAAAAGAGGCAATATCTCCTTCAAGGCCATGCGGCCAAAGACCTGACTTTCCACTGTGCCTCACCTCCCAATGGGGCCTTTTAGGGTCAGTAAAGATCCAAACTATAACAGAAAGACTTGGTAAAAACAAATTTGAGAGGCTCCAGACAGCAGAATACTATGAAGGTTCCTAGAGAATAGCTCCACCCCCTTCCCCCATACCTTGTCCTGTGCGTCTCTTCATCTGTATCCTTTGTAACATTCTTTATGATAAACCTATAAGCTAGGTAACTGTCCAGAACTTCCCCCAGCAGATGACCCCATGTTTGTTGCACAAGAAGTGGAAGGACAGACTGGCCAGAGTGAGGGCAGGGCATTCCATTTGTAGTAAGAGCTACCACCTGGTAGGAAAGAAAACACTTGTTTTTGCAATGCCTCTAAGGGATGTAATGTCCCCATGACTGCATGCCCCTTGTTCTGGAGAGTGTTGAGTTCAGTTCTTCAGGCCCCTGTGAATTTCAGTTGACAATATCATATTTAAATGTCCTGATCACTGCCTACTGCCTCTTCAAGGACAGCAATTGGAGCCAGTGCCTGGAGGAGTATACCTGGGGGCTACCTTTCCCATCTGTGAAAGAAGAGACTGTGGCCCACCAAGGAAGAAATTTCATCTCAGGATATACTGTTACTCATCCCTGTGAGGAGAGGTGCTGCTTAGCAGGCCTGCAGAACCAGCCCTGCACTCCCTGCCTGCGAGCTGCTCCAGGAAGCTCCAAACCTGCTTCACAGACTGAGTTTGACAAGGCCCTTCTGGCCTTTCAGGAGAGTAAAGGCCTTTGTAAATTCAGAGAGCTTTCTGCAGAGGTTAAGAGAAAATGACTAAAAGCGGAAGAACTGAAGTGCTCTCTGGAGATAAAGATGAGTTGGAGGCAAAAATACTGTGGTAACATCGTAGCTGACTGCACAGGTAATACAGATACACCGACAAGTAAATGTTCCTATTGGTTCTGAAAAAAAAAAATTGATCATTTTTTCTTCCCATCACTATGAAATACTTAACCAGTTTCTCTCTTGAAAATGTGTCAGGGAACAAAGGGT
Organism: Ictidomys tridecemlineatus; assembly: GCF_052094955.1. Taxonomy (NCBI): domain Eukaryota; kingdom Metazoa; phylum Chordata; class Mammalia; order Rodentia; family Sciuridae; genus Ictidomys; species Ictidomys tridecemlineatus. The sequence continues at coordinate 176,899,661 of NC_135478.1, read as the reverse complement.
GGAAGAGTAGCTTTCACTAGTACTTCTAATGATTGGCTCACAATTTTCTTCTCATGCCCAGGTGACCTTGGCCTCTGCTGGTTTAGAGGCTTAAGTACCCGACAAAGGAAAGCTTCCACGAGGGCAGGAACTGTGGCTCTGCTGAGCTGAAGCCGACATGTTGGCCTCCTAATGCCATTGAATAAACAGGCAAAAAAGTAAAAAAATAAAAGGCAAGGCCAGCTTTGTGGCTCCGTGGTGGAGCGCTAGCCTCACACATGTGAGGCACTGGGTTTGATCCTCAGCACCCCATAAAAATAAATAAATATATTTTAAAAATTTTTAAATAAAAAGAAATAAAAAGGCATTGTCTGGGGTCAGCTTTTAAGTTCTAAGGAAAAATAGTGTGCTTGAAACACAATGCAGGCAGGTCGGGTATGGCCAGCTTTCCTGCTCCCAGTCATATGTTGGATCCTTTGTGGTCCCCTGTAGTATCCCACGTCTTGCAGTTAAGGTCATTGGAAGCCCATAGCAATCTAAAATAAGCAGGATCATTCTTTAGGAAAGGTGATGTGAGGCAACTTCCCAAGGATCCAAAACACCTTAAGTACTGACTAAAGACAAAGAGAACATGGAATGGATAGTGGAGGAGGGCAGTCATAGTCATGAAGAGGTGAGGGTTATGATGTCTACCCATATTTTATTTCTTAGGTATGTATATAGTATGCATATAGTTTAATTTTCAATTTTCCTCTCTCTTGTTTTTTTTTAAATGAAGTGTATTCATTAAATTCATGGTTTAGTTTATTGGACTCAGAATACCCAGATACAATCATGACAGAATCTACCTATGGATCCTGGATGCAAAGCCAGATTCAGTAACGATAAATCTTTGTCTTCTCTACTTTAAAGGAGAAGATGAGTGTGCTCTTGTGGGTACAATGAAGAGTTGGTAATGTTGATATGGTCCTTTTGATTTTAGTGGTGATAGTAGATTTATGATCTGCAGGTCTGGGTGTAGAAGAGTGGACTCGAAGGTGCAGTATACAGGATATGTGTTGTGTTTTTGTCTACTCAGGTTATTTGACCATTATTCGCATTTTGGGCAATTTCCCACATTGTAAGTATGACCTTTCTAAAAAATGATAAAATCATGGAATTTGCAGGGAAATGGATGGCACTAGAGCAGATTATGCTTAGTGAAGCTAGCCAATCCCTAAAAACAAATACCAAATGTCTTCTTTGATATAATGAGAGCAACTATGAACAGAGCAGGGAGGAAAAGCAGGAAGAAAAGATTAACATTAAACAGAGACATGAGATGAGAGGGAAAGGGAAAGAAAAGGAAAATTGCATGGAAATGAAGGGAGACCCTCATTGCTATACAAAATTACATATAAGAGGTTGTGAGGGGAATGGGAAAATAAACAAGGAGAGAAATGAATTACAGTAGATGGGGTAGAGAGAGAAGATGGGAGGGGAGGGGAGGGGGGATAGTAGAGGATAGGAAAGGTAACAGAATACAACAGTTACTAATAGGGCATTATGTAAAATTGTGGATGTGTAACCGATGTGATTCTGCAATCTGCATTTGGGGTAAAAATTGGGAGTTCATAACCCACTTCAATCTAATGTATGAAATATGATATGTCAAGAGCTTTGTAATGTTGTGAACAACCAATGAAAGAAAAAAGAAAAAAAATAAGTATGACCTTTCTAAGAAAGAAATCTCTGCCTCCTTTTATCTGAGACCCACATATGACTCAAGTTCTGACATCAGGTAAATCTGAATAGCACTTCAGTTTGGAAGAGCTAGGAAAAGGAGCAGTCACCATCTAGAACCCATACTCTAGAGATTGTGGCCATACTTGTTTTCTGCTTTGGTAGATATGATGTTTATTTTTATGTGTCAACTTGATAGGGCATTATTTCTGGGTGTGTTAGTAAGAATGTTTCTGGCTTTCTTTTTTTTTTTTTTTTTGGTACCAAGGATTGAAGCCAGGAGTGCTTTACTATTGAACCACATCCCCAGCCCTTTTTATATTTTATTTTGAGATGGGATCTTGCTAAGTTGCTTAGGGCCTCACTAAGTTACTGAGGTTGGCTGTGAACTCATGATCCTCCTGCTTCCGCCTCCAGAGCTGCTGGAATTTCAAGAATGTACCACTGCACCTAGCAAGGTTAGGATTTGAGTCAATAAATTAGGCAGAGAAGATGAATCAATGACATCAGGCATTAGCCAATCTGTTGAGGACCCAGATGGAACCAAAAGATGAAAGAAGGGAGGATTTACTCTCTTAACTGCAGTTGGGATATCCATCTTCTCCTGCCTCTAGACATTGTTATTTTGGGTTCTTGGATCTTTGGACTCAGATGAATTATACCATTGACTTTCCTAGTTCTCTAAGTTGCAGATGGATCATGGTGGGACTCCAATACCACACAAGCCAATCCCTATAATAAATAAATACAAAACACAAATATACATACATATCCTATGGGAATGCTGATTCACAAATATTGGTATAATTTTCTCTGAAAATAAGATATCCCTACTGCGTTGTGTAATACCCCAAAGGCACCACCATCAGCATTAATGTGTATAACCCACCAGGTGTGTTGAACTGGTTAGAGAGCTTGGCTCCTTAGTTATTCAGTTAGCTAAGTAACTTGTTAGCTTCAGCTTTCAAGTAAATTGCTATAATATCTAGTTTCTGATTAAATGTCATTTTTCTTGTAGATCCCCAAATACATAAGATAACCTCCCATTCTAGGGGTATGACTGCCTTGAACAATGAACACCTACTATATGCTGAGCCCTGTGTTAAGTGCCAGAAAAGCAAAGACAAACCCCGAGTTTATGTAATTATCGTATTCAATTTCTATCACTGTCAGATATTGCTGTCGTATAGAAAAGATAACTATTTTAAAAGCTTTAACAAAAAGCCCTAAAGAAAATTCCTCAAGACACTTATAATTATGATTATTACATTGAATCAGGAGTTGATTTCTGTCTTTTTCTCAAATTCAACAAACTACATCCCAAACTCACATTCAAAATCTTAGGAGTTATTATTTTTACTTTGCTTCACTTTCTACACGTCCCACATGAGCAAGTGTCATGGATGTCACCTTTAAATCTGTGTGGAGCCTTGCCTCTGTCGCTGCCTTTTGCCACCACTCTCAATCAAGGGCCATTATCTCTCACACAGACTGCCGTAATGGCACTGGTCTTTTGCTTTGGCAGTGTACTAGGAAATATTGAACAGATGCCACTCTGGGGAAATAAAGCCCTGCTTTGTAATCTTCACCAATTCCTGTTGTGTAAATACTCCACCGTGACCAATTTCAATCCACCAACATGGCGTCATTGAACAGAGCAGACACTGTTGTATGGTATTTCCACCATGCAGCACGTGGATATAAATAAACTCAAGAGCATAGATAATGGTAAAATGTAGTAAGATAATTAGAAAATGATGTGTTTTCAATATTTACAATGTTTTACTATCACTTATTGTGGGAAGCCATCTGTGAAATGCATGAGGAACTTCTCTCAGCATGGCAGCCAGTGAGGGATAGGTCTGGCATTGGGAACACCAAGACACACCGCCCAATGCACATGACCTTCCCCTCCACTCTGCTGGAAAGGTTCGCCCAGCAGCAGTGGAGATGGGGTAACCCATTAGGAACTGAGCAGCCCATCTGCCCCCACCTGTATCCTATTTCAGTGAAGAACTTTCTATGGAAAGCCTTTGATGTTTTCCCATATAAATAAAGCAGATTCGAGCTCCTTTGTTTTGTTAGAAGCTGGACCCGTCTGGTCAGCTTGCCCATCCTGCCCTCTCTTTGAAACTACTTTCTGTGTTCTGTGGTTATTTCCCTGTTCTATTTTTTCCTAGCTTTTATTTCTCAGCCAGCCCATTCCACTGGAGGGGAACCCCATTTCCATGGCCTGCACCGGATGTGAGCAGTAACTTATGTTACGAGTTTATAAAACTCAATTTTTTAATAATGATTAATGCATGGTTCACTTGAAAACTCATCATTGGCTCTGTGGTTCCAGCACACTAATGCTTCCTCTCTTTGGCCGAGCAAAGTTTCCCATGCTGCAATCCCAACAATCTCTGAAAAGCACAAATCTGACAGCATCGCCCCTTCTCCATGCTTGAACCAGAATCTGAAATCCTTCTCATGACCTTCAAAGTCTATCTCTGCTTTTCTCAAGTCTCACTTTCTAAACATTCTTCCCAGTGCTCAGTCCTCTTTCTCCACATTGGCTCTGTCCTCAACCACACCCAATGTTTCATCCTTAGAAACTTTGCCCTTGTATCCCCTCAGCCTGGAATGCTTTCCCTGTAGACATTCAAATGGCCTGCTGATGCCCTTCAGATGAGTCTCTTCTTTGACAACCCAATAAAAAAGAGTCAACCTCCCTCAACACATCTACTCCATCTCCTGGATTGTCACTATCTGGGATTTATTATCTACTTGTTTGCTTACTTGTAATTACTGCGCTAGAGGGTTAATATCATGAGGGCAAGGACTTTGGTTCAATACTGTACCCCTGGGGTGGAAATAGCACCTAGTCCCTGGAAAGTACTAGAATCTCCTCACTGCACAGCCCCTGGTGCTCCCTGTGGGTAGTGTCCCTCTGTGGAGTACTATTCATCACAGATCAGTCAACATTAAACAGACCTTCAAGAAATGTGCTCCATCTGCCAGATGATACACTGTAACTCCTTGACTTGTATTTCCATCTCTAACATTTCAGAAAATCTGCCAGAGTTTTGAATGCCTGAGCTGGAAAAGATGAGAATTTTCCAAGATCAGAAATCACAAGACTGAGAATAACAGTTTGTTTTCTAAAAAGAGTCTTACTCCCAAGCCTATTTTAAAAATAATCTTTTCATAAACTTCTGAGGCCTGAAAGCTCTGACTACTCCTGCCTGGATCCTGAAATTCGATCTGGCACAGTCTGAAGCTCTCCCTCATTCTAGCTTTGGACTTTGGGGTTCTGGATTAGAGCTTGCACGTTGATATTCTCATTCATATTCATTCTCTCTCTCTCTCTCTCTCTCTCTCTCTCTCTCTCTCTCTCTCTCTCTATCTATCTCTCTCCCTCTCCCTCTCCCTCTCCCTCCCTCTCCCTCTCCCTCTCCCTCTCCCTCTCCTTTCCTGCTTCAAACTATACTCCTCAACCTCACCATGTTTCTTTACCTCTTTGGTGGCTGTTTTTGTGTCCTGTTTGGTGTTTGGGGACTTCATTTTGGTCATGGCCCATCTCTGGCTGGCTTCAGCCAGTTTTTTCCAGTTGGTTTCCTTTTTGGGTAGGAATTTCCTTATATCCTGCTCACAACTGCCCCCTCCTGGCAGTTTAAATGTCACCAGACTGAACCTGACTACAGGATCTTAAGACATGGTACCGCATGGTAATGTGCATCTTAGAAGATGGGCATCTGAAAAGACGTGGGAGATGAGACAAGTCAGTGCTCTCCACAAAGAGGTGCACTGAAGGGTTGAAAGGATCCCCTGAGATGCTGAAAGGAATGTTAGTGCAGGATCCATATTAGTGCAAATCAAAGCATCTTTGTTGACAAGGGTTGTAATCAGAAAGGTTTTAAGACAACTGTTCTGCATAATAATTTCACTTGCATGTTAGGATCAGTAATGACTGCCATTCACACAGGTGCATAGACACACATAGTTTGTGCATTGTGTAAAATAAATACTGTTCACCTCCACATTGAATCATTTTTATTGCTGCTGCCTGAGCAGTCATCAAATTCTTCATACCTCTCTTAAATTGTAGAGTTTAACTGGGCAGTTCAATAAAGGTCCAGCCAGGGCTGAACGGTAAGGGAATACTATATCATATTGACTATGTGATCTTTCCAGAGATGTTATTCTTTGTGAAAAAATCAGCCTATTTGAAAGTAAGCCTTTGCAAATGTTAAAATATTTGTAATGCTTATAAGAGAATATGCCACATTATTGAATCAGTTAAAATATGCTTCATTTGAATCATATCTAAAATAATTTTGATATTGTGAACTTTAAATTCTTATTACAGGTCACCTAACATTTATTAAACACTTTATATTTTTCTTTTTTTTTTTTGCTGGGTTGTCATTTGTCAATTTATCATCATTCCTGCCTCTTTCCAGGGGTGTTCTGGGTTTGATTTTGCCAATTGGAGGAATTTGTATGATATGTGGAAGGAGAGATAATCGGAAAAATTTTCTTTAACTGGTAATAGCTGTGGACAAAAGTAGGGACAGTTGGTAGATGTGTGTGGCAGCCTCTGGAGGTAGGGGCTCCTTGTTGGGTACTGTAGGTAGCTTAGACTACTAGTAGTGGGTTCTCTGAGATTCCTGCAATTCCTAAAATTCCCTACCTCTTTGGATTATCTGGAAGCAGTGAAGTTTTGCTTGATAATCATTCTTCTTCCAAATATTGTGTAGGCTTCTAATTCTCTGGCTTAAATCCCTTCCTATTTGAAATGTCCACAGTGGTATCTGCTTTAACTGAACCCTGATTGTTTGGTTCTGAGACTGCATCGAAAGGATAAAGATGAGAGAGATTTGCCAAATTTCATGAATGATCACTTAACATTTTCAATATATTAATTTAAACCCCCAAATTATAATTAAATTTCATGTCAATTCCAACCAAATTCCAGTAATTTTTTTTTTCAGGGAGAAGGAAGCATGTGTTTGGGTGGGGTGGCTGGAGGGTGACTTGAAAATTCTGTCCAACATATATAGAGAGGAATGAAGTTCCACGGTTAGGATAAATAATTATATAAAAGAGAAACTTGGGAATATAGATGCTACTAGATGTTAAAACATTTTAAAATGTCATACTTAGAAAAATAATGTAGTACTTGCAAGTAGACCAAAGTAACAAAGTGATTAAAGAAAGAAATTATGTCTGTATCTATCCATCTATTTATCTATCCGCTTGGTATAGGAAGGTGGAGACATAGTAGGAAAGGATAAGGTCTCACATGACACAAAAAGACTAATGACCTAAGTGTGAAAAAGAGTAAAATGGTAAAGCTAACAAAAGCTAGGGGGGTGAATGGGGGGGGGTACAGAGTAATATCTGTGACTTCTGAATGAGGAAGAGTTTCTTTTGAAAACCTAAAGAGTACAAAATTTGACAGTATCAAATTTCAAGAATTAGGCTTGATGAAAAGTCACTGTAGGCAGATGAGTGGCAGTATGGGAGAAGGTCTTTGGTACTATGACAAACTTCCAAAGGATTATCAGCCAAGAAATTCTGAAAAGAGCAAGGAAAAAGGTTAGAAACATATCAGAAAAAAAAAATAGGCAAAGACAATTAAGTAGGCTGATCTCAGAAGGAGAAACCCAAATGGCAGGCCAGAACATGAAGAATGGCTAGAGAATTGCAAATTAAAACAGAAAGTCACAACCTTACTCTCCTCGGAGTGGTGGCTTTAAAGCTAAAACCAAGCATCGTTGACTTTGTGGGGAAATGGGACCCCTTAGTTCTAAGACCTTACTGGCAGTGCCCAAGTGTCATTCCATCTTGTGGGATACTCAGCTGCAGTTGGAAGGAGGAGGTTCATGTTTGTACCAGACCACAAATAAACTTATAAAAACATCCTGGCAAAGGGAAAATGTAAGTACAGAATAAAATTACCACAGTACCATTCAGATGACACACGCCTTTAATATGCCTCCTGAATCCAAGTTTAAAAAACAGGGTTCACTCAAATTTCCAAGCAAACTCTATCTGACTGCCTGTCTTTCTAAAAGGATGAAGAATATATTTTGATGTGTTGTACGTTTTTATTTAACATTGTGTATATTGTCGGATGGACTTTAAACTAGGTGCACCCCTAGTTCTTGGCATAGTGCAAAGTACAGAGCAGGCCTCTAGCAATAAGCACTGCCAGGACCTGACACCACCCTAAATTATCCCCTCATAACATTCAGATGGGAAGAAGTGACACCCCTTGTCCTGCAGAGGCAGGATTAGTACTTACCATGTTGCTCCCATTTTTGTGTGACTGGGTTTCTGAAAGTTACCAGAAATGATTTATGAGATTAAGGATCATCAAAGGCTATTTTTCATTTCTGTTGAGTTGTTAAACCTCTAGTTTAGGAGCTGGCAAACCATGGCTTGGTAGGCCAGATGTGGCCTCCTGCCTGTTTTTATATGGCCTGTGAGCTGAGAATGATTTGGGGATTTTTTTTTTTCTTCAGTGCTAGGGATTGAACCCAGTGGGCACTCTACCTCTGAGATATATCCCCAGCCCTTTTTATGTATTTATTTATTTTTAAATTTTGGAACAAGTTTTCTCTAAGTTGCTGAGGCTGGCAATGAACTTGTGATCCTCTTGTTTCATAGTTTTCACAGGTTTTAGTAGTTACATAAGTATCTAAATAATATCTCTGATTTTGCCCCTTGACCAGCAAAGTCTAAAATATTAACTATTGGATCCTCTACAGGAAATCTTACAAACCCTTTCTGCACTTAATTAGCTCATTGAACACGTCTTTGCTGAGACCAATAGTAGCTGGCACTGAGCTAGGTGAGGTAGAGCAATGAACAAGAGACCAGCTCCCTTTTCCCATGGTTCTTATATTCTAGCTGAGGGAGACAAATAATAAAGAAAAAATGTATAGCATGTAAAGCAAGGGCTATGGAGAAAAATAAAGCAGAGAGTTTGAATGAGATGATTTTTGAAAACATGGCTATTATTTAGAAAATATTACTATATATATATATATATATATATATATATATATATATATATATATATATATTACAATATCCCCCCTCTTGTCTGTGGGGATACATGCTAAGGCCTGCCAGTGGATGCCTTAAACCTCGCATAGGACTGAGCCCTATATTACAAGCCCTGTGATACCTTGACAGTTGACCCCATAACCTAGATAGCTACTAAATGACTAACTGGCATACAGTTTATACTGCGTGGATGTGCTGGACAAAGGGATGATTTATATCCAAAGCTGGATGAAGTGGGATAGTGCAAAGCTTCATGATACTTCCTAAAATGGCATGGAATTTAAAAACGAATATATTGTTTATTCCCGGTATTTTCTATTTAACATTTTAGACAATTGACTACAGGTAACTGCAATTGCAGATAAGAGGAGACTATTAAGTTTAATTCTAAGATTCTTTTCTTAATTGTTAATCCAACATAAGCAATTGATTTCTGCGTCTGACTAGAGTGAGATGGAATCTCAGTGTAGTTTTAATTAGTCTTTCTCTAATTGTTAGAGACCTTGAACAATTTTTCATATATTTGTTGACTATTCATATTTCTTTTTCTGTGAATGGCCTGTTCAGTTCCTTTCCCCATCTATACATTGGGTTATTTGTTTTTTTGATGTTTCATTTTTTGAGTTCTTAGTATGTCCTGGAGATTAATGCTGTATCTGAGGTGTAGCTGGCAAAATTTTTCTCCCATTGGTAGGCTGTTTCTCCATGTTCTTAATTATTTCCTTTGCTGTGAAGAATGTTTTTAATTTGATACCATCCCATTTGTTGATTCTTTATTTTACTTCTTGTATTTTAGGAGTCTTGTTGAGGAAGTGAATTTCTATATCAACATGATAGAGAGTTAGGTTTGTATTTTCTTCTAGTAGGTGCAGGGTATCCAGTCTAATGCCTGAGTCCTGTATCTACTTTAAGTTGAATTTTGTACAAAGTGGGAGATAGGCGTTCAATGTCATTTTGCTACATATGGGTTCCCAGTTTTCCCAGCATCATTTGTTGAAGAGGCTATCTTTTCTCTACTGTATGCTTTTGGCACCTTTGTCTAATATAACAAAACTGTACTCACATGAGCTTGTTTCTGTATCTTCTATTCTATTCCATTGATCTTCATTTTGTTCTGGTGCTGATACCATGCTGTTTTTGTTACTATAGCTCTGTGATACAATTTAACTTTTGGTATTGTGATGTCTCAATAAATAAAAGTAAAGCATCACTTTTCTTGCTAAGGATTGCTTTGGCTATACCAGGCCTCTTATTATTCCAAATAAATTTCATGACTGCTTTTTCTATTTCTGTGAAGAATATCATTTGAATTTTAATAGACTTTCATTAAATCTGTATAGCACTTTTGGTAGGATGGTCATTTTGACAATGTTAATTCTGCCTATCCATGAACACAGGAGATCTTTCCATCTTCTAAGGTCTTCTTCAATTTCTTTCTTTAGTGTTTTGTAGTTTTCATTGTAGAGGTCTTTCTTCTTTTTTGTTAGTATGATTTCCAAGTATTTTTTTTTGAGGCTTTGTGAATTGGATAGTTTTCCTAATTTCTCTTTCAGCTGATTCATCATTGGTACCAAGAAACACAGTTGATTTATGTGTGTTAATTTCATATCCTGCTCTTTTGCTGAATTTGTGTATGATTTCTGGATGTTTTCTGGTGGAGTTTTTGGAGTCTTCTAAATATAGAATCATGTCATCAGAAAATAGGAATAGTTTGAGCTCTTATTTTCATGTTCATATCCCTTTAATTTCTTTCTTCTGTCTAATTACTCTGACTAGAGTTTCAAGGACTATGTTGAATAGAAGTGGTGAAAGAGGGCATCCTTTTCTTGTTCCCATAAAGGGAATGCTTTTAATTTCTCTCCATTTAGAATGATGTTGGCCTTGGGTTTAACATATTTAGCTTTTACAATGTTGAGATATATTCCTCCTATTCCTAAGTTTTTCTAGTGTCTTGAGCATATGAATGGATGCAGTATTTTATCAAATGCTTTTTTTCCCATCTATTGAGATAATCATGTGATTCTTGCCTTTAAGTCTATTACATTTATTGATTTCCATATGTGGAACCAACCTTGCATCCCTGGAATGAACCCCACTTGATCATGGTGCACTATCTTTTTAATATATTTTTGAATGAGATTTGTCAGGATTTTATTAATAACTTTTGCATCTATGTTTATCAGGGATATTGGCCTGAAGTTTTCTTACCTTAATGTGTCTTCATCTTATTTTGGTATCAGAGTGATAATAGCTTCATAGAATTATTTTGGAAGGATTTCCTCCTTTTCTATTTCATGAAATAATTTGAGGAGGATTGGTGTTAGTTCTTTGAATGTCTAGTAGAATACAGCTGAGAATCTGTCTCATTTTGTGCTTTTCATTGTTGGTAGGCTTTTGATGCATCTTCAATTTTATAATTTGAAATCGATCTATTTAAATTTTCAATGTCTTCCTAATTCAATTTGGGTATGTCATATGTCTCTAGATACTTATCAGTGTCTTCAAGATTTTCCACTTTATTGGAATATTAGATTTTCAAAATAGTTTTTGATTATCATCGTATTTCAGTAGTGTTTGTTGTGATATTTCCCTTTTCCATCATGAACTTGAGTAATCTGAGCTTTTTCTTTCTTTCTCTTCCTTATCTTGGCTAATGGTTTATCAATTTTATTTATTTTTTCAAAGAATCAACATTTTGTTTTAATAATTTTTTTGAATTTTTGTTGTTTCAATTTACTGATTTTGGCTCTGATTTTATTTATTTCTATCTTCTGCTTTTGGTGTTGATTTGTTTTTCTTTTTTTTTTAGGGCTTTAAAACATAATGTTAAATTATTTGTTGACTTCCTATTCTTTTAGGGAATTAATTCAATGCAATGCACTTTCCTCTTAGAAGCACTTTTATAGTGTCCCAGAGATTTTATTATGTTGTTTTGCTCTTCTCATTTACTTCTGAGCATTTTTTTTTCATCCCTGAGTTTTTTAGCTGTCCTTTGGTCATTGAACCATGTACTATTTAGTATCCAGGTATTAAAAGAGCTGCTATTTTTTATTTTATCATTGATTTCTAATTTTATTTAAGTATTATCTGATAGAATGCAAGGTAATATCTCTATTATTTTGTATTTACTAAGAGTTTCTTTGTGGCCTAAGTTAAGGTCTATTTTAAAGAAGGATCTGTGTGCTGCTGAGAAGAAAGTATATTCAGTCATTGGTGGATGAAATATTCTATATATGTCAAGTCTAAATTACTAATTGTATTTATTAAGTCTATAGCTTCTTTATTTAGTTTTTGTTTGGGTATCTATCCAGTGATGAGAGAGGTACATTAAAATCACTTAGTATTATTGTGTAGTTGTCTATTTGATTCTTGAAATTAGAAGGGTTTGTCTGATGTATGTAGATGCTCTATTATTTGTAGCATAAACATCTTTTGATTGATGAGTTTAGGCCACTTACATTCAATGTTATTATTGATAGAACTGATTTTTATTCCCTATCATTTTGCTTGTTTTTGATTTTTAATTTGAATTAGTTTCTACTTTGACTGGCTATTCTTCTATGTAGTTTTTCCCTTTGCTGGTTTACACTTTTATTTTTTATTTCTTCATAAAATATTTTATTGAGTATGTTTTGTAGTGTAGGCTTTCTAGCTGTGAATTCTTTTTACTTTTGTTTATCATGGGAGTTTTTTATTTCAGCATTAGCCCTAAAGTTTAATTTTGCTGGCATAGTATTCTTGGTTTCATCCATTTTCTTTCAGAGCTTGGATATATATAATTCCAAGACCTCTTAGCTTGAGGTTCTCAGCTGAGATCCTAATTGGTTTCCTTCTAAATATGACCTTTTGTATTTTTCTGGCAGTCTTTAAAATTCGATCTTTATTCTGTATGTTCAGCATTTTCATAATAATGTGCCTTGGTCTGGGTCTGTTGTAATTTTGTATATTTGTGGTCCTATATGCCTTATGTATTTGCTTTTTCATTTCACTCTTTAGGTTTGGGAAATTTCAGATATTATTTCATCTAAAATATTGTGCATTCCTTTGTTTTGTGTCGTCAAGCCTTCATTTATCTTGATAATTTTTTAGTTTTATATTTTCATGTTATCCCATATTTCTTGGAAGTTCTATTCATGGTCTCTTCACTTCTTTTTTCCATGGTCAACTTTATTTTGAAGATTATATATTTTGTCTTCATTGCCTAAAACTCTGTCCTCCAAAGTGGTCTAGTCTGCTGGTGATGTTGTCCATTGACTTTTAAATTTTTATTGATTCCTTCATTTTAAGGATTTCTGCTTGATTTTTTCTCAGAATCTCTCTTTATTGAAATATTTTCACTTTTTCAATTTTTCTCTCTGATGTCATTCTTTACATTGTTCTTTACCTTGCAGACCAGTTTAACTATGAATATTCTAAACTCCTTCTCTGACATTTTTTCCACTGTAGTATTATTGGAGCATCTTGGTTTATTTGAGACAATTTGTTCCCTTGCTTTTTCATGTTGTTTGTGTGTCTACCCATCTAACAGTATGGTTCTGAGGCAGTAGTTTCTCCCTTGTGGACTTACAGTGTTGCTGAAGATTTCTAGTACCTCACAGTTTAGGGGGAAACAGAAAATAACAAGAAACAATGCAAACAATATATGGCATTAAACCAAATATTTCCTGCTGTGACATATACAAAGTTAATTGTCGCCGTAAATGGAAATGATGTGATCAGTTATGGACCCTGGTAAAAACAGTAAGTTTACAAAAGGGTTTACAATTTCAAGTGGTGAACAGGAATGGAACAGAAGTGATAAAGGATGTGATGATTATGAGGGAGAAGGGGACGTAGAAGTAAAAAATTAAAGGAAGAGTGAAAGAGAGATCAATAAAATTGGCTGTTAGTAGCAGAGAAGAGAGAAAGAGAATGAAAGAAAATAGATAAGTGAGAGAAAATGTATAAGGTAAAAAATTTTAAAAATCAAAACCAAACATTTTAGTCCTTAAAATACTTATCCGCAAAGAAAAAAAATGCCTTCAGAAGATGAGGAAGAAGAAACAGATATGAACATGTATAAGCATCCAAGAAGCATTCAGGTCACAATTGAACAGAGAAAAAAAAATCTTGATGAAAAGTTTAAAGCATTGTTTCTGTTGGAATTCAAATGATTCTCAGCTTCCCTTCTCAGCAGTGTTAAATGGGGTGCACTGTAGTGTGATGTCTGCTATACTCTCAGGGTGGGGTTGCTGGAGTTGCTGGAGTATGAGAGGAATCCTGTAGGCAGAGCTCCTGTAGGTTGGGTTTAGGCCTAGATAGGCTCCAGGTTCTTTGTTGAATGGTGATTGGTGAGGATTTTAAATCACTCCCTCTTGAGGGCCCAGCAGTTGCTGGTCCACACTGGAAGGCTGCACCCAAGGATCTCCCCTGGGTTCCACTCCTGCAGTCAAAGAGCCAATTCTTAGTCCCTTTTGTCACCTACAGGCCTCACATTTCCTGGTCTCTTGAATTCAGGCTCCAGAACCATTTTCTCCAGTCCTTTGCATTCCTAGCTGGGCGTGTCTCTCCCAGATGGTCCTTCAAGTGGCCAGTGTGGTGGGTGAGTGGGCGAGCCAGTTTGGTTTCCCTGACCTGTATTCCCCTGTGCAAACCATCTCCATGTTTGATTTTTTTTTTCTTGGTCACTTAGGTACACCCTATGTCATGCAGCGTGGCTTTGCCAGGTCTGTATTTTAGGCCAATCTCAGTTTGTCAGAAATTGGTCCCCCTCCACCCCCACTCCCCCACAGCTTAAAAATGGTTCCTTGCTGTGTTCTTCTGGGCAACCAGGAGAGATGCAGCTTTTTCCCTACACCATGATGTTGTGTAGCTCACATTTCAGGTTAGTGAGGTGATATCTTTAATCTCTGATCTCTCTTTACCCACACACCTCAGGCCTCCTACAAATGTGGGCTCCTCTAATTGACCCTCCATGTACTTTTTTATTTTTTATTTTTATTTTTTTGCATGGCGGGGGAGAGGAAAGGGATTGCTCTGGCAGATGCTGCTGGTGGCAGCACTGGGGCTTTATTTTATTATATTCAACTTCTTTATTTTATTATATCCAACCTCCTGAGTCCTGGATCTACTTTGAATGCCCAGAATTAGTTCCTAGTAAAGTTCCCCCCATCTTGTCTTTTTTTTTTTTCACCCATCTTGCTGAGAAACTGCCTATTTATTTTCTTATTTAACACCATGAAGCAACCAGGAAAGTAGCATTTTGTATTCTGACATTTTGATACTAATCGATTCTTACTTTCTTGCTCTTCCTCAACTTCTCCTTCCCCTCTTCCTCCTCCATCTCTTCCTCTTCCTCCTTGTCTTCCTTCTCCTCCTCCTTCCTCTTCCTTTTCCTCTTCCTCTATTTTATTTTGGTACCGGGGATTGAACTCAGGGGAGCTTACCCACTGAGCTACATCCCCAGCCCTTTTTATTTTTTATTTTGAGTCAGGCTCTTGCTAAGTTGATCAGTGTCTTGCTGAGTTTCTGAGTTTGGCCTTGAACTTTTGATCCTCCTGCCTCAGCTTCCTGACTCACTGGGATTACAGATAGGCACAATTGCACCCAGCTCTTACTAACTTCTTTTTCATCTTTGCTTTTGGTGACACTTTTTTTCCTTTATCTCTCTTGCTTAAAAATGCACACTTATTTTTATTATGCAAGTGAAATCCAGCAGGGAAGGTAAATAATGCCCACAAAAATATGATAAATTTAACATTCTAGAATATAACCTTAGAAATAGTTTTGATAAATCAATAAGCAATTATGCCTGGGATCATTTTTCAGATAATTCATAGCATATCTTTTTTACTTAATGCATGTTATGAATATATTTCCATAGCAATCAACAGGTCTCTACCACATAATTTTTTCAACTGTCCAATTAGGTGGGAAGTGCTTTCAATTGTGAGGTGAAGCAGATGTAATTAAAGTGATGTAAGCATGTAAGAATGCTTTTTGTCTTATTTTGTCTTGTTTCCTCATGAAGCAGTAGACCTGGAGATAGGCAGCTGCTGGCATCAATGCAGTAGCTCAGAGATGTCAAGACAAGTTCTCTGCATTTGTTGGCCTTTCCCCCTTAGTCCCCAAGCAACTGCTGCAGCTACATCCATACCCACAGCCTAGACAAGAGGAAGGAGAGAGTGAAAAAGCAAACTTGCTATGGTTTGACTCCCAAGGTCCATGTGTGAAAGGCCTGGTCCCCAGGGTACTGCTCTGGGGAGGCAGTAGAACCTCAGAAAGCAGGCCTAATGGGAGATTCTTAGGGATCTGGGGACACGCCTATGAAGGGGATTATGGGACCCCAGTTCTCAGTCTCTTTCCACTTCCTGGCTCATGATGTGAGCTGTTTGTCAGCCATGTGCTATCTGCCATTGCCATCTACCACCCACTTGCCAAAGACCCAAAGTGATGAGGGTCACTCATTCTTATACTGACTGAAATCTCCAGAACTGTGAACTAAATAAACATTTTCTCTTCATAAGTTAATTGCCTCATATATTTCATTGTGGTATTGAAAAGCTGACTGTACAAAACTGTATTCGTTTCCTGCCATTGCTGTAACAAATTATCACAAATTTAGTTGTTTAAAAAGAACACATTTATTATTTTACAGTTC
The DNA here is from genome assembly GCF_052094955.1 of Ictidomys tridecemlineatus. Lineage (NCBI taxonomy): Eukaryota > Metazoa > Chordata > Mammalia > Rodentia > Sciuridae > Ictidomys > Ictidomys tridecemlineatus. Next base: position 176,883,262 of record NC_135478.1, on the reverse strand, counting down.
TGGAAGTCAGACAAAATCAATTTCACTGTGGTCAAATCAAGGTGTTAGCAGGGCTGTGTCCCTTCTGGAGATTCTCTGGTAAATCTAATTTTGCTTTATGTAATTTCAGGGGACTGTCTACTTTCCTTGGCTCTTCCTCCATCTTCAAGTCAGCACACAGATCTTCAAATCTCTCTCTCTCTCTCTCTCTCTCTCTCTCTCTCTCTCTCTCTCTCTCTCTCTCTTTCTCTGTCTCAATTGTTCTTTGCTACTTTTTGCTTCTGTCATTTCATGTCCTTACCTGACTCTGATCCTCCTATATCCCTCCTACAAGGACCTTTGTGCTGATATAGGGCCCTCCTGAATAACCCAGGATAACCTCCCCATCTCAGGAGCCTTAATTTTTACCCCATGTACAGAGTCTTTCTTGCCATGTAATATTCACAAGTTCCAGAGGTTGGGATATGGACATCTTTGGAGGAAAGATGGGTTGGAGGAATCATCACTCTACCTACAATAGAAGCCAATTAGAACAGGCAGCATTTCTATAAAGAAAGTGGAAAATTGCCAGGAATTTCCATGAGGTTTGTGCTGATATCTTGATGCTCCAAGCTGTATCATGAAGACATTTTTCACTGACAGCTTCCACCAACTCCAGAGGGAGCTCTGGAGTTAAAATATCCTCTCAGAGTTGTCCCCAATGACCTGGCTATTCCATTCTGCCTGGATCAGTCACTGAATGTGGGTTAGTCCAGGGGGAATGTGACTGTGGGTGAGGCAGTGCTGTGTGATTTGAGCGTGCCCTGAAGTGACTGACAGTTGGAGGTGGACTAGGATCACACTCCTGAGTCTTGCAATAAATCCTTTCCTGAAGGAGGATCTGGAAGGCATGTCACAATGTTTGCTGCAATCATGGTTTAAAAAGCTGAGGGGAAAGTGTTCACATGTAATACACCATGCCAGGGAGTTCTGCCAATAGTGATGACAACCACAGGACCGTGGAATGCTAAGTGCCTTTCTCAGCCCTGCCACTTGACCTCTCCTTGAAGTTTGTGAAGGAGGAGACCTTAAGGAACAAAGGCAACCTTACATCAGATGTGGGCTTATTATCACCTGCTTAATGACTTACCTCCTTTATGAAGAGTTTTCTGGCACCCTGGGGTTCATTATGAGGTTTGGATTCAAGGTGAGTGGGATCTCTCCTTCCCTAGAAGCCCAAATCTCATTCCCTCTGATCTAAGCAACCAACACATTGGAGCAAAAAAATGAAAATAAGAGAAACAAAGAAAGAGTAAGACACTTAACTTGCTCCAGGAGCTCAGCCTTAGGTTCATGTTACCACACAAAGAGAGAAAGCAAAAAGGGCTCTCCAGAGAATCACACCTTTGTGCATGACCTTTGATTCTGACTCCCGATGTGCCACAGAATTTGATATATTAATCTTCCATTTTTTACAGAGTAGAGTTGGGGAGAGGAGAAGCCAAGCCCACATATATAATATTATCCTTTGTTTTTATGTGTACAAATTTATATATTCATTGAACAAGAATCTGAATGAATATACATCAAACATTTCAAAGTGGGAATCTCTGGTAGAAGGCCATGGCTGGAGTAAGGATCTGACCAGGTAGACACACTGGAAAGAAGACCACTGGAATCAGCCATAAATATGGTGACTGTTGACTCAGTCCTCCACATAGGATTCATTAAGTTTTGTTTTGTTTTGTTTTGGCCCTGGGAATTGAACCCAGGGTCAGTTAAACAATGAGCCACACCCTTAGCCCTGTTTTATATTTTATTTAAAGACAGGGTCTCACTGAGTTGCTTAGGGTCTTGTTAAGTTGCTGAGTCTAGCCTCGAACTCAAGATCCTCCTGCCTCAGCCTCCCAAGCCACTGGGATTACAGGTATATAATTGGTGCTCATTGGTGCTATCCTACCAAGTAGAATAGTAGCTTTGAGAATATTCCTGCCAGAAATGGTGCCAAAAGCTGGGCTTGGAGGCACATGTCTGTAATCCCAGCAACTCCAGAGGTTGAGACAGGAGGGTCACAAATTCAACGCCAAGCCTTAAGTAACTTAACAAGATCCTGTTTCAAAATTTAAAAAGGACTGGGGATGTTGCTCAGTGGTAAAGTGCCCCTGGTTTCAATCCCTAGTACATAAAACGGGGAGGGGTTCTTAAAGGTTATAGAGTACCCACATGTGAGGAGCCTGATCATGGCCTGAACCGGTGCTTGGCTGGCAGGCTCTGCCTTGCTGGAACCAGAACAGGATTTCCTTTATCAACTGGGTACTCTTTTATGTTGCTTGAATGTTTTACAGAAAATAAGTCTAATTTTCACATTCAAACACAAAGTTATTCTCCTGTGGTAGGCAAAGAGTAGCCAGAGCAAAACAAAATTTAAAAACAAAAAGAAACAAAGGAAAGGCTGGTTGGCCAGTTGCCTTTGCCGGGGGAACTCTTGGACTCATGCAGTGTCTTCAAGTCCTGGAACGTCCTCCTGACTCTCTGTGACAATTCCTGATGTCAATCCTACATGAACTCACATGACAGGGTGCTGTGTCATGCTTGGGCCAGTGCCACCCCACGGGTCACCCTGCCTGAATATGAACCCTGTTTCTGGTTAATTTGTGTATCATTAGCTAGGAAAGCCTTCGTGCCCACCCCGGGGTTCTAGAGTTGCAGTTTGTACCATAAGAGTCTTCCTGAGGACCCCCGAATCCCTTTTGTTCTTGATGCCCTGTCAGCTCCCTAAGCCACATCCCTGACAAAAACAGGCACAGAAAAAGCAAGGAAACAGGGAAAGACTGGCTCGATGATGAGAGGGCGTAGAAATTCCAGGTCCTAGTCTGTCACTGTTCCTTCTTGTTGTCTGCCCTGCATGGGCAGGGGTCTGCTTGATCCCACTGGGTGATAAAACAGGATGCAGTTTTTATGATTTGGTAAATGTTGGTGCCACCCTTAGCAGACACAGGTACTTCATTCTGATGTCTTTGGTCTGGTGTCTGTCTCTGGGGCTGTTCCAGGATTAAGCTCCTTGTTTGCCTTTCTAAAAGCACCTGGGCCTTTACACCTTCATTATTCCAAGAATGGCGAGCTGATTTGCTGAGATGTTGTTTGGTATGTTACTCTCACTACTGTAGATATCTTTCCCTTGCTCTCTTGCTCACTCTCTTCCCTACATTCCCTCTACCAAAGGGTTAGCCATGGCTTTTAAGGGACTTTGGTTTTCAAAGGATTGGTTGCAGGAAGAAAGAGCCTTCTCTTGAATTCTGAGGAATTCTGGAGCAAGAAAAATCAGGAAGGGGAAGTCAACCGACTTGGGGAACTTTGAGAGCACAGTGGAAGGGCAGAAAGAAGTACTTTATGTTATGTTGGTCCTTGTTAGTGGCAACACACCCACAAGTTCTCCTGATAGCTCAGGAAATTGCAGCGTGATCCTCCACAAACATTTTCACATGTGTAACTTGGATGGTACTAGAGGGAAGAGAGAAGCCACAATAATGACTGAGATGGAATTTCCTTCCAGCCTAGTGGGATGGGGCCTCAGAGCAGATGAAATTGAATTAGGGACATATAAGAACCCTGAAAAACTTTAAAGTGAGGATGTGCAGCAAAGCTGATACCTGCTGTATAAAGACAGATTAACATCTTTGCCATGTTAAAAGATCATGGTGGACTTTATCCTCAGTTATATCTTTTCCCACCTATTATTATTTTCTTCTGGCTCTCAGAAACTTATTAAAATCAAAAGATGTATTAAACTTCTATCCCACAGACATCCATCCAGCTGCCTTTCAAAGGGCAAACTATGTTTCCACCAATGCATTTCCCTGTGGAATACATTAGAAGTGGGGGTAGGGAAGAAGAATACAGTAGTCCCCCTTAGCCATGGTTTCATTTTCCATGGTTTCAATTATCCATGGTATGAAAATATTAAATGGAAAATTCCAGAAATAAACGATTTGTTGGCCTTTTAAATTGAACAATGTTCCCAGAAGTGTGATGAAACCTCAAGCTGTTCTGCTCCATCCTGAACTTGAATCATTCTTGTGTCCAGCCTATCCACACTATGTAGGCTACCCAACCGTTGGTCACTTGGTAGCTTTCTCAGTTATCAGATCAACTAGTCACAGTAGAGCAGGGCTTGTATTCAAGTAACCCTTATTATGACTTAAGAATGGCTCCAAAGTGCAAGAGTACTGACGCAAAGAAGGCTCCGGAAGGACAGATCAACTCTGGACTCTGTTTGACGTTACAGGATATGTAGGAAAAGACTGGATGCATAGGCTTTAGTACCAACCAAGATTTCAGGCATTCACTGGACGTCTTGGACTGGGCCCCATGGATCTCTGTTAAGTTGCTCATGATTTGCATTTCCTGAGTTCTTCAAAAGACCATTATGTGAGAGGATATGGCAGAGGCCTTGGCAAGGGGAAGACAGTTGTGATTAAAATACACTTATCAATATTTTACTACACAGTTAGTTACTAGTACTGCAGCTCTCTTTCTAAAGACAGAAACTAAGAAGCTGAAGATTAGAACGTTTTGAGGCCAAGCAGGAAGAATGACCATGAGTCTAAACTCTGAGGAGTGAGATTCCCAAAATGAGATATGGGCAGATCTTCTAAAGCCAAGACTCTAGGAACTGTATCTATCTCATAGTAGGAAAGCAAGTCTCTGAATATTAGTGATTGGTGGGTAAAGATGCCTGGGCTTATCAATTTTGTAGCATTTAACTGTTGAAGTGGTGGCTTCTGTCTTTAAATTAGAGTACCTACTGCAGCGTGGCCCCAATTGTCTTTTTCTCCTAAATCAGACCAGGTAGCAAAGTCAGCATTTCTCACTATTCTTCTACACCATTGTTACCAGAGCAAAGAGCACCTTATGGTTGCTAGGGCTTCATATTTCATCCATAATTTTGTACATGCAATTTTGTTTGGTTTGAGGGAATCACAGTATTCATACCATTCTCAGATGAGGTTGCAGAAACTTATAGAAATAAAGGTTACTTACATGACAAAAGGTGTTCATGGGTGAGGGAAGAACAAGAAAGGACCAAGCAGATTACTGGACAGAGATGATGACTATCAGAGATCTCAAATGCATTGTGCTTCTCCACAGAGAACTCAGCACACTGGGGAAAAGTGCACATTCCAGAAAATTCTGTACTGAATTATCTGGTCATCATTACCCACCTTAGGACCAGTAGAAATTGTGTCTCTTGAGTAATTCATTAAATACGTAATAATAAAAAGGTAAAAGATTAAAGACTTTTTTATAATAAAATGAATCAGAAATTTAGGAAGCATAGATACCTACAGAAACAATTTTGTGGAAAACTTTGAAAACATAGAAAAAGAAGGAACAAATATCAAAAGTACCTACAACTCATAGATAAGCAGTAACATTTCTGGGCTTTTCCCTGTGTATGTAGCATGTGTATGTGTGCACACATATGTAATTTGTATCACACCACATGGACAATTTATGTGAAATCTTTTCAATTTAACATGATGTTATAGGGTGCCATATGTATTAGTCTGATAGGACAGCTGTAACACAGTACCAAGAACCCGGTGGCTTAAACAGCCAAAATGTTTTATCTCACAGTTTTGGAGGTTAGAAGTCTGAGATGAAGGTGTTAGCAAGTTTGGTTCCTTCTGAGGCTGTGAGGAGGAATCTGTTCCAGGCCTCTCTCCTAGCTTCCTGTGGTTTGTCAGCAACACCCTTTGACCTTCCTTGTTTTGTGGTAGCATAACTCTAATTATCCCAAAACTATCTCCGTGGGCAAATTTCCTTGTTTTATAAGGATACTAGTCATGTTGGATTATAGATCCACTCTACTCAGAAGATCTGAGGATTACAAGGAATTAGTATTTCAGCATTCAAATTTGAGGCAACACAATTGAACCTATGCAGTTTCCCCTGCAGTATCTTCAAATTTTTATTTTTATTGACAAAAAGCTCATTGTATACATATAGTAGCATTTAGCCAATAATATATTGTTTAATATTTTTTTACTTTGCTGTTATAATCAAAGCTGTTTTGAAACTTTTGATTATTCTTTTTTATTATAATTTGTTACATATGACAGCAGAATGCATTCTAATCATATTACACATATAGAGCACAATTTTTCATATCTCTGGTTGTATACAAAGTAGAATCTAACCATTCATGTCTTTATACATGTACTTACAGTAATGATGTCCATCTCATTCCACTGTCTTTTCTACCCCCATCCCTGCTTTCCCCTCCCACCCCTTTGCCCTATCTAGAGTTCATCTATTCCTCCCATGCTCCCCCTCCCAACCCCACTATGAAACAGCCTCCTTATCAGAGAAAACATTCAGCATTTGGTTTTGGGGGATTGGCTATCTTCTCTTAGCATTATATTCTCCAACTCCATTTATTTGCTTGCAAATGCCATGATTTTTTCCTCTTTTAATGCTGAATAATATTCCATTGTGTATATACACAGTTTCTTTATCCATTCATCTACTGAAGGGCATCTAGTTTGGTTCCACAATTTAACTATTGTGAATTGTGCTGCTATAAACATTGATGTGGCTGTGCCTTTCTATGATTCTTAATGGGCTCCCACCTACCTCAACATGAGTGGGTCCTTTGTTGCTAATCAATTAAAACCTGACAACCAAACCTCCTGAGAAACACAAATAATAAAAACTACCCTCAGTCTAAGTCCTATCACATATAGAGAGGAAATAATTCTCTGTTTAAAATGGTGATTTCTGGGGCTGGGATTGTAGCTCAGTGGTAGAGCACTTGCCTTACACGTGTGAGGCCCTGGGTTCGATCCCCAGCACCACATAAAAAAGAAATAAACAAATAAGGATAAAATGGTGATTTCCAAAGTTGGGTGCAAGACAGTTTGGGGGTATGGAAAAATTGGTCCTATGATTTCAACAATCTAACAGACTGCTTCAGTGTCTGTTTTTATATACTTCTCATGATGTTAATAACAAAAATCTAGAGTGTGCAGAGGTGTCCTGGTCTGGTGATCCTGGAGAACACAGGATGCCAGATGAGGGAGACTTGGGGCTGTCCACAGCCATCTCCACCATGAAGGAAAAACCCACTTCAGGTTATCCCCAAGCCTGTTAAGTGTCATGTTGTTTTCTGTTTTCTACTTCCAAGTGTTTGCCACTGAATGACACAGGCCCACTAGGCAGGCAGCCTCAACAGTTGACAGGAGGAGACCAGTATTTGTCTTGATTTCTTTTTCTACTTGTACGACTAGAAATGTCTCCTACCTGCATTTCTCAATAAGATGTAAAACAGTGTGCCTCTTTTGCCAGGGAAAATGTTCAAAATGTGACTCTTTTTTTATTAGTTGTTCAAAACATTACAAAGCTCTTGACATATCATATATCATACATTTGATTCAAGTGGGCTATGAACTCCCATTTTTCCCCCCGTATACAGATTGCAGAATCACATCAGTTACACATCCACATTTTTACATACTGCCATACTAGTGACTGTTGTATTCTGCTACCTTTCCTATCCTCTACTATTCCCCCCTCCCCTCCCCTCCCATCTTCTCTCTCTACCCCATCTACTGTAATTCATTTCTCTCCCTTGATTTTTTTCCCTTTCCCCTCACTTCCTCTTATATGTAATTTTGTATAACAATGAGGGTCTCCTTCCATTTCCATGCAATTTCTCTTCTCTCTCCCTTTCCCTCCCACCTCTCGTCCCTGTTTAATGTTAATCTTTTTCTCATGCTCTTCCTCCCTTGTTAGAGTCTGTAAACAAGTCAGGATGGCGCCTGGCATTTTGCCAGGAGAATATTAGAGTCTGTAAACAAGTCTGGATGGTGCCTGGCAAAATGCCAGAGGGAGTGGTTTGTGAAGTAATGCCAGCGAGCCATTAAGTGTGGAGATTTCTTATTGGTTGACTGATGTATCTAGTTTATGCTAATTAAGATAAGCTGTGTGGAATGTATAAATACCACTCCTGTCCTACAATAAACGGCTCCCACTCCTGCTGTATCAATGTACACAAATTGTTCGTCACCCCCCCCCAGGTTATTTTGCTGCAGTGGACTGCGGCACTCCCTGCTCTGTTCTTAGTTGCCCTCCTTATATCAAAGAAGACATTTGGCATTTGTTTTTTAGGGATTGGCTAGCTTCACTTAGCATAATCTGCTCGAATGCCATCCATTTCCCTGCAAATGCCATGATTTTGTCATTCTTTAGTGCTGAGTAGTACTCCATTGTGTATAAATGCCACATTTTTTTTTTATCCATTCATCTATTGAAGGGCATCTAGGTTGGTTACACAGCTAGCTATTGTGAATTGTGCTGTTATGAACATCCATGTAGCAGTATCCCTATAGTACGCTTTTTTAAGGTCTTCAGGGAATAGTCCGAGAAGGGCAATAGCAGGGTCAAATGGTGGTTCCATTCCCAGCTTTCCCAAGAATCTCCATATTGCTTTCCAAATTGGCTGCACCAATTTGCAGTCCCACCAGCAATGTACAAGTGTACCCTTTTCCCCACATCCTCGCCAGCACTTGTTGTTGTTTGACTTCATAATGGCTGCCAATCTTACTGGAGTGAGATGGTATCTTAGGGTGGTTTTGATTTGCATTTCTCTGACTGCTAGCGATGGTGAGCATTTTTTCATGTACTTGTTGATTGATTGTATGTCCTCCTCTGAGAAGTGTCTGTTCAGGTCCTTGGCCCATTTGTTGATTGGGTTATTTGTTATCTTATTTTTTAATTTTTTGAGTTCTTTGTATACTCTGGATATTAGGGCTCTATCTGAAGTGTGAGGAGTAAAAATTTGTTCCCAGGATGTCGGCCCCCTATTTACCTCTCTTATTGTTTCTCTTGCTGAGAAAAGTCTTTTTAGTTTGAGTAAGTCCCATGTGTTGATTCTTGTTATTAACTTTGTGCTATGGGCGTCCTATTAAGGAATAGGAAACCTGAAAAGATGCTAAAGGGACATGGGTGTGAGCCCCTCCTTCTGACTGCTGGAAACCAAACTCGTATGTCAGTCTTTTTAAGCTCACAGGAAAGCAAATTTTGAACCCCAAGTTGCAAATTTAAAAAAAAAATAGGAGGATCAGTTTGACTTTTAAAATGTAAATTGATATTCAGGAATTACTTCTGGCTAAATCCTTGGCTTATTGTTTCAAATGTCATGATAGAATGCCTTTAGCATATCATCCCATATGGTTTGAGGATCAAGACTATAGAAAGCCACAAATAGTTTTAGTATTTTTCTTTTTGTTCCTCTTTATTTATAGAAGAAAAAAAATGTGACCTTTATCTAGAACATAGTTATTCTCCCACTTAAAAGCAGGCTTTATTCTAAAAGTCTTTTAAGTTGTTTAGGCTCTCCTTGAGGTCTAGTCTGATGTTTATTCTCAAACTTTAGTGTGTAGAAGAATAATAGGGTGGTGCTTCTTAATAATGAAGATTCCTCGTCTTCACACAGAGATGGACAGACTCGGTAGCTCTCCAGAGGGTCTATATCTTCATTTTCTAATAAAACCCCCTGGAGATGCATTCACATTGAAAATATATCATGAAGGCCGTTTAACCCACAATGGACTGATAAGCCAGACATTTTGGATGAAAAATAGTAAGACAAAAGTTCTGAGTTGAGAGAAGTAATATTTAAAATAGATTTACAAGATATATCTAGAATATTGGTGTCCAGTGAAAAGTATATCTAATTGGAGCAGAATACGAGATTCTGATTGATTTACTCCTCAAAAATATCTTTTGGGCTCCTACAGTGAAACAGACTGATCTGGACAGGAGGGTGTAAGGGGTGGCCAGATTCTTTCCAAGTTGATGGTCAGTGGGGGAGGCAGATAGCAATCAAATAATCACGTTAAATGAATAAATAGTCACAGATTGAGATGAGTGTTCTGAAGAAAAGACATTCTCTAAAATTATATAATAAAGGACCCTGAAGTTACCTAGGATTTGGGGGGGGTGGTTAGTGAGGTTAAACTTCCCTGAGGAGGTGAAGCTTGGACTGAGAAATGAAATGAGCTGTCTCAGTGACGGCGATGGGTGGATCGGATTGTACCCAGGGTACAGGGATTGCATGTACAAAGGTCTAAAGAGGAGGTGCTTCCCTAGAAATGGGAAAAAGGCCAGTGTGGCTGACGCACAGAAGTCGAAAATGCAGGTGGCAGAAAAGGGTCAACCACTGCGTAATGACATTGTTCTTTAATCTAAAAACAATGGAGTAACAGGACCTTGTGTTTGTGGGGGCAGGGGGTAGATGCAGGCCCGTGTGTGTACAAAGAAGCGTTCATGCTGGGAGCAATATGGATTTTGGCAGGGTAGTCAAAGTAGATGCAGATAAATAGTGATTGGAAACTTGGATTAGGGTAGGGAAGTAGAAATGGTGAGAAAAATATAGATTATTATAGGGACACTTCGGCCACCGGACTGAATGGGGGAGTAGGATATCACAGAAGATTTCTTAGGTTCTATAACTAGACAAGAGGTTATACCTATGACTGACATAGGAAACAGTGCAAAAGGCCAGGCACTGGAGGGAGTCATGGATTTGCTCTTAGCTGTGTTGAGTTTGGGTATTAAAATGGGAATATTTAGATGGGTGGTTGGAAAATTTCAGGTGTGGATAGCATTGTGGGATTAGAGATTAGAGGGAAGGAGGGACTCAGACAAATCCTTGGGGAACCTCAATATACCACATATTAAGGGGATGAACTAGAGTAAGTCTGAGAAGTGTCTACAAGGGTCAAAGATGCATGAATAGCTGAGAAGGTGGTGATGGCATGGAAGCTGTGGGAGGATGGTAAGAAGTAGTGGTTGCAGGTGAACACTAGGGAGGGATCCGGCAAGAAGAATGAAAAAGTGTCCTCTGGCAGGAAAGCAGAGGCCACTGGTTGAGCTTGCAAGAGTTTTTGGTGACACTGACAGGCACAGAAGCCAGACTGCAAGTGTGAAGATGAGCAAATGGAATAATCCCATGGATCGTTTCTGGGCCCTCTTGTGGTTAATGGCACTAGTTTTGTTTGTTGTCTAATTTCTCTTTTATATGCGTTGCTTTGCTCTCCTTTGGTGTCTTTGTGGGAGTGCTTCTGTTCTTATCAGTCAGCATTCATCTTATTTGTTAACTTTTAGAGAATAATTAAAGAGGGGAAAAAAGAACTGGAAAAACAATGTATAAAACAAAACTAAAAACCGACTAACTTCCTTTGAGACTGGACTAGAGTGTTAAGAAAAAGGGGAAGAGGTTGGGGTTAGTGGCACATGCCTATAATCCCAGCAACTTGGGAGGCTGAGGCAAGAGGTCACAAGTTCAAGGCCAGCCTGAGCAATTCCGTGAGAACCTGTCCAGAATGTTGGAAAGTAATGAGGGCTGGGGTGGTGATTCAGCGGTAAAGTGCCCCTGGGTTCAGTCCTCATTACCACACACAAAAAAGTGGGGGGAGTGAAGGAGATTCGCAAAGAGACGCCTATAGCTTGCAATGATAATAAAAATAACAAGAAGGCACCATATCAGGGAACTTTTGTGGCCCTGGGCCTGGGCATGAGGCTCTTGGTAATTGATATTAAATATGATGAATTCATTCAATCCCTACCTCAGCCTCAGGAGATGGCTATTATTATCCTCATTCTTCCACTGAAGGAAATGGGTCCAGGAGAGAGAATCTGGGTGAATTGCTCAAGATCATCTAGATAAATCCCGGTGGAGCTGGAGTGTGTACTCAGTTGGTCCCGAAGTCAGTCTTCATCACTAAGTGAACATGGGCTCAGCTCGGCAAGAAGCTGTTAAGTTCAGGGTAGTGGGAAATATAGACCAAGCAGGTGATATGACATGAGCAGAATCACAGAGGTGACATGGGTTCCCTATCATGGTGGAAAGATGAGCAAAGGTCCCGTTGGATATTTGACCATGCTTCCTTCTTTTGGCAGCTACATCCAGCTGTTACTAGTGGTTTTCTTAGAAACTCTCTCCCGCTAAGGTTTTTGTTGTTGTTGTTGTTTAGTTGTAGATGGCCACAATATCTTTATTTTATTTATTTTTATGTGACCTGAGGATTGAACCCAGTGTCTCACACATGCTACACTCCTGCCTCCTAATAAGTTTTTTTTGGGAAAAAGGTTTGGGAATAGTCACACTTTTTCTGTCCTTTTTGTATACTGGCTGTGTGGGGGAAGTAAGGTAGGTCTTGATGGAAGGCCTGGTTCTGAACTGATATCTCTAGTCTCATTGAGAGGCAGCTCACTGCCAGCACCGTTACTTCTTCAACATAAAAGGTAAGGGAGATACTTGGTATAGCTTGACTTCAGCTTTAAGGTCTCATTCTCAGTTGTGAGGTGATATTAAAAAATCATTTAACAAGATGTCCCCAAAATAATTTTCTTTTCTGGTCCAATGCCTGCTATGCAAGAAGGCAAGGTTATCGTAATGTTTATTATTATACTTTGACAACGGAGACAAGGGCACCGTTCTGAGGACAGAGTGATTGAATGACGTAGGAGATTATAGTGGTTTGAATATGATTTGAAGGTTCCTGTGTTATAAACTTGACTCTCAGTGTAGCAATAAGGTTGCAAGATCGGCCCCTCCCCACTCTCTGCCTTCCTGTCTTATAATGTGATATCTCCCTCTCATGCCTGCTTCCACCATGGTGCTGTCCACCATAATGTGATTAACACCAGGGGAGCCCTTGCCAGAGACAGTGCCCTGCTGTTTAGACTTTCCACCTCTAAAACTGTGAGATAATTAAGTTCTTATCTTTATTAAGTTCCCAACCTTAGGTATTTTGTTATACTAAGAGAAAGTAGGCTAATGCAGATATAATTCTGTTCTTCCATTTGATGGGCAACTTGACCCTATCTGAGGAATTGTTTCGGTCTTCTCTGGCACTGAATTTTAAGTGAGGTTAGATTACATTTAGACAAAAGAAAAAGCATTCACAGTTTTGTCATATGGAGGGGATGAGATATGGTTCACTTGGTAAAGAGATGACTTGAAGGGAGCCCTACAGGCATTTTCAAATATCTGAAGGGTTACTCCATGAAAAAGAAAGAACTAGGACTAACAGGCAGAGACTTCTGGAAGATACATTTTGCCTCATAAATAAGCAAATTCTAACAAAGCTTTTTAAAGTGTGACAAGCTGCCTTAAGGAATAATGAGCTTTACAGCCTTGGAGGTTGTCGTAGTTCATTTTCTGGTGCTCTAGCATAAATCCACTGGCTAGGTAATTTATGAAGAAATTTCATTTCCCACAGTTCTGGAGGCTGAGGAGTTCAGTATCAGGTGCCAGTTTCTGGTGAGGACCTCTGTGTTGCATCAGCCCATGGCAGAAGATGGTGGGGCAAGAGACATATGAGATAGGATAAAGGCAGGACTCATTCTTTCATCAGAAGTCCCCTCCCATGGTAACTCATTTCACTCCTGCCATCACAACATTAATCTGTTCTTGAGGGCAGGGCACTCAAGACCTAAGCACTCTTCGAAGTTCCAATTCTTCTTTTTGGTACTGGGCATTGAAACCAGGGCCTCATGCATGCTCGGCAAGCACTCTACCACTGAGCCACACCGAAGCCTTAAAAGTTTCAATTCTTAACACCATCACAATGACAATTCAACACACACAATTCAACATCACAGTTCAACATTAGTTTTGGAGGGGACTTGATGAATGATAGGCAAATTGTAGGTAAGTGATACAAGTTATGGAGAGTATTTAAGCCTATGAATGATGTCTGATAAAATAGACATTCAGAATATATCTATTGGATAGATTAATGTATTAGTAGACCTGGAAACAACATCTAAAGGACTTCTTATGAAGCTTTAATTCTTGGGAAATGAGAGTCGTGTTTCAGTGAGAGGGAAGAGGAATGGTTTTGGAACACCTGGGGCATTAATCAAGGGGGGCAAGCCAGAGTAGGGACAAGGGTTGGTAGGTGCTATAGTCTGGATATTGAATATCCTCCAAAACCTGCGTCCTAAAGACTTGTTCCCTTGGAGTGACACTATGAACATGGGGTGAAACCTTTAGGAGGTGGGGCCTGATAGAGGATCCTTCACTCATTGGGATATGGGATATTGATCATCCTCTTTTGTATCCTGGTCATGAGGTGAGCAGTTCCCTTTGCCACACAGACCCCACCATTGTCACCTGGCATTTACTGTAGAAGCCTAAAGCAATGATTCTGCTTGATCTTAGAGGAGAATCTCCAAAACTCTGAGTCAAAATAGAACTTCTCTCTTCATAAGTTAATTACCTCAGTTATTCTGTTAGAGTTACAGACATCCGAGTAACACGGGCGGCATGATATTCAGAGGAATATGAAGTATGAAAATGGTTGTGGAGGAACGTCCCTGTAGGCGAACTGCTGGCTGCTGTTTTAACATGAATTACCCTGAGTTCTTGGTAGCATAATTACTGGAAGAACATCTGGAGAATATTCATGCCTTTATCTCCAAAGAAAATCCATCAAAGGACAGAAGATAGGGAAACTCAGGTAAACAGCTGCCCAAGGACAATAGAACATACATTCTGTTAGGTGAGTTATCATTTATCTTAAAGAAAACAATTTAAGAATGCCAATGTTTATTTTAGAAGGATATTTTTAAATGAAGAATTCAGGAATCTAAGTGTATCCGTAACCTCAGGGGTCCCACCCACCTTTGACCCTCAGCTGAAGGTGTTTTTCAACTTTGCCTTCAGCTCCCTTCTCAAACAATTCCAGGGCACCAGAGGAATGTATACCTTCTGATACTGTTGATTTAAAGTAGTTTATAAAAGCCTTGTTGATATTAGTATGATGGCTACTGAGTAAATAATTTTTGTGAACTGTCAAAATATGTCAGCACAACCTGCTATAATAATATGTTTTGAGTTGCAAAGCTGGTAGGTCAACTCTTACCGTGTTAGATGGGTTCTCATTTCTTCCCATGGATTTTCTTTGACATTAAATTGTCATGGTAACAGAATTCCAGCATTGCCAAATGAATTTTTTGTAGATGGAAAAAAAAACCCACCACAAACTGCAGGCAATAAAGCAAACCATGGAAACAGTTTAACTCTACATATCTAGAGATGACATTCGGATCTGACACATCAGTCTACTTGCAGGATATATATATATATCTTGTTGAGGAGGTAACTATAATAAATGGAGAACTATTAGTATCTGAATTTTCTGTGTTTATTTTTTCAAGATTAAGAGAAACAATTAAGTAACAAGTCTTTGGGGTCTTATAATTCTAAAAAGGAAATAAGAACAGTTCTAAAGCTAATGTGACGATGAAACCAATTGTACATGTAAATGAGGATAAAGGCCTCCTCTACCACGAGATGTTCCCTGGGAGCTGAGGGTAACATCCAGGAATTTGTGTGTTATTTGCCTTGTTCTGATCCACTCTTCAGAAGCGGGCCTCAGCTTGTGGTTGTGCATTACTTAGTTCTTCTCCATCCTTTACTCTGGATGCTGCTAGGAATTATTTCTGGCTGCTCACAGTTGCTTCATCAGACAGTAGTGATCAGAGAAGCTAAAAAGACCTTATATAGTCCAACTTCTTCTTTCATTTTATTCATTAGAAAAATATGCTCATAAAGATGGGGAGTGGCAGCTGAATGTTGAGAGCCATAGCCGAAGGGGCCCCAGCAAACTTCCAGCTGCCACTCCCCATCTTTATCAGCATATTTTTTGAGGCTGATTGTCTGGGCCACATGGGCGGAGCCAAAAAAGTCCACCAATGAGCAGCTCCATGGTCTGAAAGGGCAGGGAAACAGCCCAATGAGCATCATCGCAGAGGAGCCAATCAGTTGGCAGCTAGAAGCTGCTGGGGCTGCTGTGAGCCAATCATCAGCTGGCAGCTGGAAGAAATTATATCAATATCCCAAAGAAATATCTGCATCCCCATTGAAGTATTTTTCACAGTAGCCAAGGTATGGAAAATAATCTATCCATGATAAGGAAAATGTGATATCTGTGTGTGTGTGTGTGTGTGTGTGTGTGTGTGTGTGTGTGTGTGTGTTTATACACATGTAATGGGGCTGCAGATTTAGCCCTGTTGTAGAGTGTCTGCCAAGGTGCCACAGAGCCCTAGGTTTGGTCTGCAGCACCACAACAACAAACGAACAAACAAAAATTGCATGCATGTGTGTGTATGCATGTGCACACACACACATGCACATACACATGCACATACACACTGGAAAATTATTGAACCACTAAAAGAAAATTCTGCCATTTGCATCAATATGGATGAAAATGGAGGATATGCTGCTAAGTGAAGCACAGAAAGAATATGTACATGTCACTTAGATGTTGAACTATCAAACCCATAGAAATGGAGTAGCATGGTGGTTGCCAGGGGCTGGGGTTGGGGAAAATATGGGAGCTGTTACTCAAAGGGCACGAGCTTTCAGTTGTAAGATGAGCTGGCTCTGAGGATCTAATGTGCACCATGGGTTGTAATAGATGTGTTAATTAACTTGATAATCATGTGAACATATATCAAAACCTCATATTGTATAGCTTGAATATATACAATCTTTGTCAATTAAGTATTGTAAAATAATAAGTAAACAGAAGTAAAGATACCAGGCCCTTTAGCACAGGAAGCTCATGGCATCATTTTGGGTAACTGCTCATGCTTGTTACAATAAAGTCACTTTCAAAGTACTTTGACTGCATCAGATTATCTAATGCCCTCTAATGAAGTCAATTCTAATGTCTCCTCATTTTAAATAGAAAGAAGAGTTCCAGTTACTTGCTCAGCCAGGAAGTAGCTAAGCAAAGACTCAAACCTGGGCAGTTTATGATGGAGAAAGTCATAGATCTTTTGAAAATGAATTTGTATTGCAATTCTTACATCACCACTTAGCAGCTGGGTGACCTCGGGCAGTTCATAAAATCTCTCAAAACCTCAGACCCCTCATCTATAAAAGAGGATAATAACTTCTATGTGGGAGTCTCATAAAGATTAATTGAGGTTATATATATCTTAGAATAGTACCCAGTGCTTAATAAATGCTTAGTAAACACTAGCCACTATTATTGCTTGAATTTTATTTTTATGTCTCCACTTTCAGAATCTATCCGAAACTCTTAATTCAACTGTCTGTCTTATCAAATATCTTCCAAACAATTCTATAAATTTAATACTTAAAAAACTTTGAAACATATTTTTTAGAATGCAGATGCATTGGAGAAGAAAAAATATATAACCTATCTAGCCGAGGTAATTAGAATTCTTTAGACTTTACTCTTTTGTTCTAACTTTTTGAACATTATTGACATGTACATAGTTTTCAGATTTCTTAACTCGCTTTATTCCTCTCCTATCTTCTCTGGGTAGCTGAAAGTGCCTCCTTAGGGCAGTTCCCTAATTCCTTTTATATACAATTAGAATGTATTACACTACCAGCCCCTTAGGTCAAAATGTACATATGCAATTGTAAAATCTCAGAGTCCAGAGTTTTCTTAGAAATCATGTATTCCAATCATTTTTCAGGAGGATATAAGTTGAGGGATATAAATGAGAATTTATGACTTTTTTATTTGTTGCTTTTAGATATACACAACAATAGGGTGTATTTTGACGTTTTATACATATGTGGAGTACAACCCATTACAATTTTGATCCCATTCATGTGGTTGAACATGATGCGGAGTTACATTAGTCATATGTTCATATATGTGCATAGGAAAGTTATGTCCAATTCATCCTACTGTCTTTGCTATGCATCCCCCTCCCTTCCCTTCATTCTCCTTTGTCTAATCCAGTGAACTTCTATACTTCTTCTTCTTACTCTCCCTTGTTAGGGTTAACATCCACATATCACAGTAAACACTCAGCTTTTGTTGTTTTGGGACTTAGCATGATATTCTCCAGTTTCATCCTCTTAGAGGCAAATGCCATAATTTCATTCTTCTTTTTGACGGAGTAATATTCCATTGTGTGTATACACCACATTTTTTTTTTAATCCACTCATCTGTCAAAGGGCACCTCGGATGGTTCCTAGCTATTGTGAATTGAGCTACTATAAACATTGAAGTGGACGCATCACTATAGGATGCTTTAAGTCCTTTGGGTATAAACTGAGGAGTGGGATAACTGGATCAAATGGTGGTTCCATTGCAAGTTTTCTGAGGAATCTCCATACTGCTTTACAAAGTGGTTGCACCAAATTGCAGTGCTACCAGCAATGTATGAGTGTACCTTTTCCCCCACATCCTCACCAACATTTATTGTTACTTGCATTCTTGATAATTGCCATTCTGTCTGGAGTGAGATAGAATCTCTGTGTAGTTTTCATTCACATTTTTTCTAATCACTAGAGCAGTTGAACATTTTTTCATATATATGTTGATCATTCATATTTCTTTTTTCTCTGAAGTGCTTGTTCAGTTCCTTTACCCATTTTTTGGTCTCAAAGCCCTATAAAAGGAAAAAGATACCCAAAGCAGTAGAATATAGGAAATAATTAAAATCAGAGTTGAAATCAATGAAACTGAAAAAAAATTAAAAAATAGATGTCCAAAAAATTCTTAGAAAAAAAATAAAATCAATAAACCCTTAGCCAAACTAATGAAGAAAAAGAGAAAACTCAAGTCACTAAAATTTGTGATGAGAAAGGACAGATCACCATGGACACAACTGAAATACAGATAATAATCAGAAACTACTTGAAAATCTCTATTCCAATAAAATAGAAAATCATGATGATATTGACAAATTTCTGGAGACATATGACCTACCCAGGTTAAAACAGGAAAACATAGAAAATTTAAGCAGGATTTATGATTTTTAGTACTACCCCAAACAACTGGTCATTCTTGCATGGCAGGATGATTTAACCTATATTTGAATTTCTTACAGTTTGTGAATAGCATATAATTTTGTATCTATTTAGTATCATCTAGATTTAGAAATGCAATCCAGTTATTGCTTATGGGAAATAATAACAGAGTTCATCTGGATGTGGATATCTATATTATAAGTGATTTCCAGGTAAAAGTAGATTAAAACTAGCAACATTTTTTTTTCTAGTATCATTTATCCTAAAATTTAGGTGACTCACATTCTTAGATTCTGAATTTCACTAAAATTGTAACCCTATCCACAGTTGTTCCATAAGAGATAAATCTTTATTATAGGAGCTCCTTGCTAAGATTATGTTTAAAACTGTTATAAGAGCTTGGAAGTAGAGATAGAAATAGGTGTGTGTTGAAGAGGGATGAAGATTGTTGAAAAGCACCTGTAAGTGACTTTAGATTTTGATTTTCCTGAGGAAAGGCATAAAGTTGATTACGCATCATTATGCCATTATTTCTTTCCCAACCCTCTAATTGCATGGTATTGATGAACGATGGCTTTACAGTGCTGCTTATACAAAACAGTTGGTTAGGGAGTCAACCACTGTTCATCCCTGGTTTAAATAGAGAAAACTGTATACCATGGAGTCAACAGTGGATCATAATTTTTTTCTTCCAAGATGCACAGCTCAAGTTCCTTTTTTTCTCTCATCCACTTCCACACATATTTGCTAAGCACAAAATATGACTTACCAAGAAAGACAGCTGGGAGAGCTGAGATGTGGAGGCATGACCTGTGAAAGGAAGGTTTTTCCTCTGCGCTAGCCCTTAGATGAACAGGAGCACCGTGGTCTTCTCAGTTCTCTAGTTCTCAAAGGAGCTGGGCTGGGTGTGAGCCCATCCTGTGAACCAAAGCTGAGAGGGGAAGTGGGCATGTGCCTGGGGGTACAGGAGGGCATCATCACAGTCTGTGTCAATGTGAGAATGGACTTTGCTAGCGAGAGGCAAACACTGACCCAAGGATGAAGCATACAAGTCCTGTTGACCCGAGCAAATAGACGTACAAGGTCAATATGGAAGACTCAGGGAGGGTATAAAAAATGGAATTTAAGATGGAAAAAAATACAAATAATCAGAATAAAAGTCACTCTTAATATTTGTACAGCTGATTGTTATATAATTCATAAGAATATAAAATCATAAACATAGTAAGAAAAATAGTGACAAAGTAGTATAGAATACATGATTCCAAATTATTAGGGGAAAATGAGTATGTAGATGGATGGTCGTAACATGTTATTGGTGGTTTCCAACAAATAATGAGATTATGGATGACTTAATTTCTTCTTCATGCATGTTTGTATCTTCTGTAACACATATATATTGCTTGTATTTTAAAAAATGTTTTTAAAACAGTAGAACTTTTTAAAAAATAAGAATTTTATAAGTGATTCAAAAACTAAAAGTATAAAACGATTTATAGCCGTTAAAATTTGGCCACTGATGACAGGGGTTATTTTGGTTTCCCTCATGACAGATGTTTATAGAACAGGGTGTCCCAGGCTCTCAAGTTAGACCTGCTGACTCTGTCTATTACAAGCATGAAGAAAACCAAAACTGCAGAGGATTTTAGTAACTCCCATTCTGTCAGACCCAGAGAAGAGGCAGAATGGGCAAGGGGCCAGAAGGCTTGTCAATATCCCCTGGATTTTCGCCAGCTTCCACACTGTCTACAGCCTAGAATTTCTGGAACATCCTTATTTTCCACCTATAGCATACTTCTCCCCCATTGTGCTGTAGGAGCTCCGTCAACAGTGAAAGCTAGCAGCAAGGAGAAGGCAGAACCTGTATTTTTTAAAAAGCAAAGACTCAAGACCTCGAACAGCACAGCAATCTGAGGCCATTTTAGCCTGATGACTGTTTGTGGAGAGCCCGCCGTGTGCCAGGAATTCTTTATACCTTAACAAAAGGCCTCATTACAGGGTAGAGACATTTATCTCTGTAATCATAAGCCTGAGTTATTAATAACATTAGCCAACTTATTGAAAACCTCCCATTTGTCAGGATAATTATCAGGGCTTTATGTATTTATAATTTTTCTCAGTTAATATATGAATTTTCTCTTAAGAAGGCAGGGAGCCGTGAAATATATTTTTAAATAATTTCTATTGAAAACATTTTCTTTCTCTTTGTCATTTAAAAAAGTGAACTCTCTCAGCCTGTTGCACTAACAACAAAAATGAAGATCCTGTTCTCCTTTTCTCCATCTTTCTGTAGTGATGAGGAGAGAATTAAGCTGAGGTTGGAGAAGTAAAGTGAAATTCAATATTACCTCCTGTTTTTGCAGAGTGGAGATCCTCCCACCAACAGAAGCGGACAGCCATTATGATTTTTATCGCCCATTCTTTCTTCTCTCCCATTCCTGGTTCTCTTATGGCAACAGTGATGGTTCCAGTGATTGTGAGGCTTTGAAGGGGCGAGGTGAGAGCCACCTCCACAGCTTCTGCCTGTACTTCCCCTCACTGGAACCCACACGGTTCTAGCCTCACCCTTTCCTCTCTCACCTCTCTCATTTCTTCACTCCTCTGGGTCTCGTCCCAGTCTTTTTACACTTCCCTGATCTCCTTTCCCATCAGCCAAAGCAAAACATTTTTGATCAGGTTTCTTTTATGGCCAGATTTATCAACATGTTAAAAACACGGATTTTTAATTTCTCTTTTCTACCTAGCAGGCACCATGGACCCTGCCTTTCCTACTTAATCCCACAGCTTCAACTCAGTTCTGACAGTTTTGAGTTCTGTCTTCCTCCTCCCTCTATCAGGACTATGGTATCTTTGAGCGTCACCCTTGGAAGCCCTGGGGAGTCTGCTTCCTCCTCTGTTGCTGCTCAAGTTCAGCCTTCAAACCATTGTTTTTCACTTCCATTGTCCTTTATTTCCTTAGCTTCGACCTCATTTCTCCATTTTTCTGCCAGAGTTTTCTTGGAAAGACAACTGCTCATGCCACACATCCCCTCCAGCACCTAATACTCCAATTCCCAATTCCTCTGTCCCATGTATACCTCAAGTTATGTTCCCAATCTCTCTGTCAAAGCTGGCCCCTCCTCATAGGTTCAGCCAGAACAGCTGCGTTTCTTGTAGAAGAAACATAACCATTCCTCTGTGCCTTTGTTCAACCTGTTCTCTTTACCTGAAATAATCCCTTGTCTATTTTAGCCTGAAAACCCTTTTGACCTTTCACATCTCAGCTCATTGTAACTTCATCCTTGGATCCAAAACTTTGACCATCAAATTCACCAGGTTTCTGTTCTTTCCTCTCAGAAGGCTTTGTACATATCTCTGGTATAGCTTTTGTTATTATTGTTTACTAATTTTGTGGTCCTGATCTGGACAATGGGGATAATTATAGTGTTTGCCTCAGAGGGCTGCTTTGAGGAGAAAATGAATTAAAATCTACATAGCCATAGGCTAGACACCAGTATTTAGTTTGCTATGTCACATGTAGTGATTGTTATTGGTATTGGCTTAGTGCTCACAGTGATGGACGGCCTTCAGAGTTGAGGCAGATCTTATTCCCCAGCACCAAACCAAGTGGCTGCAGATGGAATTGAATTGCAGTATTTAAGTACCTTTCCACACCATCTCATGCTCAGATATTTGAGGGAACAGAAAGGGGTTGAAATTTAGGAGACTGTTATGGTTTGGATGTGAGGTGTCCCCCGAAACTCACATGTGAGACAATGTAAGAAGGTTCAGAGGAGAAATTATTGGGTTGTGAGAGTCTTAACCCAATCAGTGATTTAATCCCCCAGTAGGGATTCACTGAATGATAACTAAAGGGTGTGGCTGGAGGAGGTGGGAGTTGGGGATGTGGCTATGGGGACATATTTGTATCTGGAGAGTGGAGTCTCTGACTGCTTTCTGATCATCATGTGAGCTGCTTCCCTTCACCACACTCTTCCACCATGATGTTCAGACTCACCTCAACTGTAAGCAATGGAGCCAGCCTTCTATGGACCATGAGCCCTCAAATAAACCTTTCCTTCTCTACAGTTGTTCTGGTAGAGTCCTTTAGTCACAGCAGTGAAAAAACTGACTAAAACAGAGACCTTTATTGCTACAGCAAAGTATTTTGAAGTTGGTTGCGTGGAAATAAAGCCAAGAGATTTGGAGAAGCCCCAGGACGATGTAACACCAATTAGTTGGGACTTTTATAGTCTACTGTTAAAAGAAGATATCTCCAAAGAGGCCCTGGGACCATGGGGACCAGTTCTTAGAAGGCTCCCAGTGTCATAGGCTCATATGAATGTCTTCAAGGAAGAGGCAGAGGAGCTTAAAGCCACATTAAGTCTCTGTCCTGAGACCTGGTGGGTAATGTGTGTTGAGCATGCCTGAGAAAGCCAGGGAGAAGCAGAGGTAGATGCACCCTTAGCCTAGTGAGCTTACGCCATGGAAATCTGCAGGCTGCTTTGTAGTAGTTTTCCCAGAGGCAATGAACTACAAATGAAGAAAACTTTCTCACTGCATTCTGTCATTCAAATACCAAATAGAATGAAACTTCTTTAGCTGTGTATTCAAGGCCCACCTCCACTCATTATACCCTTGGCACTAGTCACCCTGTTCTCCAGGCCTGTGCTTTCTTGTGTCCAACCTCAGGCCATCCTTGAAATGCCTTTCCCACATCTGCATGTATCTAGAGCTTACTATCTTTGAAGTTCACCTAAAATAGGATCTCATTTTATCAGGTAGGCCAAGCGGCTGCATGCATATCTACAGTTCCTCCTCCTGGGATTCCTGGCTATGAGTCCACTTCTGAGGGAAGTAGCCCAACAGGTCACTCAGTTGTAACACCCAGACTAGTAACCTGTGATCTGCTTCTCACTCTATTACTACTAACTGGACCAAAGATAGGTTGTAGACCAGCAGGTTCTGAAGTGAGCACCTGGGAGCTTTGCCTATCAGAGATCTGACTAAATTGAACCAATCAAATTCTCTTAGGTAGTTTTAATGTGAGCTAAAGGAAGAGCTGCACAGTTAGTAGAAGGCAGGTGGCAAAGAGACCATTAAGTCCTTGAGCAATTGTAAGCCAGCAAGAGACATAATTAAGCAAATCCAACAAGATATGTGTAGTAAATAAGGGGTGAGGTGATTGATAGTGGCAAGAACAGTGGGTGCTCATGGAGGAGCAGGTCAAGACCATGAGAGCAATTACCTTGTTCTGGTAGATTCTGAATTCTTTCTTCTCCCTTACCTACTTTCCCGCAGGGTCCCAGTGAAACCTGACAATGCAAGCTTTCTTGCTCAAAAAATTAAGAATTTCAAGAATGGCAACCTGCCTAGAAGTGAATCTCTGAGACCCTACTCTTTGCAATTGTAATAGTTTGAGAAAAAAAAATCCCTCTATTTAGTCTTGATCTCCTTCATTTGCAAATAATCTCCTTTGAAGTGGGAACAACTTGTGGTTTCTGGGGTGGTATTGTTTGTAACCTGAGGCCCTCAGCACTTTCCCATAATATCTCCTTCACCCGAGGGCTGTCATTTTTAAAAGCAGGTCTATACCAGATTAATCTTTGTACCTTCCCAAGCCTGCTTGGTTCCAGCTCAGTGGCAAAGGGATTATTTTCTCCCTTGTAATGGAGCTGATTACCAATATGACCGCAGATAAGACTGAACTGCCCGGTTCTTGAGATAATACCTTAAATAAAATATGCCCCTGGTGTTCTTAGAATGATCACAGCAGGGAATGTTCTCCCTGGTAAGGGAGAAATAATTTTCATCCTAGTGATTAGAGAATCACTGCTCATAGACATAGTTTCTGTAATTTCGAATAGAGGCTTCTGAAGCCCTCTAGTTAAAGTAAGCATTACAGATTGTATCACATTTATTAAATACTTAACTTTATTTTAGAAACTGTGTTAAATGCTTTGCCAGTATTACCTTCCTTAACTTGGTTCTCATCACAAACAATAAAATTGTACCATGTTTTACCTACTGGGGTTAGGAAGAGCGAAGGCTTAGCTTACGTTAACCAGGGGATGAAAACAGAAGATGGCAAGCTTAGTTTGTTTGCTATCAAAGTCTTAGCCTTTGCTCTGGACTTTACTCTTAGCCTTACTCTATGCTCTTAGCCTTGACTCCATTGCCTCATCTATATGGAATTTCACCAGACCTAGAGAGTAGCCCAGGACAAGCTTCACTCCCTGAGACAATTATTTCAGTTCCTTCAGGATTGCAACCTCTCCAATAGGGATTCATTGCCCACAGCCTTCCCCACTACTATTCCAGGAGAAATATTCTCTGCTTAACTTAGCAGGGATTCCTATTATATACACCTTTAAAAAGAGCCCAGAATTTCTATTTAATCTGAAGCATGATGCTCCCAAACCTTTTCTATTGTGGTAATCGTAAAGGGAGTGGAAGATGGCCAACCAGACATCTAAAAGGAAAGTTTCCCCCAGTCTTACATTTTTATTTGTAAAAGGAAAATTTTGTGTTATTCTCCATATCATATTGATGTTGATGTTAAAATACTATTTTAAATTATTTTCATTAAATTTGATTGGAGTATTTTTTTATTTGTTCTTTCTAGATATACATGACAGTAGAATGTATTTTGACATATTATACATACATAGAATAAGTATAACTTCACATCATATACAACCACATTATTGTGATTTTATATGATGTGAAGTTACATGGGTCATGCATTCATATATAAGAATAGGAAAGATATGTCCGATTCATTCTACTGTCTTTACTATTTCCCTCTCCCTAACCCTTCCCTTCATTCCCCTTTGTCTAATCCAATGAACTTCCACTTTCCCCCTCCCTTATTGCGGGTTAACATCCACATATCAGAAAGAACATTTGGCCTTTGCTTTCTGGGGATTGGCTTATTTCATTTAACCTGATAGTCTCCAGTTCCATGCATTTATCAGCAATATGCCATAATTTCATTCTTATTTATGGCTAATATTCCATTGTGTATATATACCATATTTTATTTATCTATTCATCTGTTGAATGGCACCTAGGTTGGTAGTATATTGATTTTAAGTCCTTTGGGTATATACCAAAGAATGAGATAGCTGTGTCAAATGGTGGTTCCATTCCAACTTTTCTGAGGAATCTCCGTACTGCTTCCCAGAGTGGTTACACTAATTTGCAGTCCCACCAGCAATGTATAAGTGAACATTTTCCCCTACATCCTCGCCAACATTTATTGTTACTTGTATTCTTGATAATTGCCATTTTGACTAGAGTGAGATGGAATCTCAGTGTAGTTTTTTTTTTTTTTGATTTGTACTTCTCTAACTGCTAGAGATGTTGAACATTTTTTCATATATATGTTGGCCATTCCTGTTTCTTCTGTGAAGTGCCAGTTGAGATCTTTAGCCCATTTATTGATTGGGGTTTTTTTTATTTTTATTTCCCCAATGCTGGAGACCAAACCCAGGGACTCACCACATGCTAGTGAATAGGTAGGATAATCAGATAGTCAGTCAGATGTAGGCAGGCAGTTAGGACAACACCCCCAAAGAGATTGCTCTGTAGAAACATTATTTGAGTTCCTGAGATAAGAAACCAGAAAGGATTTGCTGGTGGCTTGCTGCTGAGTAGTAGCCCTAGCAGGTGTGGCCTTCTGGGGAGTCAAAAGAACTGTAACACAAACAGGCCCTGCCCAAGGTGATCAAAACAGCAGAAAATCCAGTTTCACTAGGCAATTACTCTACCACTGAGCTACACACCCAGACCTGGAGTGCAAATCTTATTAAAATATTCAATTCTATATCCTCACCCATTCCAAATATTGTAGTAAAAAATGGAGCTCTGGACATATGTGCCAAATTTATCCCCCAAATTCTTCAAATCACTGACTGAATTTCCTCTGAAACTCACACCCCAAGGAATTTAAAAGCATGAAATAGTTGAACTTCAGAGAGTGACTGAGTGAGTGAGTGGTGAGGGGACTGTGTCTTCACTTTGGGCTTCAATTCGAGCCTTGCTGGCCCATTTTCCTGGTGATGGCACCAGGTGTCAATCTACAGAGCAGCATGTAGAAAAGCCAGAAAAGATGGAGGGATAGCAGCCTTATAGTCTGGGCTGTTGACCGATGGACTGGGGTTGGCATGTCATCTCTAAAAGGATCATGGCAACTGGAACATGTTTAAAGAAGGAACTCAAAACCACGGCAAAATAATAATGTTGGAGCACTAAAAATACACTAGACAACTGGTGTTTCTTTCTAAATATTGTTTTATTGAATCCATATACTAGAGAAGCCTTTTGGGGTACAGGAAAGTTATGGCTCATAGAGTGTAACAGTTGCCCCAGCTCACACGCTAGTGGCTGCTACACTCCTCGGCAGCACAGCCCATTGCCCACTCCACGGATACACCTGCTTCCTCGCTAATAAAGCCAGGATTGAGCTAATTATCTTCTAAGAGGACATGTCTTTCAAAAGAGGCTGAGTCCTTTCCCAGCTTCATTGGAAGTCACAGGGCCATGAACCTTAATTTGTTTGATCCACTTGTGGCCATCTCATTATCGTTGTCAAAGGATTGGTTTAGGGGTGAACAGAGAGAGGTGAGTAGAAGTTGGTCAGGAGGCTGAGGCATGGGAAAGCTCTCTTTGTTCTGAAAGAGGGGCACCAGAGAGGTGCCTTTTTTGCTCCTGGACTTTGTCATCCTCATATGGTACTTAGATCTATCAGATGATGGATCCAAGAAGATTTATCCTTTCTTCTAATTAGCAGATGGAGGCAGAGGTGATTGCCTTAAACAATCAGATAATGAGCAGTATTGAGGTTGGTGGCACATTTCTTTTTTATTGTTTTTAGTTATACACGATAGTAGAGTTAATTTTAACATATTTATACTACCATGGAGTATATTTTATTCTAATTAGGATCCCAGTCTTGTGGATGTACATCATGTTGGGATCCACCACAGTTTATTCATATATACAGATAGGAAAGTTATGTCAGATCCATTTCATTGTCTTTCCTATTCCGATTCCCACTTCCTTCCCTTCATTCCCCTTTGTCTGATCCAATGAACTGCTATTCTTGCCTCCCCCTGCCCCTTGTGGTGTGTTAGCATCCATGTATCAGACAGAATATTCAACCTTTGGTGTTTGGGGATTGGCTTATTTCATTTAGCATGATGGTCTCCAGATTTTTCCATTTAGCAACAAATGTCATAATTTCATTCTTCTTTATAGCTGAGTTATATTTCATTGGGTATGTATATCACATTTTCTTTATCTATTCATCTGTTGAAGGTCACCTAGGTTGGTTCCGTAGCTTAGCTACTGTGAATTGAGCTGCTATAAACATTGATGTGGTTGTGTCACTGTAGTATACTGATTTTAAGTCCTATGGGTGTATACCCAGGAGGGGTATAACTGGGTCAAAAAATGGTGGTTCCATCTCAAGTTTTCTAAGGAATATCCATACCACTTTTCAGAGTGGTTGCACCAATTTACAGTCCCACCAACAATGTATGAGTATATCCCTTCCCCCCACATCCTCACCAACATTTGTTACTCATATTCTTGATAATTGCCATTCAGGCTAGAGTGAAAGAGAATTTCAGTGTAGTTTTAATTTGCATTTCTCTAATTGCTAGGGATGTTGAACATGTTTTCACAAATTTGTTGACCATTTATAAATCTTTCCTTTAAGAAGTACCTTGCTGGCAGTTTTTGAAAGATTCTGCCCACCTCTGATCTACTTCTGTACCTAAAGTATCATTTTCCAAAGCTTTTGACTGAGAGCCTGGCTCCCTGGCACACTGAGCCCTGGTAGTCCTGTGCTCTAACTCTCCTTTGCATTACCATAAGGCTGCAGGAAACCACCCAGCTGTTCAGAGGTTTTATCCTTAGCTGCTCAGCCTAATGTTCCACACAGCTTCAGAGTTCCATAAATGTACTGGGGAGAAAATAGTCTGCATGTTGCCATATGCTCAGTTTTCTATCTTCTCTTTATACCTGCTCATCAGTCTCTCCAGATATTAGTTTTTCCTCTCAACCTCGAGGTCATGTAAGGTCTCTGGTTTCTCTTTGTCCTGTGCTCAGGCAAAATCCAGGAACTCAGCCTCTTGGCCTAAACACAGATTTGGCAAATACCTCCAAAGACAAAGGTTGCAGAAATTGGTTAACCTCTTCACAGTTCTCCTTGTTCTAGAATCAGGTGTCTTCTACTCTCTATTGCATCAGCAGCTTTAGGTGCCTTTTAAACAGATGATTTTAAAATTTTATCCAGTTTAAATTTTTCTAAGAGCATTGGTCAGCTATGGGATGCACTGTGGTCTTACTTAGAAATTAAAGGGACTCTGTTACATCTAAAAGAAAGCAGATAAGATAAAATGATAACTCAACCTTTTCTTATAATGTCCTCTTATACAAATTTTAGTAACACAGAAATGCTGAAAGAATAATTTATCGATATCAAATACCCACCACCTATATTTTAAAAATCATTACCATTTTACTGTATTTGCTTTATCATCTATATACCTTCTGCTGAACAATTTCAAAATAATTTATAAATGTCATGATTCTTTCATGGAAAGCAATTCAGCCTATACCTTCTAAAAATAAGAAAATTCTCTTTTGCCATAATACTATGATTGCACTTAAAACTGAACAATATTTTCCTGATATAATAACTTTTCCATAATCACAGCTTGCTGGTTAGCCCCAAAATAATCATCTACAGCAGTTTCTTCCAACTAAGATAAAATCACACATTTTTATTCTAATTGGGACCCTTACATCTTCTTATAACACGAACAAATTGAAAATGCTGAACCACAAGGATTAGATTACATATTTATTTAAACACATTATCTAGCACATAGGTGCTGTTGATAGATCATATTGTGTTGAATCAGCAGCCTCTTGTCTCACTGCTTCACTCCTAGTGAGGCTAACGTTGATCGCTAGGGCAAGGTGGGGACAGATTCTTTCACCATAGAAATTGTTTTTTCTTTATCATTGTTAAGTCACTGGCACTGCGCCAATGTCTTGTTCATCATCAATTGTTCATTTTCTGGTTTTGGTATTTATTGATGATGTTTGACTGAATAAACTATTGGAGTTTGTAATATGAATAATTTTCAAATCTATTACTCCTCTTTCTTCCTGGTTCAAAACAATTATTATAAAGCTGCCCCTCATCAACTGAGGATGAACTATAATTCTTCCCCAAAGCAGAGGGTAAATTGTGGTTACCTTTCAATTACTCATTTTCTAAATAAGAAGCTGCTATGTCACCC
The DNA here is from genome assembly GCF_052094955.1 of Ictidomys tridecemlineatus. NCBI lineage: Eukaryota > Metazoa > Chordata > Mammalia > Rodentia > Sciuridae > Ictidomys > Ictidomys tridecemlineatus. The sequence goes on along the minus strand of NC_135478.1, from coordinate 176,853,186 downwards.
TTGAGGGTGGCAGATAAGTTTGTTCCCTTTTTGATTTTTAACATAATGATGGATTTGCAAGGTTTTGTTTTTCAGTGAATTTAATAAATCATAGTTTTCTTCTTTTTCTAAAATTTTATTGTAATCATTCATGCATATTAATTGTGCCCGTTCAGGGGTTTCACAGTGACACGGCACACATGCGTATACCATGCTTTGACCAGGCCCACCCTCCTTGTCCCCTCTCCAGCTCTCCTCTCTCTCCCCACTTCCTGGTCCCAGGGCTCCTTCCCCTACCCTAATAGTTCCTCTTCTACAGGACTTTTTTTTTAAGTTTCCACATTAAGAGATAACATGTGATACTTGTTCTTCTGTGCCTGACATCAGTTTTCTTGATGTCCTCTAGTTTTATCCATTTTCCTGCAGTCATTATTCTTTTTGATGTTTAAATCATACCAAATATTACCGATGGTAGCTCCTCTCAGTCTTTGAAAGCTGGGCATTTCTATGGTTTCTGGAACAATAAGTTGTTTTTCTCTGAACTTATGCTTATTCCAGCCATTTCTCCAAGAAGTCCAGTTCCTTCAAATTATGAATTTCACCCATGATGTTCTATGATGTTTCCTTTCCTCAGAAAGGATTTATTCTTTCTCTTGATTAACAGATAAATCCATAGTATGTGGAAACCAATATAACTGGACTTGTAGTGTTTATTACCACAGGCTGACACTGCCTCACGGCCCCTTCAGTGGACAGCACCACTATATAGTAAAACTATTATCCTGAAAATCATGAATTTTCATTAATATTTCCAATTAAAATTTAAGATTATAATTTTTCTTAACTTCTTTGATTTTCTAAAATTCATATCTCTTTTTGTTTCCACTGAAAGTCTTGATTGCCAACAATGTATTTTCTGACTTCCTGTATCCTAAAAATACATAAAATAATTCAAGATTATAGTACTGATACCCCATTCAATCCTGGAATATATTCCACTAAAATGAATAAATAGTTAAGAGTCAGTTGAAATAATAATTTTTTTTCTGAGTGACTACCTTAACCAAGTGTGTTTCAGTTTGTTTTCAATTTTGTGGTTTGATTATTTTAAAGTCCTATTTTGACTTTAATATGCAAATGTGCTCCAATTGCCTCCTTTTTACCCCCTCAGTGAAAGAGCACCTCCTGGTGAGAGAGAGCATCCCACCTTAGAGTTATGGAGATGGTAGAACAGAACACACACCACTTGAGTCTGAACAGGTAGGACGGAGAGCAGTTTATTACTCACGTGTACTTGGTGTAGGAGAGCAGGACACGGCTCACCATGAAGGGCCACAGGGCTTGCACTTGAGAATAGAGTGAACACAGGCACTTTGGGAGGCAGAACTTCGAGTATCAAAGGGTAAAGTGCCCTGGATTTCTACAGGAAGATGTATATTTGAATAATTCTCTGTGCTGCAGGGAACTAAAATCTACTGTTCAGAAACTAGCAGAATTGTGTCTGGATGTTTTGGCTAAGAGAGTTGCTTGTCAATAGGACATTAACATGCAGAAGCCCACTAGAGAGGGGCTCTCCTTTGACATCTTCCCAGATGTCGAAGCTGCGTATCATTAGTTTAGGTCTTATACCACAGTAGGATATTTATGTCAAAACTATATAAAACAGAATCCTCAGAGAAATATTGTTTCCATCCGTATCCTTCCCACCCTCTTTCTGACACAGTAGACTTTTTTCCTGGTTTCCTTTTCTAGTGTTTCTTTTGAAATATAATAAGCAAATTCCTCTCTCTTTCCACTACTTGTCATTTATCTATCAATGAATCATTTATTTTTCCTTCCCTTTTAATGCATACCTTATTTTGATTCTATATCTTGTGGTTTTCATAGAGAATACTCCATATTACTTTGGAGAGATCATTTTCATTTTTTCAGCTACATAGGACGGTGCTGCGTGGAAGTGAACACACTTTATTTAACCAGTTCTTTATTAGTAAACATTTGTTTGATTTGTTTACAATTTTTGATATTACAAAATGTGACATAATTACTAATATTATGCATATGTTATTTTGTTTTTCTGGAGGTATATCTTTCTGGTGAGGTGTAAAAGTTAAGACTGTGGAACTGAGGGTAAATTCATGTTTGATTTTGTTAGATATTGTCAAGTGCCTCTTCATGTGGAAGTGCTATTTCCCATTCTCAAAAGCAACATATGCCTCTGTATTCCCCTCAACAACAAAGTATGTTTCCAAACTTTGGGATTATTTTTTTTTAACCAATCTTAAAAATGTTTTATCAGTGAAATTTTATTTCTAGTTCTCATCTGAATGAAGTTTGTAGATCTTTTGTGAACTTGTTATTTATGTTTATTTTTTTCCAAAGTTTATATTCAGGTCCTTTGTCCAATATTTTTATTGGGTTTTTCTGGACTTTTTCATCTAGATTTGGTAATATAAGTAGCAAATACTTACCCCCAGTTGGACATCTTACTTTTTAACTGAACTGTGATGTTCTTTGCTCAGAAAAATGTTTTAATTTTAATATATTTGTGTTTAATAATATAGTTATACTTCTGGATTTTCCCCAGAAATAAAACTATATTATTAAGTGAATAATGAATTTACCTGTTTTCTCTTGAGTATTTGTATGGTTTTATTTTTGCAATTAAATTTTCAAACCACTGAGAGTTTATCCTGATGTACAATGTGAAATATGGATTGAATTTTTACCTTTTTCAAATGACTGATAATTGTGTCATGAAATTTTTTATTTTCCCAAGGGACTAGATATGTTACCTATATTGAATATTAAATTTCCACATATACTTCTTAAGGTATTGTGTATCAAGTTTAGCAATCAATGTTATACTCTTCTGATAAAAGTATTAGAAGTTTCTCTGGAAGAGTTTAAACAGTGTTGTGTGTCCCTGGTCTCTGAAGGTTTGTGGAATCCCTGTCAAATCATGTGAACCTGATGCTTTGGGAGGAATATAACTTGCCCTATTTCCTTTCTATAAGTTTTTTTTTATTTCTCTTTATTATATTCAGTTTGGGTAAATTTGGTTTCCTTAGAAAGTGATCTACTTCATCTAGGTTTTCTAATTTCTTTTCATAGAATTGATCAAAATAATCTTTGATGCTTTAAAGATATTCTATCTTTTTAATAGTAATTTTTCTTTTGTTATTTCTTATTTTGTATAATTGTGTTTTCTTCTTAGTAAGTCAACTAATAGTTTGTTCTACTGATTTTTATAACAAATAATCTTTTTAAAAAATTAATTCTACTCGTTTTCTGTATTTTAACTTAGTAGTTTCTCAAGTCAGTCTATTCAAAACAAATATGACTGTAAATAAGCATCCATAGGTAGTTTAGCCTTATTATTAACTGAGAATAATACAGACCCCATTAGACAAAACCATACCCCCCCCACCCACACACACACACTTTCCCTAAGCTCAGTTTTTATGAGTTTGTTCATCTTTGTCATAGACTTCAAAAGCATGATGCTTCATGGAGCTGAACTATAGATAGTATCATTTTCCAAGTCCTCTTGAGATTTTGCTGACTTCTCCATGATGATGGGCCCAGCCTCTTTGGTTCATCTGCTTGCTTCACTTGCAAATGAGATAGCAGCTCAAACCTCTGCTTGAGTCCTGGTCTCAAGCAGAGGTTTCTTGGGTGGTAGAGGCAAAAGCCACCCACCAAGAATGGAATTTGCTTTCCACACTAATGGTAGAACATTAATCTCCTCATCCCAAATTTGGGGCAGCTCACTGAAGGTCTTAACAGTGAACTTCCAAAGGGTCTTAGAAGAAATGGGCCTGGAACTGAGAGAAGATGGATTGGGCTGGTGGGAGGGACATATGTTCTCTGTGGTTTCCCTACCTCCCTTTCCAATTCCACTCTAGGCAAGCCCCTTCCCCTTTGTCTACCTTCAGTACATAGGATTGTTTGAAATCCAAACCTAGGGAAGCCCTGTTTTTAGATTTCTTTTTCTTCTTACTTATTTTTGTTTTGTTGTTGTTATTTGGGGTTTTTTGGGGTTTTGGGGTATTGGATTGAACCCGGAAGCACTTTACCACTGAGCCACACCCCTAGTCTTTTATTTTTATTTTTTATTTTGAGATAGGGTCTCACTAAGTTACTTAGAGCCTGGCTAAATTGCTGAGGCTTTCTTTGAACTTGTGATCCTGCTGCCTCAGCCTCCAAAGTCCCTGGGACTTCAGGCATATGCAACTGTGACTGGTCTGTTTTTAGATTTTTTTTTCTGGTAAAGCTTAGCTAGCTTTCTTTTTAATTTTTTTATTATGAAAAAATTTAATTATATACAGAAGTCAAGTAGGTGATAGAATAGATACCGTTGAACTGACCATCAACATTCTGACAGTCGTGTTTCATCTTCTAACTTATATCACATTATATCATCTGTAGATTCTTCAGAGGCAGCCCTAAAAGCAAAAACAAACAAATGGAAAATACTACCCAAATGTCATTTTCACATTTAACAATATAAAAATCCCTTAACATTTCATATTTCCCAATACTGATCATTGTCTCAAAGTTGTCATTCTATGATAGTTTTAGTTGAATCATGATCCAAACACAACTTTTAATAATTCAGAAAGTGCAAACTAGTTTAGAATATGGTCTAAAATGGCCAAAAGTTGGAATAATTAAATCATTTACAAATTCTGTAACTTTCAGGTACATGCAGACATGCAAATCAAGCCAATAAATTATTGCCTTTTTTTTTTTACAAATAAATGAGAGCTTTTTATTATACACTATAAGTAACTTATGAATGGCCGCATTGAAAGGGCCAGAGGTGCCTGAAAGCAATTTATTCTAAGCTCTACAATAATAACAGTTATTGTTTGCTTTTCTGGTTTTATAAGCAATATAATTTCATTGCTCAAATTTAAAAAAAATAATAAACCAAGCAAAAGGAAATAAATCACTTAATTCTATCTATCACTGAAAAAATAATTAATTTTTTCCCTTAGTTTCTTGAGGTACCTCCATGTGTGTAGGTATTTTAAAATTAAATAATTCTTTATACACCATTTATATCCTATTTAATAACAATGCAGTTGATGATATTAATGTCTTTAAATATTTTTCAAAAAAAGTTATTACTTCTAATTGCTACATACCAATCCAAAATGCAGACCTTTTAAATTTATTTATCTACTTTTCTAAGATTGAATATTAAGTGTATTTAATTTAGCTATTAAAAAAACTTACAACTTTACACATAAATCTGGGCTTTCATTTTTGTTTTCTCAGGAATAGGGTTTACTAAATTTAAGATGGATAGTGAAAAATTTAAGGCTCATTGTTATAGATTTCTAAATCATTTTCAGGAAAGACTATAACATTTAACATGTGATTCACAAGCAGTGTTATGAACAATATGAGGGCATTTATGGAGTGAGAGTGGTGGTGTGAGATAATCATTAAATCTAAAAAGGAACAAACAGTGCAGCCCTGGATCCTTTAGGATGATTCCCACACAGCCTCCAAACCACAGAAACTTGGTGAGCTTTTGTCCTTTCTGGTGGGGAAATCCCAAGATGCACACTCTGAACCAATGGCCTGAATTGGAAAAAGAATTGTATTGGAATTAAAAAGAATTGGATTCATCTTGATGTCTTTTTAAGTCTTCTTGATGCATCTACATCACATGTAGGACCTGGTACTGGCTATGTTAATGTCTTAGGCAGAATTCTAAGATGCCCTCTGTATTAGTTGGGGTTCTCCAGAGAAACTATTTCTGTGTTTGTGTGTGTGTGTGTGTGTGTGTTTAAGAGGGGATTTATCAGACTGGCTCATATAATCAGGGACTGAATAGTCCCACAGTGGTCATCTGCAGACTGGAGAGTCAGAGAAACCAGTAGCTGGAGGGCTCAGAACAAGGAAAAGAAGCCAATGCTACAGACCCTGTCCAAGGCTTAAAGGCCATCTGGAGAACCAATGGTGCAAGTTCATGTTCAAAGGCTAAAGAATCTGGAGTCTGATGTCAACAGGCAACAGCAGTAGCAAATACCACACCATGTTCAAGAGGGATTGAGTGCACATGCCTGTGAGCTTCCCCTCTGTTTTAGCCAACTTTTTCATTGCTGATGAACAGTTGATTGAACAGTTGAATTGGATTTATCTCGATGCTCTTTTAGGTCTTCTCAATGCATCTGAACCATAGATAGAAGCTGGCAAGAACAATTTTAGAGAAGAAAAATTTTATTTGTTACTGATGGTTTCAGAGGCTTTAGCTCATAGACAGCCAGTTCTGTTGGTCTGGGCCTAAGGTGATAGAAAATATCATGGCAGAAGAATGTGGTGGAGGAAAGCAGCGCAGGACTTGGTCACCAGGAAGCAGAGAGAGACTAAGCTTGGATCACCAGGGACAAAATATATACCCCAAAGGCATGCCCCCAGCCACACCCTACTTGCCTATAGTCACCACCCAATTAGTTTATTTGAGTGTATTAATGCACTGATTAGGTTAAGATTCTCGTAACCCAATCATTTTACCCCTGATTTTCTTGCATTGTTTCTCACATGAACTTTTGGGAGACACCTCATATCTAAACTATAATACCCTTCTTCCACCTTTTCATTCCATTGGGGCAGCCTATTTCTTGGTGCTGCCCATGTTCCAGGCAGGTCTTCCCCAGTTTGTTTGACCACATACCAGTCTTTTCTAGAAATACCCTCACAGATACACACAGAAGTATGCATGAGCAAATTCCTAGGCATTCCTCCACTCAGCCAGGCAGACAACCCAAATTAACAATCACACTATTCAAGATCCATACATGCCGATGCATATTCTCTATATAATCATGAGGATTGTGAATATGATGCATTCATATGGCACAACTGGATTTAGAAAAGGACAATTACCAGAGCAGGGCTGACCTGATCACATAAACCTTTTCCATCTGGTCTTGAAGTGGCACGCCCTTTCTCCACAGAAAAGTCTTAACTGGGCTTCTCCAGAATTCTTCACCATGGCTGATTTTTGGGACTGTCAGCAAAAGAGTCTCTGCAAAAGAGTCCAATGTAAATAAACTTCCTATTTTCTGGTTGCCCTGTTTTACTTGGCCACTGGCCAGGAAGAAATCAGCACTCCAGGTGCTGGACACCCCCTTACTAGTTTTTCACAAACATATCCAGTATCATAATTTGTAGAAATGTGCAAACACGGCCTCTGGCCTTGAGCTGGGGTTTCACAGAGATGTCTACATTTTTAAGATAAGTTACCAACTGGGCTCCATGGTAACAGCTGGCAGGAGGAGGAAAGAGGAGAAAAGAAGCTCTCCCCTTCTCAGGTGTTGTCCTTGAAGAGTTAACTTGACCAGAACAGTGAAAGAAAAAGCTGCTTGTATGTGAACTTCTGCAGACTGTGAACTTCTGAGCCCCTCCCCTTACATGCTGGGTATAAAACTCTGAAATTGCTTGAAATCAGGGTCCAGGGAAATGATTGTTTACAGCAAAAGCTGTGCCCTCTGAGCCTGGCTGAAGCCAAATAAAACTGTTTCCTGCTATCTTTGGTGCCTTGCCTTGTTTGTCCCTACAACAGTCTAAGAGGTCATAGAATGGGGAAGTTAGAGTCATGTGAAGTGTGAAGTGGATTTGACATGAAGTTTCTTCATAGCTGTCTATGGGGATAGAGGAGGCCACATGAGCAGACATGGGAAGCCTCACAAAGTCTAGAACAGCCCCTGGATAGCAAGCAAGGACACAGGAACTCCAGTCCTACAACAGCAAGGAAGTAAATTCTATCAATGACCTTAGGGAGTTTAGCAGATCCACCCCAGTTGAGTCTCCAAAAGAGAAAGAAGACAATTAACCTCTTGATTCCTACCTCATGAGATTCTGAGTAGAAAACCTAGTTCAATTGTGCAGGTATTCTAACCCATGGAAATTGTAGATAATAAATATATGTTGTTTTAAGTGCTAAATTTGTGGCAATAGGTTGTGCAACAATAGAAAGGTAATGGAGACATGGTACAGTAACTGTCTCAAAATTGTAATGGCTTTTTAACAAAAGCCTATTTCTCTGTCATGGAGTATCAGCTTTGGTCTGGCTGCCTGGCCCCAAGTGTGGTTCTTTAATCTCGGGGGTCATCTCTGTGGACCACACACACAGAGGCTCTTCTCATTATAGTCATATTATAGGGACCCAGACTGACAGATGTTCCATCTCAGTGGGGACTTCTACCATCATCAGGGCAGGAAAGAAAGAGGCAGAGGTTGGGGGGAGTGACAAATTTTATACTTGGTTCCTAAAGTCTTTGTCTAGATGTGACAAATGTCATGTTCACATTTTGCTGGTCACATGTGTATTTCAGAGTAAGTATGGAAATGCAATTACGCAAAGAAGATAATGAACATTTTTGTTAACAGTGAATGAGAGCTAATCTATACTGGAGTGGCCTCTAGGCCCCAGTCAAGACTGCTGGGTGAGCAGTGTCCCAGGGGTAAGTCCACAGTGGTTCTGTATCTAGGTTCTGTGCTGCCCAACGTGGTATAGACTGATTTTCCCATTCACTGGTCACCCCAAAAGGATTCTTTTTGTTCTCTCTCTCTCTCTCTCTCTCTCTCTCTCTCTCTCTCTCTCTCTCTCTCTCTCTCTCTCTCTTCTTTTCTTTTCTCTCTTCTCTTCTCTTCTCCTCTCTCTTCTCTTCTCTTCTCTCTCTCTCTCTCTCTCTCTCTCTCTCTCTCTCTCTTCTTTTCTTTTCTTTTCTCTCTTCTCTTCTCCTCTCTCTTCTCTCTCTCTCTCTCTCTCTCTCTCTCTCTCTCTCTCTCTCTTCTTTTCTTTTCTTTTCTCTCTTCTCTTCTCCTCTCTCTTCTCTCTCTCTCTCTCTCTCTCTCTCTCTCTCTCTCTCTCTCTCTCTCTCTCTCTCTGTCTCTCTCTTTCTTTCTGTACCAGGGATTGAACTCTGGTGCTTTACCACTGAGCCACATCCCCAGCCTTTTTTATGTTTTATTTTGAGACAGGGTCTTCCTAAGTTGCTTAGGGCCTCTCTAAGTTGCTGAGACTGGCTTTGTACTTGTGATCTTCTGCCTTAGCCTCCCAAGCCACTGTGATTACAGGTTTGTGCCATCATGCCTGGCTAGATTCTTTTTTCCTTACAACCTTGACCATCCTCCAAAAGCAGCACTTTTGTTCACTTATTCATAACATACCATCCATAATATCTTATGTATAATATTTTATCTCTCAGCAAGCCCTCCCATCTCTGTGCATTTTGTTGCTCTTTCCATCAAGACATGGAATCTCCCTCCTCTCCTTAAAACTGACCTGTTTTTATGGCTTGCTTTGACCAAGAGAATGAGGTAGAAGTGACACTGTGACCAGTTTGGATCTATTCCTTAATAGCTTTCTTGGAAAGTCAGCTTCCATAGAGAGATCTCAGCTATCCTAATGGATAAGCCGCATGGATAGGGATCCTGAAAAATCTCAGGGACTTTGCACATTCAGGCCCTAGCTGAGTGGTCACCTGAATGCAACCACACAAGTGACCCTAGACTGTAGGGCTCAGAACTGAGATGAACTGGCCCTAATGAACCCTGACCAAATTATCAACTTGTAAGTAAATAAATTATCTCTTTAAATCATGAAGTTTGGCAGAATTTTCTTATACAACAATGATCCATTACACATGAACCTCTGATCTTGCACATTTATAATAAAATCCATTGAGTAATAACTATTATTAAAAAAAATACCACATACTATAGTAGATCAGTGCAGAGAGACTATTTACAGCCAGAGGCATTAGGAATGCATCATAGAGAAGTTGATGACTAAAATAGGCTTCAGAGACTCTTGGCCCACTGTACATCACTATTAACAACCTCTACGCATCAATTTTCTTCAGAAGATTTTACACACACACACACACACACACACACACACACACACACACACACACAGAACCAGCCTGACTCAATCTGGGTAGTTCATAGGTCTTAAGGAATTTATCGATGCCTTCACTATCTTCTATTTTATTAGAGTATAGGGTTTCAAAATAATTTCTAATTATCTTCTGTATTTCTGAATTGTCTGTTGTGATGTTGCCTTTTTCACCCCATAAGCTAGTAATTTGGGTTCTCTCTCTCCTTCTCTTTGTTAGCATGGCTAGTGGTCTATCAATCTTATTTATTTTTCAAAGAACCAACTTTTAGTTTTGTCAATTTTTTTGATTGTTTCTTTTGTTTTGATTTCATTGATTTCAGCTCTAATTTTAATTATTTCTTGCCTTCTACTGTATTTGCTGCTGATTTGTTCTTCTTTTTCTAAGGCTTTGAGGTGTAGTGTGAGGTCATTTATTTGTTGGCTTTTCTTTCTTTTAAGGAATGAACTCCATAAAATGAATTTTCCTCTTAGTACTGCTTTCATAGTGTCCCAAAGATTTCAATATGTTGTGTCTGAGTTTTTGTTTACCTCTAAGAATTTTTTAATTTCCTCTTTGATGTCTTTGGTAACCCTTTGTTCATTCAGTAGCATATTGTTTAATCTCCATGTGATGTAGGATTTTTCCTTTCTCATTTTATTATTGAGTTCCAATTTCATTCCATTATGATCAGATAAAATGCATGGTAGTATCTCAACTCCTTTGTAATTGCTAAGATTTGCCCTGTGACATAATATATGGTCTATTTTTGAGAAGGATCATGTGCTGCTGAGAAGAAAGTGTATCTGCTTGATGTTGGGTGGTATATTCTGTAAATATCAATTAAGTCTGAATTATTAATTGTATTATTGAGCTCTATGGTTCCTTTATTCAACTTTTGTTTGGAAGATCTGACCATTGGTGAGAGAGGTGTGTTAAAATCGCCCATGATTATTGTGTTGTGGTCTATTAGACTCTTGAACTTGAGAAGAGTTTGTTTGATGAACGTAGCTGCACCATTGTTTGGAGCATATATATTAATGATCGTCAAGTCTTGTTGGTGTATGGTTCCCTTGAGCAGTATGTAGTGTCCTTGTTTATCCCTGTTGATTAACTTTGGCTTGAAGTCTATTTTATTTGATACAAGTATGGACACCCTTGCTTGCTTCCGGGGTCCATATGAGTGATATGATTTTTCCCAACCTTTCACCTTCAGTCTGTGTATGTCTTTTCCTATCAGATGAGTCTCCTGTAGGTAGCATATTGTTGGATCTTTTTGTTTAATCCATTCTACTAGCCTATGTCTTTTGATTGGTACATTTAAGCCATTAACATTTAGGGTTACTATTGAGATATGGTTTGTATTTCCAGCCATATTTGGTTATATATGATACTTAACATGATTTGTTTTTCCTTTACTGTACTACCTCCTGCTGTTGGTTTTCATTGTTATTTTTCATTTCCTCTTCCTGTAATGTTTTGCCAAGGATGTTTTGAAGAGCTGGTTTTCTAGCTGCAAATTCTTTTAACTTTTGTTTATCATGGAAGATTTTTATTTCATCTTCAATCCTAAAGCTTAATTTCACTGGATACATGATTCTTGGTTGGAACCCTTTTTCTTTCAGCGTTTGAAATATGTTGTTCCAGGATCTTCTAGCTTTCAGAGTCTGTGTTGAAAGATCAGCAGTTATCCTGATCGGTTTACCCCTAAATGTAATCTGCTTCCTCTCTCTTGTGGCTTTTAAGATTCTCTCCTTATTCTGTATGTTGGGCATCTTCATTATTATGTGTCTTGGTGTGGATCTCTTATGATTTTGTACATTCGGTGTCCTGTAGGCTTCTAGTATTTCGATTTCTTTTTCATTCTTTAAGTATGGGAAGTTTTCTAGTATTATTTCATTGAATAGATTGCTCATTCCCTTGGTTTGAACCTCTGTACCCTCTTGTATCCCAATAACTCTTAGGTTTGGTTTCTTGATGTTATCTCATAATTCTTGGATGTTCTGCTCATGATTTCTTAACATTCTTGCTGTGCTGTCTATATTCTTTTCAAGTTGAAAAACTTTGTCTTCGTTGTCTGAAGTTCTATCTTCTAAGTATTCTACTCTGCTGGTAATACTCTCATTTGAGTTTTTAATTTGGTTTATTGTTTCCTGCATTTCCAGGATTTCTGTTTGTTTTTTATATCCTCTATCTCCCTATAGAGTTGATCTTTTGCTTCTTGGATTTGTTTATGTAATTCATTGTCAAAGTGATTTTTCATTGTCTGAATTTGATGTATAATGTCTTCCTTGAGACTCCAGATCATCTGAAGCATGTATATCCTGAACTCTTTGTCTGACATTCCATCAGCTGCAGATATTACCTCATCTAATGTTGAATTGACCTGTATTTTTTGTGGTCCTTTCTTTCCTTGTCTTTTCATACTGCTCATGATTCTTTCTAGTTTTGTGAAACTGTTGTGCTAATGTTTTTCCCCTTATATATTTGTATTGTTCTTGTATAGCTCCAAAATCCCTCTTTTGTGGAGAAAGACAATGTTAACAGATCCCAATATCAACAGTACATTATCTAAGCACAAGTTTTCATTATTAATACATTTATAGTTAGATTCTAAGACTATAGATATTGGTTTTAATTATTACTTAAGAATATAGTCATTAGTTTCATAAAAGGCGTACCATATCTGGTGGCATATAGAAAACTTAATTTCAGAAGAAGGATGTTATACTTAGGGGGAAAGGAGTGAGGGTATGAGGTTAAACTAGCTTAGCACCTTTGGAGAACTCTAACCACTAGACTGGTAATTTATGGAAGAATGTATAGACTCAACCTCCTATCTATTTAGATAGTTACCCTATGTGTAGATAGCAAAAGTTAGGAGGTTGAAAGTGGGATAGAGAGAATACGAATTTAAAAAAGGAAAAAAAAGAACAAGGAAGAAAAGAGAAATAAGAGAAGGAAAAGGGAAGTAAGATAGAAATAAAGAAAAAAATGGGGGGAGGTGGGGTATATGCAATTCCTCTATATTATATTACTTTGGTAATTCGGTTGTTCATGCACAGTTCTTGGTTTCACATATGCTGAAGTTGTGGAAGAGAGAGAAGAAAAGAGAAAGAAAGAGAAAAAGAAAAAGTCTCTCAGAACACTGTTTTCCTTGCTTCCAGTAGGTGGCGTTGTCTATTCCTAGCTTGAGCCTCTGTATTCAGGGTGGTGGGTATAGCCAGTGTGAAAGGAAATGAGCTTCCACCTGTATCTTCCCTACTCTAGTCTCTGAGGTAGAAACCAGGTGCCTGTACAGTTGTTGTTTTGCGTTGATAGCTACAACCCCCAAAAGCTTGTGGGAAATATTTTGAGTTATCACAGCTAAGGGTGGGGGAGTTGGAAACCGGGTACCTGGATCAGCCGCAGAACTGTGCTGGTAGCCACACCCCCTTTGATGGATTTTAAGGGTTGATGGGCTTCTTCCGGACTAGCACTCGGGGCGGGGCCAGACTTCCTCCTCAGGTCTGGCTCGTGTAATATGAATTGTAATGCATTCTGCTGTCATATGTAACAAATTAGAATAAATAATTTTAAAAGAACTGTGGTATATATACACAATGGAATATTACCCACCACTGTTTGCATTTTAAGGGAGGACTATGTTGTAAAAGATTTGGGAGTTCAGGAACAATCACAAGGACAGTGCTTTGAGAGAACTGTGTAGCACTAACCCACTTACTACACTTCCAGGAGGGCTAGCTCTACTTGGATTCATAAGAATGTGCTTCTCTCCTCTGCTAGGACTCAGGATGACTTGAGGGGGGCCACATCCCCATGGAAAACTATATGTGTTGATTCCCCTTTGGAGTTTGCTTAAGCCTCAATAAATGAACCAGCTCGATATAAAAACTTCCATCTCTTTGCCGTTCCAAATAGTGCTACCCATAAGCAAACAAATCCTAAAAGCAGATAGATTTTCAGGACCAAACCTTCTGAAGTTAGAGGGCTAGAACTGACATTGGAACTAAGAAAATTCAAAGATGTATATTCTCTGTGACAGAGAAATAGAACTCGTATATATTCTCAATGAGTCTAAGGTGACAGTATGCAAATATTCATGAAATAAAACCTTAGAACCATTCTGCATGTCTGCAGACAAAAAAGTATAAGAATAGATCAGCATGTGGTGCTATATTCATACAATATATAGCCACAAAAATGAACCAGAATACATATATTAATATCTATAAATCTCAAAAATAGATTGAGTGAAAAAAGCTAGGTGCACACTGACACAGTATAACATCACTTATAATGCTTTAAAACATGCAAAATAATACTATATATTATTTATGGATATATACATATGTAGTGAAGTTTAAAATATTCATGGAAATTATAAACAGCAAACTAAGGAGACTAGTTACTTCTTAGAAGAGATATAAAGGAAAGAGATTAAAAGGGGATATAGAAAGAGCTTTAATTTCACCTATAATATTTTATTTCTTAAGCTAGGTAATGGGTACCTGAGTGTCATTATATTATTCTTGGTACTTTTTGTATGCCTGAAGTATTTTTCTTAACAAAACAAAGAAGGTGAAAAATTTTTTCTTAGACTGAATTAACTCATTGATCTTGAAGTATTACAGACCGTGGAGGCAATTTAGGTAATAAAAAGTGCATTGTACTAGGAATATGAAGATGCAAGTTCTGGTCCCAGCTCTGTCCATTAATTAACTCAATTATTCTGAATAAATCATAAGTCACAATATTTCTCAGTGTTGTTCTCCTCCTTTGAATGGAGGAATTTGAATTAGGAGATCTCTCTAAAGATCCCTCCCACTTCCAAAAGCAATTACATTTTCTTTTAACTTCAAATTTGTCCAAATACACAACCAATTTCTCAAGGGCAAGAATATGTCTTAACTATTGTACATTTTCAGTGTCTTTTTCAATAAATTCTCAATAAATTTCAAGGTCCTATACAATAATATAGTAAGTTGTAATGACTGACTAGGGCTGGGGCTGGGGCTGGGGCTGGGGCTGGGGCTGGGGCTGGGGCTCAGCAGTAGAGCACTTGCCTCATCCAGTTGTGAGACACTGGGTTTGATCCTCAGCACCCGATAAAAATAAATAAGCAAAGTTATAATGACTGAATAAATAAACAGCCACAACAAAAAATGGCAAAACCCTTTCATCTTTAGCTCCTCCTAAGCCTAATTGCTGATTAGGAGTGACCAAGTTTGGGGTTCTGGGCATGGAATGGCATCCTGGAGAGAAGCTGTTCTTTTGTCCCACACCACACCTGCAACTAGCTGGCCATGCTGTGGACTTTTTAGTGTTTGTGTATGAGATGCGGGAGGTTAGGGGGAAGAGGGAGAGAATGTGCATATGTTAGCATGTTTAATTTAATTCCTGTAGTCAGAAAAGAATTCCAAAAGGATGCCTTTCTGATGAGTTAATGGTAATATCTTCTTAAGGATGGGATGTTCAAAGTGTCAATCATATGTCCCTTTCTCGAAGAGCATATGGAAGCAGATACACATCTTCTATCTCATTTAACTTTTCATTTGTCTTGCAGCCTTGCTCTTCCCTAAGCATTTCTTGAGAATCCCTTTGGGTATCTCTTTGTTCTAGACTCTCTCCAAGCATTTTCTGTTTATTTGCACTTTGAAAGCCTTATTAAAAAATAGCAGGGAGAATTCATCAAGATCTGGAAGTGATATAACAGCTTGTCCAACGAAGAGAAATATCATAGTTGAGTTCTTGTCTCTTGCCCTGGTAAGAAGCAGAGGAGCCTTCAAGCATAGGAAGTAATTGTGCTTGGAAAAGAAACCATGTTGTACAGGCCACTCATGCTAGACTTAGGGATCAGAGCTAAAAACTGTATTTTAGCTGTGGGAAGTTATCCAATAGAATGGATAGAAATGCCAAAAAATTTATTGCCTAATTTTCTCATGGTACATAGAGCATCAAAGGATGTAGCTATAAAATGAAATGATTAATTATTGAAATGATTAATTATTGAACTGTAAGAATGCACTTAAGGTGCCTTTAGATAAAAATAGGAGCTGTTTTGCCCCATGAAGCATAGTATGGCTAAGACTGCAATATAGATGGTGGAGACTGGGTTAATCAACTCTTCTCAGTGTACGGTCAGGAGGAGGCGATTGAGAGGGGGTTTGCTGGTCCTGGCTGGCCTTGTTTTCTCTTGTTTTAGGAAATGATTCTCCATTTCCTTAAATAGGCAGTAGATTTCTCATGTGACTGGAGTGAACTGACACTCTGTGCAGTGAGACTAAGTTAGGCTCAAGAGAAACACAAAAGCCGATACTTTGTGGGAGCAAAGTGCCGTATAGTATGAAATCTAGAGTGGAAAGTCAATAAATTTTTACTATTTTCCCTTATTTCATAATGAAACTTAGTTCCAAAAAAAGCTGGATGTGTTCAACAAATATATCATGATTTGGAGCCCAAGTCTTTGTATAGACGAAGAAGAGACTGTGGTAGACAATGGAGGAAAGTTACTGAGCAATCATCCATAAATACAGAACTAAGCTTACCCAGCTAGGGACAGATTGATATAAGACAGTGCAATCATTGATGAAGTAGGGAAGATAATGCCATAGGCCACTGGGGGTCAGGGAGTATTGGGGGGCTAGTGATATTGGCATGCAAACTGGCAAAAGTTTATCTTGGGCAGAAATTGGTACAAGTTTGAGGTATGGCTGGGGAATCTGCAGGGGAATGACTAAATGACAGTGTGTTGGACTCAGGGATGTGCTGGCCAGATCCCCCTCCCATGTGCAGAAGGCCACCTCCTCCAAGGCCACACCCTTCACCAGGCCTATATCCAATAACTGACCAATATAGGGATCTCAGTTAGCAAATGAGCTACCACATGATATAGGGCCTTACAGGTGCAAAGGGTAATTGCCACACTCCATTCCAGAGCTGGCTGAGGACCTCTACTCTGGCAAGGGCATAGAATTTGGGGTCTGAGTTTCTTGTGAAGCTCAGGAGGAGGATATGTGCCAGAAGCCACATCCACAGACTCAGCAGTGAGTTAGGAGCTTTCTCAATGACTTTCCATTTATAGTGGGAAATGAGTCTGGGATTGCCTGTGCTCCAGGGGGGACTTAGGGTAACAAAGCTAGTGAACTTATTGCTTTTTTTAATGGGTGTACTCATTTTATTTTAAAACTTATATGTATAACTTGGTTTTAAAAACCTCAGTGAGTGAAATACGGGAAAGCATAGGGTAGGATATAAGTAATAGATCTTTATTTTTTACAATTTTCTTTTTTAAATTTTTTTATTCTAATTTGTTATGTATGACAGAATGCATTATAATTCATATTACACATATAGAGCACAATTTTTCATATCTCTGGTTGTACACAAAGTAGAGTCACACCATTCATGTCTTCATACATGTACTTACAATAATGATGTCCATCTCATTCAACCATCTTTTCTACCCCCGTGCCCTCTCCCTTCCTCTCCCTCCCCTTTGCTCTATCTAGAGTTCATCTAATCCTCCCATGCTGCCCCTGCCCTCCTCAATCCCATTATGAATCAGTATCCTTATATCAGAGAAAACATTCAGCATTTGGTTTTTTGGGATTGGCTAACTTCACTTAGGATTATATTCTCCAACTCCATCCATTTATCTGCAAGATGCTAACTTTAGCTTTATATATTCTCTTTTGATGCTGAATAGTATTTCACTGTGTATATACACAACATTTCATTTTCATTCATCTACTGAACAGCATCTAGGCTGGTTCCACTATTTACCTATTGTGAATTGTGCTGCTATAAACATTGATGTGTCCCTGTAGTATGGTGTTTTTAAGTCCTTTGGTTATAGACCAAGGAGAGGGATAGCTGGGCCAAATTGTGGTTCCATTCTCAGTTTTCAAGGAATTTCCATAATGCTTTCCATATTGGCTGCACCAATTTGCAGTCCCACCAGCAGTGTATGAGTGTGCCTTTTTCTCCACATCCTCGCCAACACTTATTGTTGTTTATGTTCTTTTTTTTTTAGGAGAGAGAGAGAGAGAGAGAGAGAGAGAGAGAGAGAGAGAGAGAGAGAGAGAGAGAATTTTTAATATTTATTTTTTAGTTCTCGGTGGACACAACATCTTTGTTGGTATGTGGTGCTGAGGATCGAACCCGGGCCGCACGCATGCCAGGCGAGCGCGCTACCGCCTGAGCCACATTCCCAGCCCTGTTTATGTTCTTAATAGGTGCCATTCTGACTGGATGAGATGAAATCTTAGAATAGTTTTGATTTGCATTTCTCTAATTGCTAGAGATGTTGAACATTTTTTCATATATTTGTTGATTGATTGTATATCATCTTCTGAGAATTTGTCTGTTCAATTTCTTTACTGGCCAATAGAACCTTAAATTTTGGAACAAATCAATGTTTTATGACAAGATGCTAACTTTAGCTTTGTATATTTGCTCAATGAATAAATATGATCATTTGGTACAATTATTAATTTAACATCCAATAGCATTAAGAAAAGAAACAATGAGTCAGATGACATCTGGGTGCATCCTGAACAATTAATATCTTTGAAACCAGAGGCAGAAGAGTAGCATTGTTTTAAAGTTTGCTCATGGACTTGTAGAAACACTTTTGTCTGGTTTGCAATCACATTTGTGCCTAGTATCCCTAAACAGTAAATGTCTGCAGCCTGGGGTGTTGCAAGCTTTGAGAGGAGGACCCTTTCATATTCCAACTCTTCTCTACCATATTATTGAAGAATCTATGTTGCTTCTGCCCAGGCAGCCTGAATGCTGCCATCACTGCCTGGGCACCTGCAGATAAACTGTCTTGTCATTCATGCTTCTGGGTCCTCAAAAAGACTTTTCTATTAGCAGAGCCTCTTTTTTCCAGCTTCATTCCCTCTCATGTGTAGCTGTATTAAATTCATGATAAATCACAAAATTGGTTTCTTGGAGCCAGCCACAACCAGCTCCAAATGACAACTCTCTATTCTGTCACTTTCATTTCCATCTGTCTTCTTCTCTTCACTGATACTATGACAAGATCAAAAGAGACTAGAAAGATTCAAGATTTGGGGAAAATTAAAACTCAGGGTTTTTGGTTGCCTTCTAACTGTTTTGGAAATTTAGTAAGCAGAAGAATCCTTTTATTGTCATTTAGCTTTTCTTGAGTTTGTATTATTTTGTCAATGTGTTTATTAATCAGAGAAAGGGAGGTTCCCCATATTTCCCCAAGTGGATATGGAGTGTCTGAATAATCTGCTAAGGAGGGATGAGGAAACCAAGAAGGTTTTCAGGGTTGGATCAGTCAGCATGGTAAACATCAGTGCTACTCTCAGGGTTTCTTGTTCTGCTGTCCTTCTGGACATTTGGGAGGAGTCACTTCCCACTCTGAAGTTTGATGTGGTGATGGAATTTGCTTTAGGCAATAAAATATAAGCAGAATTCCTGTGTTTTCCTTCTGGGTAGTAGCATTCAAGAATCAATGTGCAATTTTTCCATGCTTTCTCTTTTGACATGACAAATAAGGAATATGAATGAAACGATAACCTCATTATTTAGAGTAATTCTGTCCCTGGAGCAGAGCCCACCATTGATCATCTTTGGACATGGAGCAGGACATATAAACATTTATTTTGTAGCCAGGCATGGTTGTGGATGCCTGTAATCACAGTGGCTTGGGAGGCAGAGGCAGGAGAATTGCAAGTTCAAAGTGAGTCTCAGCAACTTAGTGAAATCCTGTCTTAAAATAAAAAAAATAAAAGGGCTAGGGATGTGGCTCAGTGGTTGAGGGCCCCTGGATTCAATTCCTGTTACTAAAAAAGCAAACAAAAAAAATAACAACACCAAAAAAACTTTGTTTTGTTATGCTGCTGAGTGTCCTCTCCTGACCCCAGAGCTAACTTAGCTTATCCTAGCTATTATAATACTTATTGGTTCCAAAGAAAAGCACTATATTGATATTTTGGAACCATGTAATGAAATAGTCTTGCTGTTCAGTGAACAATCCCTACCCTCACTCTTATATGTCTCACTCTAATATGACAAGAGAGAGCCTGAGATCACCAGATATTTAGAAGAGTCTCCAATTTGAGAGGCCAAGTACAAAACAAGGTGTGGAGTAATTCAGGGAGGAAAAAGAAGACAGAATTTTTTTCTTCCTGCTCCATGAATTGTCTATCATTTTTACCTTCAGAAAGATGACAGATTGCACTCATGAAACAAAAGTATGTGTAGGGGAAAAAGAATCAGAATAAGAGCTCTTAGAAATGAAAGACGTGATGGTAGATATTTCAAGATAATTCAATAGAAGTTTTGGAAAGTAACTCACCAGAATGATGAAAACATTGAAAGGAAGGACAATACAAGTGGAACTACAATCTGATTAAAGTAGTGCTATGAGCCAAAGCACGTCCCACCGAAATTCAAATGTTGAAGTCCTAATGTTCAGTGTGACACTGTGGAGACAGGGCCTGTAAGAATAAATAAAGGTTAAATGAGATCATAAGGGTGGAGCTGGAATTTGACAGATTCTGTGTCCTTATAAGAAGAGCACCCGACACTGGAGCTCTGGGTGAGCGCACACAAAGAAGAGGTCACTTTAGTACACAGTGAGAAGCCGGCCACCTACAAGCTAAGAGAAGAGATTTTAGGATGAAACCTCACTGACCAGCACCCTGACCTAGAACTTCCTGGCCTCCAGACTATGGGAAATGAATTTCTGTTGTTTAGGGAGCTCAGTCTGTGGTATGCTGTTATGACAGCTCCAACAGAATAAGACAGGATTAATCCCAGGGATGCACCCTTTCATTAATATGAGTTCCAGGAAGTCTGGACAGAAAGAGAACAGGGGAGGACATTATCAAAGAAATTGCACAATAAAAATTCTTAGAGTAATGACTCAACAGAGAAGACAGCACATGGATTTAAAAAAAAATACACACTGGAAGGCATATCAGAATAAAGCTTCAAAACACCAAGGATAAGAGATTCTAAAAGTTTCCAAGATTAAAAAAAAAATAAAAAGACACAAAAGGATAACAATCAATTTTACAAGCCCTGGAAGTTATAAGAGGATAGCACAATGCCTTTAAAATTTTGAGGACAAATAACTGTCATCCAAGAATTCTATACTTAGATAATCAAGTGTTAGTAGAATTATTAGCTATATGAAGTCTCAAAAATCATACTTGTACATATTTCCCCCAAAAACTCCAAATGTTCCCACAAAACATATTCTAGAACGATGATATTAGAATTTATATATCAACTCATTTGATCCTCAGGACAACTGAATGAGACAAATATGCTTCTTTTCACGAGTTCTTACTGATGGAAAAATTGAGTCATACCTGGGTAGTGTCTCCAAGGTGACAATAGGAGCTGGACTCTGGCTCAGGGGGGCTAACTCCAGATCCCATGTTCTGAGGCAGTATGTGACATGACCTCCAGGACAATGACAGTGAATCCAAGAAACGTTGCACCCAACACTGTAGAGAGAAAAAATTCTCAAAATAAAAGCTGTCCAGAGAAGAACCAGCCAAATTATAATAGAGGAAGGTCTCCAGGAGAAATATCTCAAGGAAAAGACAAACAACAACAACAACAAAAAAAAGGGAATGATAGTTTATCTGATAGGTATGAACAAACCAAAATAATTTTGACATAATAGCCTGGTAAAAATCTAATCTAAACAAATGAAAACGTGAAGCATTATTTTTGTTCTGTTTGGATATACATGGCAGTAGAGTGTCCTTTGACATAATGTACATAAATATAACTTATTCTATTTAGACACCCATTACTGCAGTTGTACACAATGTGGAGTTCACTGGTTGTAAATTTATATATGAACATAGGAAATCATGTCTGATTCATTCTACTGTCTTTTCTATTCATACACCCCATCCCTTCCCTTCATTCTCTTTTGTCTAATCCAATATACTTCTGTTCTTCCCACCCCTGCCTGCTTATTGTGTGTTAACATCCACATATCACAGAGCATATTCAGCCTTTGTATTGGGGTGAGGATTGGCTTAATTTCACATAGCATGATAATCTCCAGTTATATCCACTTACTGACAAAGGCCATAATTTCATTCTTCTTTAAGGCTGAGTAATATTCCATTGTGTATATATACACCACATTTTCTTTATCCATTCATCTGTTGTAGGGCATCTAAGATGGTTTCATAACTAAGCTATTGTGCAATGAGGTGTTCTAAACATTAATGTGGCTTTGTCACTGTAGTGTGCTGATTTTAAGTCTTTGGGGGTATGTACCAAGGAGGAGGATAATAGGGACAAATGATGGTATTACTTCAAGTTTTCTGAGGAATCTCCATACTGCTTTACAGAGGTTGCACCAATGTACAGTCCCACCAGCATTGTATGAGTGTACCTTTTTCCCCACATCCTTGCCAAAATTATTCTTATTTGTATTCCATGCTAACTGGAGTGCAATGGGATTTCATTGTATTTTGATTTACATTTCTCTAATTGCTGGAGATGTTTTCAATATTTTTTGACCAATTGTATTTCTTCTGTGAAGTGCCTGTTCAGTTCTTTGTATGTTTATTGATTGGGTTATTTGTGGTTTTGTGTGTGTGTATGTGTGTGTGTGTGTGTGTGTTAAGTTTTTTGAGTTCTTTATATATCCTAGAGATTAATGCTCTATCTAAGTTAAAGGTGGCAAAGATTTTCTCCCATTATGTAGTCTCTTTCTTCATGTTTTTAATTGATATCTTTTCTGTAAAGAAGATTTTTAGTGTGATACCATGTCATTAATTGATTCTTGATTTTACTTCTTGCAGTTTAGGAGTCTTGTTGAGGAAGTCAGTTCCTAAGCTGACATGAAGGAGAGTTGAAACTACTTTTTCTTCTCGTAGGTGAAGGGTCTCTGGTCTAATGCCTAGGTCCTTGATCCACTTTGGGTTGATTTTTGTGCAGGTTGAGAGATAGGGGTTTACTTTCTAGTTTTTCTGGCACCATTTGTTGAAGATGCTATCTTTTTTCAAATGTAAGTTTTTGGAACCTTTGTCTAGTGTGAGAGGATTGTATTTTTGTGGGTTTGTCTCTGTGTCTTCTATCTGTTCCATTGGTCTTCATGTCAGTTTTGTTGTCAATACCATGCTGTTTTTGTTACTGTGGCTCTGTAGTGTAATTTAAAGTCTGGTATTGTGATGCCTCATGCTTCGCTTTCCTCACTCAGCATTGGATTGGCTATTCTGGGCCTCTTATTTTTTCCAAATGAATTTCATGATTGCTTTTTATATTTCTTCTTCAAAGGACAAAATTGAAATTATAATAGGGATTGCATTAAATTTTCTTTGTCTGATTTTGGTATCAGGGTGATACCAGCTTCATAGAATGACTTTGGAAGGATTTCCTCCTTTTATATTTCATGGAATAATTTGAGGAGTATTGGTGTTAGTTATTCTTTGAAGATCTGGTACAACCTGGCTGAGAATACATCTCCTCTGAGGCTTTTTTTAAAATTTATTTTTAAAAAAATAAATGACAGAAGAATGCATTACAATTCTTATTACACATATATACCACAATTTTTCATATCTCTGGTTGTATATAAAGTATATTGACACCAATTCGTGTCTTCATACATGTACTATGGATAATGATGTCTATCACATTCCACCATCCTTGCTCACTCCCTGCTCCCTCCCTTTCCCTCCCACCCCTCTGCCCTATCTAGAATTCATCTATTCCTCCCATGCTCCCCCTCCCTACCCCACTATGAGTCAGACACTTTATATCAGAGAAAACATTTGGCATTTTTTTTGGGGGGGGGGTTGGCTAACTTCACTTGTCACAGTTTTTAGTTTTTTATCTTCTCCAGCATCATCCATTTACCTGCAAATGCCATGATTTTATTCTCTTTTATTGCCAATTTGCCACATTTTTTAATCCATTCATCCACTGAGGGGCATCTAGGTTGGCTCCACAGTTTAGCTATTGTGAATTGTGCTGCTATAAACATTGATGTCGCTGTGTCCCTGTAGTGTGCTGTTTTTAAGTCCTTTGGGTATAGACCGAGGAGAGGGATAGCTGGGTCAAATGGTGGTTCTATTCTCAGATTTCCAAGGAAATATGCTTTGCATATTGGCTGCAACAATTTGCAGTCCCACCAGCAATGATGAGTGTACCTTTTTCCCCACATCCTCACCAACATGTATTGTTGTTTGTCTTCATAATAGCTGCCATTCTGACTGGAGTGAGATGATATCTTAGAGTAGTTTCGATTTGCATTTCTCTAATTGCTAGAGATGATGAACATTTTTTCATATATGTGTTGATTGATTGTATATCCTCTTCTGAGAACTGTCTGTTCAGGTCCTTGGCCCATTTCTTGATTGGGGATATTTGGTTTTTTTGGTGCTTAGCTTTTTTAATTCTTTATATACACTAGAGATTAGTGCTCTATCTGATGTGAGGAGTAAAAAGTTGCTCCCAGGATGTAGGCTCTCTGTTCACTTCACAGATTGTTTCTTTTGCTGAGAAGAAACTTGTTTGTTTGAATCCATCCCATTTATTTATTCTTGGTTTTAATTCTTGTGCTATAGGAGTCTTATTAAGGAAGTTGGGGCCTAATCCCACATGATGATGATTGGTACCTACTTTTTATTCTGTTAGATGCAGAGTCTCTGGTTTAATTCCTAGGTCCTTGATCCACTTTGAGTTGAGTTTTGTGCATGGTAAGAGATAGGGGTCTAATTTCATTTTATTGCATATGGATTTCAAATTTTCCCAGCACCATTTATTGAAGAGGCTATCTTTTCTCCAATGCATGTTCTTGGCACCTTTGTCTAATATAAGATAATTGTAATTTTGTGGGTTAGTCTCTATTCTGTACCATTGGTCTACCAGTCTGTTTTGGTGCCAATACCATGCTGTTTTTGTTACTATTGCTCTATAGTTTAAGGTCTGGTATAGTGATTCCACCTGCTTCACTCTTCCTTCTAAGGATTGCTTTAGCTATTCTGGGTCTCTTATTTTTCCAGATGAATTTCATGATTACTTTTTTTTATTTCTATGAGGAATGTCATTGGGATTTTGATTGGAATTGCATTAAATCTGTATAGTGCTTTTGGTAGTATGGTCATTTTGATAATATTAATTCTGCCTATCCAAGAGCAAGGTAGATCTTTTCATCTTCTGAGGTCTTCTTTGATTTTTTTTCTTTAGGGTTCTGTAGTTTTCTTTGTATAGATTTTCATCTCTTTCATTGATTCCCAAGTATCTTATTTTTTATTTTTTGAGGTTATTGTAAATAGGGTTTTCCTTCTCAGCAGTTTTGTCACTGATATAAAGAAATGCCTTTGATTTATGGGTGTTGATTTTATAGCCTGCTACTTTGCTGAATTCATTTACTAGTTCTAAAAGTTTTCTGGTGGAGCTTTTTGGGTCTCTAGGTATAAAATTATATCATCAGCAAATAGTGCTAATTTAAGTTCTTCTTTTGGTACACATAGACCTTTAATTTCTTTCATCTGTCTAATTGCTTTCGCCAGTGTTTCAAGAACTATGTTGAATAGAAGTGCTGAAAGAGGGCATCCCTGTCTTGTTCCAGTTTTTAAAGGGAATGTCTTCAGTTTTTCTCCATTAAGAATGATGTTGTCCTGAGGCTTACTGTTAGATTGCCTTTATAATGTTGAGATATGCTCCTGTTATCCCTAGTTTTTCTAGTGTTTTGAACATAAATGGGTACTGTATTTTGCCAAATGCTTTTTCTGCATCTATTGAGATGATCATATGATTCTTATCTTTGAGTCTATTGATGTGATGAATTACGTTTATTGATTTCATATGCTGAACTAACTTTGCAACCCTGGGATGAATCCCACTTGATCGTAGTGCACAATCTTTTTGATATGTTTTTGTATTCGATTTGCCAGAATTTAATTGAAAATTTTTGCATCTATGTTCATTAGAGATATTGGTCTGAAGTTTTCTTTCTTTGATGTGTCTTTGCCTGGTTTTGGGATCAGGATAATATTGGCCTCATAGAATGAGTTTGGAAATGCTGTCTCTTTTTCTATTTCCTGAAATAAATTGTAGCGTATTGGTTTTAGTTCTTCTTTAAAGGTCTTGTAGAACTCAGCTGTGTATCCATCCAGTCCTGGTTGGTAGGCTTCTGATGGCGTCTTCTATTTCATCACTTGATATTGGTCTGTTTAAATTACATATATCTTCCTGATTCAAATTGTATGACTTAAGAAATTTGTCAATGCCTTCAATATCTTCTATTTTATTGGAGTATAAGTTTTCAAAATAATTTCTAATTATCCTCTGTATTTCTGTAGTATCTGTTATGATATTACCTTTTTCGTCACATATGCTGGAAATTTGTATCATCTTCCTCTCTTACCTAGAGATTTCCCAGCTTCTGGTCTCACTGTTATGGTCCGAATTTTAGTCCCATCCCCTCTCACTTAGCAGTTCCCACGTGTGGGACCTCTCATAGCCAGGCTCACACCAGGTGGGCAGTTCCCTGGTCGAACTGCATACCTACCCAACTGGGAGTTGTTTTTGTGTTGAGTGGTCACGTGTCAAGTTATCACCACTGGGGGGTGGGGGGAGTTGGATACCTGGTACCTCGCCAGATGGCGATCCCATCTGAGAGCTGCCCCCACCAAACATGGCAAGAAAGGTTCTCCAAGATGGAGGCAGTCTGCTTCCAGAACCGGGGTGTCTGGTGAGGTGGGGGGAGCCAGGCAATGGCATTGTGCTGTGGGTTGGTAGTAAGCCAAGTGACCTACATGGGAGTGGAGCGCAGTCTGGAGTTCTGCGAGGTGCTAAAAGGTGATTCTGCTAAGGTGCTTGAGAGCTGTGCATGGGTTAGAATTCGGGCTTTGGGTTTCAGGCGTGGGGGTCCAGAGTCCTGCTAGAATGCTGAGGCTCTGAGCCCAGCACGGGGGTCACAGCACTGGTAATTTCTGCTGAAATCAGCGGTATAATGATCCTTTTACACTCTCTGAGATACAGTATTCCGACTAGGTGAGATTTGGGTCAGAGCAACACAGGATGCTGCCTCCCTCTGGCCTGCCATCTTGGAATCTGTCTTGTCTGAGGCTTTTGATGATACATCTCTATTGGTAGGCTTTTGATGGCATCTTCAATTTCATTGCTTGAAATTGATCTGTTTAAAATTTCTGTCATCTTGGTTCAATTTGGTAGGTCATATATATCTAGATTCTTGAAATTGAGAAGGGTTTGTTTGATGTAGGTAGATGCTACATTTGGGGGACCATAGATATTTATAGCTGGTATGTCTTGTTGATTATATATATTTTCCAGATTATATATTTTGTCTTCATCCCTCAAGCAGTATGAAATGGCCTTCTTTATTCCTTTTGATAAACTTTGGCTTGAAGTCCACTTTATCTGATATGAGAATAGAAACCCCTGCTTGTATATGAGCTCCATGTGAGTGTTAAGATTTTCCCATCTTTTCACCTTCAGTCTGTGGATGTCTTTGCCTATGAGGTGAGTCTCTTGGGATAGTCTATTGTTGGGTCTTGTTTTTTAATCCAATTTGCCAGTATGACATTTTTGTTGTTGTTGTTTTTGTTTTTGTCTAGGTCTTTTGATTGATAAGTTTAGGCCATTTACATTCAATGTAATTATTGAGAAGTGTTTTCATTCCCTATCATTTTTATTTTTTTTCTGCTTTTTATTTTGAATTAGTTTCTCCTTTGATTGACTCTTCTTTTAGTATAGTTTCTCCTTTTTCTGGTTTTAAATTTATTTTTCATTTCTTCTTCATGAAATATTTTCTTGAGCATTTTCTTAGGCCAGGCACTCTACTTATGAATTCTCTTAGCTTTGTTTATTTATCATGAAGGTTTTTAGTTCATCATCAATTCTGAAATTTAATTTTGTTGGGTATAATATTCTTTCCTGGCATCCATTTTCTTTCAGAGCTTGGTATATATTAATCCAAGACCTCCTGGCTTTAAATGTCTGGGTTGAGAAATCACCTGAAATCTGGATTCATTTCCCTCTAAATGTGATCTATTGTTTTTCTCTGTCAGCCTTTAAAATTCAATCTTTATTCTGTATGTTAGGCATTTTCATAATAATGTGCCTTGGTACGGGGTCTGTTTAAACTATTTGGTTTAATACTATATGGTCCTGTATGCCTCTTGTATTTGATTTTTCATTTGATTCTTAAGCTCTGGAAATTTTTCTGACATTATTTAATTGAAAAGATTGTATATTCCTTTGGATTATATTTTTAAGGCTTCATCTATCCTGATAAATCTTAAGTTGGTCTTTTCATCTTATCCCATATTTCTTGGAAGTTCTGTTTATAGTCTCTTCACATCTTTCCTCAATGGTCAACTCTATTTTCCAGATTATATATTTTGTCTTCATTGCCTAAAACTCTGTCTTCCAAGTGTTCTGATCTGCTGGTGATATTTTCTAATGAATTTTTAATTTGGTTTATTGATGTCTTCATTTTGAGAATTTCTGCTTGATTTTTTTAAGAATCTCTCTCTCTCTCTCTCTCTCTCTCTCTCTCTCTCTCTCTCTCTCTCTCTCTCTCTAAGTGATCTTTCACTTCCTGTATTTTTTTCCTCTGATGTCTCTCCTTACATAGTCTTTTACCTTGCCAATCAGTGTTACTATGAACATTCTAAACTCCTTCTCTGACATATCTTCCAATGTAGCATTGATAGACTCTGTTATTAAAGTATTTTGGTTTGTTAGGGGCAATTTGTTCCCTTGCTTTTTCATGTTGTTTTTGTGTCTACTGATCTAACAGTATGGATCTGAGGCAGTAATTTCTCCCCTGTGAACTTATAGTTTTGCTGAAGTTTTCTAGTACCTCACAGCTTAGGGGAAGACAATGCAAACAGCTTATAGTATTAAACCAAATAGTTTCTGCTATGGCATCTACAATGTTAATTGACATAATAAACAAAAAGGATATGATCATTTACTGTCCATGGTAAAATAGTAAGTTTACAAAAGGCTTTACAATTTCAAGTACTGTTCAGGGATAGAACAGAAATTTTTTTTAAGAAAAAAAATGATTAGGAGGGAGGAGGAGAATAAATAGAAGTAAAAAAGTAAAATAAGAGTGAAAGAGAATAATACAGATTATTTGTTAGCAGAAGAAAAGAGAAGGAGAATAAAGGGAAACATAAGTTAAAAATAACTTCAAAAATAAATTTTTTTTAAATTTAAAAAGAATACAAGAACAAAGCAAAATCATACTAGTCAAACATCCTAATCCTCAAAATACAGATCCATGACAAATAACTACCTTCAAAACAATGCTAGAAATGAGAAAAAAAAGAAACACATATGAATATGTAAAATTGTCCATGAACCAGTCAGGTCACAATTGAACAGAGAATTTTAGACAAAAGGAAAAATATAAAATTTTAAAAAAATAATCTCAATGAAAAGTTGAAGAATTATTTCAGCTGGAATTCAAAAGATTTTTGGTTTCCCTTCTCACTTGTTAGGTTGGGTTTCTAGAGTGTGAGGAAATCCTGTAGGTAGAACTCCTGGAGGTGGGGTTTAGGCTTAAGTAGGCTCCAGGTTCTCTGTTGAATGATAGTTGGTCTGAAGATTTTAAGTCAGTGCACCTCCAGGACCCAGCAGTTACTGATCCTCACTGAGAAACTGACCCTCAGGAAGCTCTCCTGGGATCCACTTTTATAGCAGAGGAGACGGTCTTAAGCCCCCTCAGTCACCTGTGGACCCTGTGTTTTCTATTTTCTCAGATTCCGTCTCCAAAGTCAATCTGCCCCTGCCCTTTCAAATTTCTATCCAGGTGCATCTCTCCCATCTGTTCCTTTAAGCGGCCAGTCTGGAGGGGGAGGTAGTGAGCCAGGTACATTTCCCCAAATCCTATTCCCCTGTATAAACCCCTCTCCAATCTTGATTTTCTCATGGTCACTTAGGCACACTCTATGTCCTGAGGTGTGGGTTTGCCAGGCCTGTATTTTGGGCCAAGCTCAGCTTGCCAGGAATTGGTTTCCCTAGCTGCTGGCCCTTGTGTCCCACCTGCACAATGGTTCTTTCCTTTGTCCTCTGTGGGCAGCTGGGAAAGATGTAGAAGATGCAGCTTCTTTCCTACACCATAATATTGTGCAGCCCCCCTTTCATGCTAGTTAGGCAGTGTCTTGGATCTCTGACCTCTCCATATGCAGACACATCTCAGGCCTCCTAGAAACGTGGGTCCCCTTAATAGACATCCCTACACTTTTTTTGCCAGGGTGGAGTCACTCTGGCAGGCCCCTCTGTGGATGTGGCAGCGCCATGGGGATATCTTCTTTATTTTATTCAACCTTCTGAGTCCCTGATCTGCTTTAAATGTACAGAATTAATTTCCAATAAAGTCCCAACCCCCATTGTTTTCCTCCACCAACCTTGCTGAGAAGCTGCTGGTCTGTTTGCTTGGTTTCATACCATAGAGCAACCAGGAAAGCAACCTTCTCTATGCCACCATTTTGGTACCTCCATGAAGTGTTTTTTTTTACTTAAAAAAAAAGGCAGACTAAACAGATAATCATGGTTCACTATTCACCTCAGGTATAAAACAACTTAATATACAGAGAGTGTTTGCTGAAAGTTGGTTTAATGAAAACTTATGATAAAAAATATGTTGGGATACAGAACTTCCAGTTATGAGAGAATGAAAGGTTAAAATGTCTCTGCAAAAAAATGTATAAAACTGGACAAAAAAATTGTCAAAAAACAAGGGCTTTAGAAGTTATCAAAAGTAAACAAAAATTTAAGAAGCATTTTTTCATGAAACCCTACTATAACTTATGTAAGAACAGAAGGAATTTTTGATCTTCTTTTCCTATTCCCTTCAACTCAGTTGGTAAGAAAATTTAAGTTTTCCAGGGTAGAGCTAGTTATAGAAACCAGTATCTAGACAGCCAGAGAGAAATAACCTGATTGAGAACAGAAAGCAAAAATCCATGACCTGTGTCAATATCAACATGAAGAGCAAACTTAGTAAGAAACAAATAGGAAAAACTCAAAGTTTGAGTTTTTGTAGAAGTACAGGGCCCAAGCCCAGCTCCATCAACAGGGGTAAATGCCTGGGAGATTGTGTTTGACCTTAATCTTCTTTCCTATCACTGGCTGACCACTAAGCTATGCACAAACAAATGTGACTCCCGAAAAGCTAGAATTTTAAAAAATTACCACAAGATAAAAACACTGAGCAGAGACACTAGGGAGCTGCACATTGCAGGAGGGAGAGTCTTCAGATTAAGTCTAGGCAAGTTACCAAGACAACAACACCTTACAGGTAAAAATAAATGGAATCCATTATTGCTAGGGTATCATTTGAATTATGTCTAGTTCCAACATAAAATTCTAAGACATGCACAGAAATGAGAAGTATGACTTCAAAGTTATGGGAAAAATCAATCACCAGAAACTGACTCTGATGTTGGACTTGGAGGCAAAATCTTCAAAGATTTGAGTATAAATTTGTTTAAAGAATTAAATAAGACCATGTTTAATGAATTGAAGGAAAATTTCCACATAGGAAATCCCAGTAAAGAAATGGCAACTATAAAGGAGAACGAAGTGGAAATTCCACAGCCCAAATTATAGTGACCTAAATGAAATAGTCAACAAATGGTCTAAAAAATAGATTCAAGATAGTGGGGGTAACAAGTTATAGAAACTTGAAGACAGATCAATAGGAAGTATGTGATCTGAAAAAGTGGAGAAATGTTGAAGCAAAAAGATCAGAGCTTCCGAGACTGTGGGACAATACAGAGAATGCCAACACATATCTGTACTTTGGAGTCCAGGAGGAAAGGAAAGAAAGAGGCAGAAAAAACATGTGAAGGAATAATAGCAAAAAAAATGAAAGTTGATTTAACAATTGATGTATAGATCCAAGAAGCTCAGAAGACCCCAAGTAGAATAAAATAGATGTTACGGTTATAACTGTTAACAGCCAAAGAAATAAAAAAACCAAACTCTTAAAAGCACCAAGAGAAAAGGATTTATCATGTGGAGAGGAAAATCAATGATTTGGGGCTGACTTTTCATGATAATTATTGGAGACTAGAAAACAATGAGAACCAGATTCAGAACCTAACAACTGTCAACATTGACCGTTTCTACATTAAGCAAAATTATCCCTCAAAAAAATAAATAAGGCAAGCCAGGCATGATGACACACGCCTGCAATCTCAGCAACCCAGGAGGCTGAGGCAGGAGGATTGTAAGTTTGAGGTCAATCTCAGCAATTTAGCAAGGTCCTGAGCAACTTAGTGAGACCCTATTTCATAATTTAAAAAATAAATAGAGAGGAGTAGGGATGTGACTCAGTGGTAAAACAACCCTGAGTTTAATCCCCGTACAAGAAAACACACACACACACACACACACACACACACACACACACACACACACACACATACACACACACACACACACACAAATGAAGGCAAAATAAAGACATTCCAAGATAACTCTCTTAATTTTTAAAAAAACATATGGTTGCTTGTAGCAGTAATTATAAAACCGTATTATTGGTCTATAGCATATAGAGATATAATGACAATAGTAACATAAAGCAGAGGGAGGAAATAAATCTATATTGAAGCAGATTACTACAAGAATTGCATCAGTATTAACATGACATATATGTTATTAGTATGCTTATTATAATCTCAGCCACTGAGAAAACAATTCAGAATGTGTAGTTAAAAATTAATAGATAAAATGATACCTTAAAAAAAAGTGTGTTAAACAGAAAAGAAGGAAATAAAGAAGACCTGATAGGCAGCAAATAGACATGAGAACTAGGAATATGGAGGAAAGAGAATAATTATATAGACTGGGTATGAATGATGTGCTGTCCCGGAAACACATGCTTTCTTTTAAAAAGCTATTGATCTGAGGCCACTCTCGCCCTTGCTTAGGCTTAAGTCAATAGACTGTGTCCCATTCCTTGTAAAAAGACCTGTTATCTGCAGGCCCAGGAATTTAAGACTCATCTTTGCCAATAAGAAAAGAAATTGCTGGGGCCGGGATTGTAGCTCAGCAGTAGAGCGCTCATCTAGCATGTGCGAGGCCCTGGGTTCGATCCTCAGCACCGCATAGAAATAAATAAAATAAAGATATTGTCTCCAGTTATAACTAAAAAATAAATATATAAGAAAAGAAATTGTCCTTTAAAGGTGGTCTTTTGTAATCCATATACAGACCAAAGATTCCAAGACTGAGGAAGAGAAGATAATGTAAAGGAAAGCCCATCAACCATAAAAGCTATGTTTAAAAAAAAAAGTTTCAATGATAATAAGTGGGGGAGGGGCAAGATGACTGAGAATGACCTTTAGCCCTTTAGCATATGATTTTAGTCTCATTACAATAGTAAAATCCCTGCCCTGTGGGTTTTTCTTGAGTATATATGAGTAAAACAATGTACAAGAAGGACGTAAATCTGATGCAATCCTACTGTCAACCAAAATTTGAGAGGTGGTAATGGGCAGAACTCTTTAGAAACTTCTCTAAGAGCCTTCCCCCCAGTAAAACTATAGAACAAAGAGGTTGTGAGATGCTCTCTCTTCTTAGAGAAGATCCACTTTCTCCCTCTCTCTTCTCAAAGAGTGCTTTCTTTCCTAATAGACTTTGCTAAACCTTGACCACTTTCTGTGGTTTGCCTGAAATTTTCTCTTTCAAGAACACAAGAGCCAAGAAACACAATGTGACCCTGGACCACTGCCATGAACAACCCTAGAGAACTGTAATAATAAGAGGTCAGGAATAAGCCAGGAAGGAAAGGAGACTGAGAAGACGATGGGGGAAAAACCAATGTAGTGTGGAGTCTTGGGAGCTAAAAATGCTCAGGAAGGAGCAGAGAGTGATCATTTACGACAAATTCTATTATTAGATCAAGTATGTCAGAAAGTTGATTATTACATTTAACTAGGTGAAATTCATAGATGAGATTGAAAAGAACAGTTTTAGTAGAATTGCTAGTCAAAAATCTAATTGGAGTGGAGTTAAGAGAGAATGAGGGAAAAGACTTTGAAATAAGCAAGTATAAACAACTATCTAGAAATTTTATATAATGGGAAAAGAAAGTTGAGTATTAGTTGGAGGAGGATCTGGGCTCAAGAGAGAATTTGTATATTTTTAATAGAAGAAATAAAAGCTTCTTTATATGTTAATGTAAGAGTTCCTGTAAAAAGGAAAAATTCCAGGAAATGGAATACTGGTTTTAAGAGTTGTCCTTCAATAGGACAATGGGGATAAGATCTAGTTCACAGATAGGGATTGACATTTACTAGGATTGTTACTCCTCCTTATAAAGTTACTCTCCTGTCATTATAAAATGATTTTTTTATTTCTCATGACTTTCCTTGTTTTGAACTCTGTGTTCTAAGGATAATAGAACTACTTCACTTTCTTTTGATTATTGTTAGCTTGGTATATCATTTCCTATCCTTTTGCACTTAAGCTCTAAATGTCATTTTATTTAAAGTGGATTTCTTGGTAGATGATATTAAGTAAAATCTTGCCTTCTTACCTAGTCTGAAAAGTCTCTGCCTTTTAAGTGGAATGTGTAGACCAATCACACTTTAATGTGATTATTACTGAATTTAAATCTACTATACAGCTATGTTTTTTCTATTGGTTCCCTCTGATTTTTGTTCTCCCTTTTCTCTCTTTTTCCTGTGTTCTTTCAAATGTGTATGTCTTTATGTTATCCAAGTTTACCTTCAAACATTCTGTTATTTCACATGAATTGTAAGAATCTTATAAAAGTATGCTTTCATTTTTCCATCTTGTTCTTCATGCTGTTTGCATTTACTTTCCTTCTACTTATATATGAGCCTCTTACCATATTATTTTTTTACTTTAGATGGTCATCATGTTTTCAAGTATTTTAAAATGAGAAAAATATATTTATTTACATACTAAGTGTTTCTGTTACCTTTT
Source organism: Ictidomys tridecemlineatus (assembly GCF_052094955.1). NCBI lineage: Eukaryota > Metazoa > Chordata > Mammalia > Rodentia > Sciuridae > Ictidomys > Ictidomys tridecemlineatus. Next base: position 176,818,345 of record NC_135478.1, on the reverse strand, counting down.
TATTCCTTTGTGTAGGTTCAAATTTCCACCTGTGGCACTTTTCTTCTAGAAAAGAAGAACTTCCTTTAACATTTCTTATAGCATAGTTCCCTTGGTAATGAACTGTCTTTTTGTTTAAAAATTCTTTGTTTTGACTTACATTTTTAAATAGATTTATTGAGGTCTAATTTCTTTCTTTCTTTCTTTTATTTATTTCTTATATACATGACAATAGTGGAATGCATTACATTAATAATTATCTATTCATAGCACAATTTTTGTAACTCTGTATATAAAGTATGTTCACACCAAATTATGCCATTATACATGAGCTCTCTTATTTTTTTTTTTGCATACAATTGAAGATGTGAGTTTGGTGTCAACATACCTTATATACAATCAGAGATATGAAAAATGGTGGTACTGAGGTATAATTGACACAAAATAAGCTGCACAGATTTAATATAACAAACTTTGACATGTGTTTGTGCCTATGAAACCATTACCACAATAATAAAAAGAATGTATTCATCATCCCCCCAAATTTTATTTTCCTTTGTGACCCCCCTCCTTTCTACTCTTCCTTGTCCTTGCTTCCTTGAGTAAGAACTGTTCTACATTCTATGAAAACAGATTAGTTTGTTTTCTAGACTTTTATATAAATTGAATCACATAGTACATACTCATTTTTTTAAAGCAGAAAATGGAACCTCTATTCACCAGCTTGTGGTCTGGATCCACAAGCTGGAGGGCCAAGGAGTAGGCTGCAAGTCTACACCCTTCAACACTCCCTAAGGTTTAGAATGCACCTTTATAGTCCAAAACCATGTTAATCATAAGTAGCTGTTGCTAAGATTCAGAACCATTAATACCTCATGAGATCTAAAATCATAAGCAGAAGGGGAAGTGGGTCAAAATGACCCTAGTTGAGTACAAGTTGAAGAATGGTGACTAACATCTAGACAGTCAATCTCTAACAGGGTACATTGTCCAAGAAAATGAGAACCAGTGAGAGAAGAATTTTACTTTGTATAAGAATTACCATTTTTGTATTGCCAAACACGCTATGTTAAGCAACTACTGATGGGTACAGAGGTGGGATGTTCCTATGGGAGAAGCATTTATTACATGACATGGAGTCTCAGGGCAAAATGGTTATTGCCCATATAGTCTGACCCATAACATATCAATGGTGATATTATCTTTGAGGGAGTCCTGTAGGTGCTTTTTAATGCTCTCCCAGGTTTTAATTGATTTGTTCCACCGGTGAGTGGTAATCAGTATGCCTTCATTTTTGTTAGTCTTCTTTCACTCAGAATAATTGTTTTGAGTTTCATTCACGTTGCATGCATTAATAATCAATTTTATACCATAATTTGTATCTATTCATCTGTTAATAGCTGTATGTATCATTTCTAAGTTTCAGCAATTGCAAATAAAGCTGCTATAGTAAACCTTTTTTGTATACATGACTTTGTTTGGAAATATGCTTTCATTTCTCTTGGGCTTTGATTAAGTTTTCAAAGGTATTTTTGGCCTGTGTAGAATTCTAGATTGACAGTCTTTCTAGATTGACAGATGTCTATTACAGATATCATCCTGCTTACAAGTCTGAAGCAATATTACTATATTTTTTGTCTTCAATTATGTCTCTATGAAATGTGTATTTATGTGAAGAGATAACATGCAGAATGGGAGAAAATCTTTGCTACTTACTTTGGCAGAGGATTAATATCCAGAATATATAAAAACTCAAAAAATTCAACATAAAAATAGTTTAATAACCCAATTAATAAATGAGCAAATGAACTAAATATACATTTCTCAAAAGAAGAAATACAAATAACAAACAAATATTAGGAAAAAATGTCCAACATCATTAGCAACCGGGGAAATGCAAATCAAAACTACCCTGAAATTTCATCTCACTTCAGTCAGAATGCCTTTCATCAAAATACAATCGATAATAAATGCTGAAGAGGATTCGGAATAGTGGGGTGGGGGGAAGGATTGTAAATTAGTACAACCACTATGGAAATCAGTATAGAAGTTCCTCAAAAGAGTAGGCATGAACCCCCATATGACCCAGCTATACCACTCCTTGGTATTTATGCCTAAGAATTGAAGTCATCATACTATAGTGATACATGCACACCTATGTTTTAGCAGCACAATTCACGACAGTCAAATTGTGGAACCAGCCTAGTGTCCTTCAGTGGATGAATGGATAAAGAAAATGTGTTTTATATATATACACATGGAGTTTTATTCAGTCAAAAAGAAGAATGAAATCATGTCATTTGCAGGAAATGGGTGGAACTTGAGAATATTATGTTAAGCAAAATAGTCAAATTCAGAAGGCCAAAGTCATATGTCTTCTCTCATATGTGAAAGATAGAGAGGAAAAGAAAAGCAGTGGTCATGGGGAAGATTTCATAAAAATTGAAAGGAGATCAATAGATTAGAGAAAAGAGCCCAATGGGAAATGGGAAATACTGGGGAATATTGGCCAGATTATACTGTTATATTGTGTACATGTACATATATGTAACAATAAATCTCATCATTAAATACAGCAATAATGCACCAACAAAAATATGGAAAAAATATGTCTGTTCCTCTGTCTTTAATTTTTTTCATTGCCTTTTTCATTGAGTTTCAGCAATTTGCTTATGATGTGCCTCGTGTGGTTTTTCTTCATGTTTGGAATTTATTGAGTTTCCTGGGACTGTGGGTTCATGGGTTCATAGTTTTCATCAAGTCTGGAAATTTTTTACCATTAATTATTCAAATATTTTTCTCCATTTCTGTGCTTGATGTTGTCCTGAAGGTAATTGATTCTGTTTAGTGCCTTTAGTTTTCTACTTCTGTGTTTAATTTGGATAGTTTCTCATGCTATGTCTGTAGGTACACTGATTTTTTCCTGCATTGTCCCTATATTATTAGTGCCACTCAGTATATTTCCAATTCAAATATTCTGTTTTTTATTTCTATAAAGTCTATATGAGTCATTTAAATACTTTTTTCCTGTGCTTGGGATTGGACCCAGGGCTTCATGCATGCTAATTAAGCTCTCTACATGCCTGGTCCTAAAATCTTTCTTTTTTCTCCTCATCCTCCTATACACACTTGGATTTTGTTCCTGAGGATATGAAGTATATTTACAACAGATGTTTTAATTTCATCATCAACTAATTCTATTATGCATGACTCCTGAGTCTGTTGCTACTTATAGCTCTTTTCCTGGTTATAGGTCATATTTTCTAGATTCTGTGTATTACTAGTTGGTTGGTTTGTTAATCAGATGCCAAATATTGTGAATTGGGTATAATATTTAATCTAGTGTTTTTAATACCTTTGGGATTCATTCTTAGACATGTTGAGTTACTTGAAATTAGTTTGATCCTTTCAAGTCATTCATCTAGGGCTAATTTGGTACCATTACTAAGGTAATGTGCTTCCAAGGACATTCCAGGTATTCTACATACTAGGAGATCTTTCCCCTCTGACCTGCAAACAGACAAACAAAAAATCTATCAACTCTAGGGATTGTTTCAAATTCTCTTTTCCTGTGGTTGTTTTCCCCTATCTTTGGATAGTTACCTTATACAATATATACGTTAGTGTTCAGTCTGAGATTCAAGGAAATTTCTCTATAGATCACTAGAGCTATTTCTATTTACATTTCCTTACTATTATTGTACTAGATGCCTTGGCCTCTGAAGATTCCAGTCTGACTGCTGAACTCTGGCATTCTCCTCTTGGCACTGTGGTTTAGAAACTCATTGCACTGTAAGCTGTGTCAATCGTAATCTTAGTCACATTTGTTTCCCTTCTTTTAATGTTGCTAACCTGTGCTGCCTATTGTCCAACGACAAACTGCTCTTGCATATATTTTGTCTCATTTTCTAGTTGTTTGAGGTAGAAGGTTAAGCTTAGCTGTGTTCCCCTTCACATCCAGATGCCTGAAATTCAGCCCTTGACTTTTTTCTTTTCTTGCTTTTTTTTAAGGGGTAGGAATTTTTTCTTTTTTTATTAGAGCATTATAATTATTCATAGTATTTGGGTTCCTTTTGACTACTTCATACATGCAAAGATTGATTTCAGGCCCATTCCCCCACTTTTCCTCCCCTGTCCCTCTTCCTTTCTCCCTCCTCTACTGATTTTTCTTTCACACCTTTATTTATTTATTTTAATTGGTATTCTACATATACTTAAAGGTAAAAATTCCCTTTAGTACACTTATATATGCATATAACACGACTTTGTTAAATTCATTCTGTGTTTCTTTCCCTTTCCAGTCCTTCCTCCCTCCCTCTCATTCTCCTACTTATAGTTCACTAATCTTCCTTTATCTCCATGTCTTTATGATACCTTTATGATATTTAATGCCCACCCAACTGCCTTCTTTCCCTTATTTTGCTCGAGCTTCAACATATGAGAGAAAATATTTAACCCTTGATGTTCTGAGTCTGTTTTATTTTACTTAGCCTGATTTTCTTCATTTCCTATCCATTTACTAGCAAATGCCATTATTTCATTCTTCCTTATGGCTGAGTAAAACTCCATTGTATATGTATGTGTGTGTGTGTGTGTGTGTGTGTGTGTGTGTGTGTGTGTATCTCACATTTTCTTGATCCATTCTTCTATTGATGAACCTCTGGGTTGGTTCTATGATTCTATAATTTGTGAGCTTTTTATATTTTCTAGGTCTGAGAAATAGTAACAAAGAGAAGGTAAAATATATGGACACAGGTACAGATTGGTACATATGGTGATAGTAGTTTGCAGAATTTTCTTCTTGTTGCTTTTATGTATTCAATAAAATAAAAGCAAAATCATCAACTTAGAGCAGGATAGGAACATAGATGTAGGAGGTTCAAGGGGAGGAAAAGTTGGCATAATCACAGAAGAAAGTGAAAGAACAAGTGAACAGGAGGATAGAACTTGGTTGCTGTGCAGAAGTAAGAGTCTCCCGAAACTAGTGATCATGAATTTGAATTTCGGGAGACTCTTACTTCTGCACAGCAATCAAGTCTGACTTCAAATTCATGATCACTAGTTTCAGGAGACTCTTACTTCTGCACAGCAAACAAGTTCTATCTACTGCAATTCCAAACATGGCTATGCAGTGCAAAGCAAGAATAAAACACTGGATTTAACAGGTTTGTGATTTTACAAAATTCACCAGATTTTCTGTCACTTGGAAATAAGATTAACATATGAGGCTCAGATATCTTTCTTTGTCATGTGAATTATTTAGAGGAATGTTCCTCCTCAAACTCACTGTTAACTAATGAAAAAGTCCCAGATAATATGCAAAGTTACATACAGAACTACAGTTTTTGTCCAGTAGAGATGCAAATAATTACTGCCTCAGATAACATATAGTTTATGGTCCTATTAAATGCCAGCTGTTTATTTATCCAACCTAGGAATCTTTATCCTGGTATGACCTAGTTTCTTTAATGCTATTCAAAAAAATCATAACTTCTTACTAATTCTCTTCAATTAATGAGTTGAATACAATATTCAGTTTGTGTTCATTTCATATGTGCATTGATCAGGATTTATATTTTTTCAAATTATACTTTACACAAAGGAGTACAAAGAAATGAGAGAGGAGAAAGGGGATTGAGACTGTATGCAAGGAAGTAAATATAACAATTGACCATAGAATTTAATATGGGTCAGGAGTTAAATGAGAATAAGGGCATTTGCAAAAACTCATAAATCTTGAGGGCATTGCGCCAAGTGAAAGAAGAAAGACACAGAAGGACAAATACTGTATGATCTCACTTACAGCTAGAATCTAAGAATGTCAGACTCATAGAAACAGAGTAATGGTGTTGTCAAGAGAAGCAGGGTAGGAGAAAAGGGGAGATTTGGTCAAAATGTATAAAAATTCAGTTATAAGATGAATAAATTTAGCAAATCTTATATATAGCATGGTAGCTATGATAATTACTTCATAAAATAAAGTATATCAAATCATCACATTGTATACCTTCAAATCATACGATTCTATTTGTATTACTATTTATATAATTCAGTTTATTTGTATTACTATTACACCTCAATAAACCTAGAAAAAATATTTTAAAAATAGGAGCAAGAGTCAGTCAAAAGGTAGTTGAAAACAATTTATTGTAGGTTTTGGTGTTTTGGAAGATTCCAGGTGTTACAGGAAATAAGCTAGAAAGAGAGAGGATTGGAGATTGATAATATGGAAGATTAAAATTATTGCTAAAAATAAAAACTATGCTATGACTGTTGGAGGAGATGAGTTCAAGGAACTGAGGAATCAGTGATTTAGGAGGATCATTTACAGTGACATCATCAAGAGCCATAATAAAAGTGAATTGGGGAGGGTAACAATGAATCAGGAATTAAAGTCTTCAGGGAATGATGGGATGTACAAATGGACTGATAGGAGACCATCACCAGGAACAGGAGTGGGCCACATAATGTGATGAAAGGTAGATGCCTTTGAAGAGGAAGGAGGGAGAGTGGCCCCGAGGGACAGGGCAGAAGAAGCAGCTGCCATTTGAGAAAGCTGCAAGGGCAGCTGCATCCTCCTTTTCAGCTTCAAGGAGAGGCCACCAGAGAGGCAGGCAGAGAAGCTGAGCAAGGAGAAGGTGCTGCTACTGGGAGACGGTGAGTTCTAAAAGGGACAGTAAGGTTGTTTGGGGACCTGAAGGACAAGAGGATGGCATCAGAAGAGGGATGAGTAGGGTCATGCCGCAGTCTGGCTGGGCACAAATCACGAGCCACTGAAGCAGGAACAAACTTTATTTCTGAACTCCACCAGCACACTCCACACACGCTCCCGGGAACTGCCCCCAACGCCACGCGGCTCCTCCAGGAACCAGCAACCGGAAAATCCCTCCTCCTGCACTTCCCCAACCAATGGAAACTCTCCGGGAATCCCCGCGAGAGCTCAAGCAGAACTCAACAGAAACTCCACCAGAACCCAAAAGTCATCATCTTAATGGCTTGCTAGCGTCACCTCTCAACCACTACTTCTGGCAAAAATGCCATGTGTCATCCTGACTCCGCTGTGGCCCTCAACAGGGTCATATGGATATAAAGGAGATAAGAGATGAACAGGGAGATGAACAGGGAAACTTAGGATTTTTGAGGAAATAAACACACACAGGGCTAAGAGGAAGAATGAAAATAACCTTTGCCTCGACACACAACTGAATGGGTCAGGGTCACTCCAGGTGAATTGGGCTGGCTACTAAATAACCACACAGAGACAGTGACAGCTCCTCAACCTCAGCTCCTACAAAGGAGGCAAAAGAGGCAGGCAAAAGAGAGAGAGAGAGCTCAACTGAAACCCTCCTATTTATTGGGAGAAGACATTCTAGAAAGTTCAACCCAAATAAGGCAAGGGATTGGGTTTCAAGTGATGTCTTGCGGTCAGCAGATTGGCTGACACCTTGGACAGTCACACCCATCTCAGGTGCCTTGTGGGGATCCTAGGCAGAGGAAGAGAAAAGGACACATACTCAGGAAGCCAGTCAGAGCAGCAATGTCAGCCCAGGCCCCTCATGGACTCAAATGCACAGAGCTCACACACAGCCCGTGGATGGCTTGCAACAAACCTTCATGTTCCTGATGAGGTGGGCTGCAGGGAGGTCCTGCCAGAAACAGAGCATTAGGGTTGCACTTGAACACCCATTGAGAGCCTAAAAGCAAGCAGAAGGCCACTCATACTCCAAGCAAGTGGCTCACTTAGGTGAAAATGTGATCATTTTTGGAGGCAGTAATACTGTTAGGAATTGATTAAAAACAATGTCGATGGGAAATATAGTGTCTGGTTATTGAGGATTTGCATAGGAGCCCAGAGAGTTTTAGACTTTGTATCTCTGCAGGAAAATCCACTGGAGGTTATTGAGCAGAGTCATGAAAAAATGGAGTCTGAGTATCAGGAATATGGGTCTGGCATGGAGGGAGCAGCAGCTAGAGGATGAGTCAGACAACAGGACTGCAGTCACCCAAGGATAAAGCAATGTCAGGGACAAAACGGTGATGAATGGAGAGAGAAGGGAATGGGCCTGGAGACATTTTGAGAGGGGAATGTGTGGGGCAGCTACATGGTAGAGATTAAGAAGAAAGCAGCAATAATGGCTCTGAGGTTTCCTTCCCTTGGGAAAGTAGGAGAAGGGTGGTAACTCACAGGTGACAGTAGCACATTCAGGTGGGTGTGTTTAGCCAATGGTAGGTGATATGGGACCAGCTTTCGTCAGGGATGGAAGCCAGGCTGCACTTGTTAGATTTTTTGAAGTCACAGAAAGAACATTTAATTGAATCCAACCTTCCCAGAACTGCGTGCACTAAAAGCAATTTTCAGCTTCAAGTGTTTTCCCTTTCTGTCCTAAGGTTGGGTGAAATGTCAACTTTCTGTTCTTTTCCTGTGTTTTTGTTTGACGGGCTTTGGAACATTTGGTGCCTGCAGAACTTAAAAGTATTTGCAGGGGTTGGAAAAGGAGCACAAATCAAATTCAAATAGGGACAAATGGCCACTCGGCATCAAGAGGCTTCCTGAGTTATAAAGACTCCCCTCAGTCACCTTTTCTGTGCCTGGTCTTAGCTTGGAGGGTTGCCCGAGGGTCAGGAGGGACTTTCAGGCAGACTCCTCCATTCTTTCAATTCAACAGAGCACACCAGCCAATTTTGAAAAAAAAGGAAAGTTGGGAGGATTCTGGCAGAGATTCTACTGAAGGGAAGTGGCACTGGGAAAAATGGGGAATGAGAGAGAAGAAAGAACTATGTGAATGGGAATTAAGCAGAAAAATAGTAGATTTCAATACCACAAAACCTTAAAAAAATAAGTTTACTGGGCTTCTCCTGTTTCCTGTTCAGACCTGCTCTCATCTATACATGCCTAGGTTGTTAGAGTGGCCTAGGGAGAAGAAAGGTCCATCTTCATTTTAGTCTGTGTTGGTTAATAGTTCTCAACTTGCATGACAACTCTGATTAGGAACAACGCCTGAAAAGCTATATTGAGATATTTTAAGGCCCACTTGGGGTGCAACCAGCAAGAATGTCCAATCAATGAGAGAGATCAGCTGTCATGTTAGCTTTTTATGACTATAACCAAAATACCTGACAGAACTACTTGGAGGAGGAAAACTTTACTTCAGTCTCATGGTTACAGAGGTTCAGTCCATGGCCAGCCAGCTCCCTTGTTCTGGGCCCTAAGTGGGGCAAAGCATCATGGTAGAAGGGTGCAGCGGGAGGAAAGCTGCTCAACTCATAGTGGCCAGGAAGCACAGAAAGTGAGTGAGACACCAGAAACAAAATATAAAACAAAATATAAAAATATAGGCACATCCCTAGTGACCTACTTCCTCCAACTATGCCCCCACATTTACCACCCAATACAATAGTCCTTTCAAATTATTAATCCATCAAATGGATTAAGCCACAGATTAGGTTACAGTTCTTTTAATCTAATCATTTTCCCCGTGACCATTCCTGCCTTGTCTTTTGTGGGCTTTTTCGGGACACCTCATATCCAGACCATAACAGCTGTGCACATGGGAAGGTCCGTTAGTGCCTTGGTTGCCATGCACATGGCAGTGTTGCTTTAAACAACTGTCGAAGCAGAGCACCCCTCTTCCTTCCACCTCTTCCTAATATCTTCATATTGAATATCTTATTTACTCCCGTCTGTCCTTTCCTTTGAGAGCCTTTTTAGAAGCTCCTGGTGATAAATTCATGAAGGAATGCTATATGTTCCTCCAGAACCTTCTCACAGACTTCTCAGCCACCAAACCATGTGAACCTCCTGAGGAGTGCTGAGGTTTTGCCCTCCCACCAGCTGCATGGCACAATTTTGATTCAGATATTTGAGCTCTGATCATTTAGCCTCAGAGTCTTGAGGTAGGAGTGGGCTCATGGAAAAGGGGAGGCAGCCAAGCAACCAGAAAATAACCCAGCCATAGGACTGACCCCCAGGGAGAGAGACCAGCAGTACAAATCCCATTGTCCCCTTGAATTCCATGGCCTCAAATTTTTCCATGTTGAAATTGGTACCTGTGGTGTCCAATCTGGTAAGAGCAGATTGGACTATCAGGTTTCAGAGAGGCCCTCCACTAGTTGCCAGGGACCAGGGGGTCACAGTCTATCTCTAGAGAGAAGGAAGGCCCAATAAAATTGGCATTGGTGCTTAAAATAATTATATTCTCAGTAGGTACATAAATGAAACCAGAATCCGTAAGCAGAAGGATCCTGGGAGAAGGAAATAGGTCAGAACTCTCTGAGAATGGCACAGGGGAACAGAAGTTGAGGGTGAAAAAAAATTAATTCCAGCTCCCAGTCAGTGGGTGAGAACTGAGCTCCTAATGTAGTCCTGGGCCTGGTCAGAATTAGATTAAGTGCTATTGAAAGCTGAGCCTGCAGATTAGAGAACCACAGGCCAACCACAGCTATATCTCATCTCATTAGGTGACACAACCTTTGCACCTGGTCAGGAGTAGACATCTCATAAGTGTGTTTTCTGTATTAGTGATTCTCAACTGTAGCTGCACATTGGAATTACCTGAGGAGCATTATAAAACACTATCTGGGTCCTACTTGTGCAGCAGGAGGAGGGATCTGAGTAGTAGGATTTTTCACCGTCCCCCAGGTATTTTTCATATGCAGCCAAGGTAAAGAACTGCTGCTCTACTCCACTTCCCAGGTCCCCACTCAACTTTACACTTCATCATAACATTGCTGAGGGCAGAAGCTGACTTCCTTCCTTCCTCTCTTACCAGCACATTCACCCTTGTCCCCTATCCTCCCAACAGATTGTAGGCTCTAAGATAAAGTGATGGGTTCATATACTTACCCAGTGTCCTTCCAAAACTAAACCGCTCCACCTGGAGCTCCTCTCTCCTGGTTTTATACTACTCCAACCCTCTGAGTGCCTTTAATTCTGGTTCCTCGTGACAGTCCTATCTGCCTTGATCCAGCATCCAGGACTCAACTCCAACATCTGCCATCTTGGTTGATTCAGAAGCCATTCCTGCTGCTCTCACTTTTCTCTCTGAGAAGGACAAAGTATTGTTATTTTTACTTGTGTAATATAGTCATCCTTTGTTTGCGTTAGAGGATTGGTTCCAAGTGGTTCCAAGACCCCCCCTCTTACCCACACATAAAAAAAAATCCTCTGATGCTCACATCCTTTATAAAATGGTGTAGTATTTGCATATAACCTACATACATTCTCCCATATACCTTAAATTATCTTTAGATTGCCTATATCCCCTAACAACAATGTAGATGCTACAAATCGTTGTTATAATATATTGTTTAGGGAATGATGACAAGGAAAAAGAGGGTCTGTGCTTGTTCAGTATAGATGCAGTTCTTTTTTTTTTCTAAATATTTTTATCTATTTCTGGCTGAGTCCATGAATGTGGAAACTATGGATATGGAGGACCATCTGTACTTACTTTCCCCATGAGTCTATACATGGTAGTATCTTTTTCTGCTCTATCAATGAGTGTGACAGAATGCATCACAATCAAACTTGATTTTTAGAAGAGGCACAAGTTAACTCAGATACCAATGCTATAGACTTACTTACCTTTCTGTAGTTTTCATATTCTTTTTTTTTTCTTGGTACCAGAGATTGAACCCAGGGGCACTTAACCACTGAGCCACATCTCCAGCCCTTTTTTATTTTGAGAAAGAGCCTTCTAAATTGATTAGGGCCTTGCTAAGTTGCTGAGGCTGACTTTGAATTTGTAACCCTCCTGACTCAGACTCCCAAACCACTAGGATGGCAGGAGTTTGCCACTAAATCTTGCTCTCACATTCTTTGGTATATTGTAAATAGAGTAAGAATAACAATTATAGTAATTGTAGTATAATTATAGTAATTATAATAACTATTATTATAATAAAAATCTGGACTGAGGAGAAAGCCAGTATTCTAAATTAGTTTTAAAAAAAAAGAAAGAAAAAAGAAATCAGAAGCATACAATATTTTAAGCACATTGAATTTCTTTCATGTATTAAAAGATAATTGAAACTTCTTAAAAAATTGTTACCGAGTAAATCTTGCTATAATAAATAGCTATTCGAAAAGAATTTTATGTGCCAATTCTTTAAGATACCTAACAAATTCAACATCTAACTGTTAAGAAAGATGACACTAAGTTATCACTATCAATGTATATAGACCTAGAAAAAAAGAGGATTGGCTGATTTTTCTTTTTGTTAGAATTAATGGCAATTGTATAGTCAAAATAAAGATGCAAAAATGGAAACTTAAAAATTACTAGTACCTAGATGGTTTAAATATCCATTTAGAATCCAATCTATGCTTCTAATTTGCTTTGCACACCTCTGCTTTACAAAAAAAGAAAATATAAACTTTGACCCTATCCATGTTTTTTTTAATATTCAAATATAATACTAGAAGAATGTAACTACTAACGGACATCTTTATTTAGGTAACATTTCTAAGGTTGAGGCCAGATTGAACTCTATAAACCAGGCCAAAATTCAGCCCAACTATGCTAGCCTGCCTCTGGGCTGCCCACTGACCTTCCCTGCTATACTGTATTCCTGATTAATGGCACTTAGTTCACAATGGAGTGTTGCTTATTTGCTTTCTGCAGACTCTAAGAAGTGATCTGATTGAAAGATCACCCATGTCCCACCAAAGCAGCCCTCTCAGTTTCTCAAGGAGATCATTTACAATTTACTAGTCTCTCGGGTACAGAAGAGAGATTCCACTAATCTACTTATGTTCATTTTTAAATTTTTATCTTATGAGGTGTTTATTCAGTATCCTAGTTTTATCTATGTTTGCAAATTCACATTATTATTTTTAAAAATATTTTGGAGGTTGAAATTATCTTATGGGGCTATGTGGCTTTTAGAGCAATTAATCATAAGATATAAGAATATATTTTAGTTTTTGTTTTATGAAAGCAAAAGCATAGAGATGTAGCAGCATCTGTGACTCAAGCAGTTCCTTATTATTCCATGAATTTCTATCATGAACCGCCTCTGATGGCAGAGGAGAGAGGCATTATGTCATTAGAAGAGGCGCTCCCGCGCCAGCAGATTCTTCTTGACCGTCAACAGTGTGTTGATGTTGGTATTAGCCAAAAGAACATTGACTTCTGCTTCATCAACCCTCCCTTTCCAATCCATGAAAATTGAAATTTCTCATTAGGCCACGAGGTGGCAGATTAATTGCAGGAGAAAAAAAAAACTGAGTGCAAAAGCAATAGAGAAGTTTCTTCAGCTGAAGTGAAATACAGAAGTGGATAAGGGAACATCCTACCCTGCTCTGCTTGTGTGGTGCGGCTGATGATCGGAAATCACACTTGGTAGCTGCCTCAAGCCTTCCTTGGCAAAGGTCTCTCAGAAAAGCCCCAGAACCAACTCCCAGCACTCGGGGACTTTCAGTCTCCTGCCTTTGTCCAACACCCGAAAGGCTTACCGCTGGTGTCTTCCTTTCTAGTGCCCATACCCAGTCATTGCTGGCTGGGACTAATGTCCCTTACAATTTCTGAGACTACTCCAACTGCTCCATCCTGTCCTTCATTTCTGCAGCCTCTCCCCTTCCCACCTCCTGTCAGAACTGCCTCCTAGATGTCAGGACGATCACATCTCCTCCTACTTAAAAGCCCACCTCGTTGGTTGTGGGATCAAATGCAGACTCCAAGATGGCACAAAGCAACATTGCCACCTGGCCCATACCCAAAACACACACACACACACACACACACACACACACAAATATACAGTTATTAATTCAACAACAGACATTTCTGCTATTTGTCAAACATGCCTCTTGTTCCAGTGTCTCTGAGTTTGCCCATGCTGTTCCCTTCCTCGGAACTGTTCTTCCCTATCTGTGTCTGGCCAACATCCAATCCTCATGGAAGGGCTTGCTTGATGCCCTCAAGTGGAAAGCACCCTGCCTGTCCTTGCCTGTCTGACCTTAGTGCACTGTGCTAAACCTCTTTGCACTGAATTTGTCTCACTGATGTACAGATAATAGATTACATACATCTGTCTTTTCCCACTAAAAATAATCTCTTCAAATGTTCAAGGAGTGTTATTTTCCAAATAAATTTTCAGAAAATGTTAAGGGAGGAAAAGACAGTGTCTTTTCTGATACAGAGGCCAACCATCCACAGGACTATAAGAAAATGGATGGAAAACAGTAGTTTTAGGTGTAGAAAGTCATTGGTTGGATCAATACTATTAATCTCTTTCTCCATAGGGGCCCTGGGGCAGCCAGGTTGAGCAGATTAGCTTCAAGGCAGGTAGAGAGGGGACCAGGCTGCAGGAGCACATGGAAACCAGTACCTTATTCTCTGCACAAAAAGGAAATCTGGAAACTGAATCTGTTCCAGGGCAATGATGCCCCTATTCACATCTTCTGCACCCTCCTGGTCCCTGTTCTGCCTTGGTCTTCCTGAGCTGTATGTTTTCACTTTAATGAGGGAGGACTGTTCTTCCTGAGGGTTTTCAGCACCCTAACAGCCATCAATATTGTCACTTGAGCTAATTGCAGAAATATTTTGGAATGTCTAAGGACAAAACTTAGAAAAATATGCTGAGTTAAACTAACGTGTCATTAAGAACTCAAACACATCCTACCCTGGCCCCTTTACACACTTCCTTATGTGTGTGTGTGTGATCATCAGTAGTGAATATGGTTGGTTCCATGCCCACCATCACAATTTAAATGGAAGGAAACATCAAAATGAAAAATCTAACAAACTTAAGCTCTTTAGTGGACCTATGATCCCACTGAATTATCCACATCCTTAATTTTTCCTCTATTTGCTGTTCATTTTAACAAAACAAATCTTAATGATGGAATAAAGAACATAAAATTTTGAGACCTGGCTTTTCAGAGTCCCTTATGGGAGTCCTGCTAAATCATGTAACATCTCATCTGTTTCCTCATCTGAAAAATGAGGTCATCCTTGCCTTGTCCACCACAGGAGGACACAGTGAGCCCCATAATGAGAAACACGTTTTAAAAAGTGATCTATAAAGTATTTAGTGTCATACCAACATAAGGTGAGTTTTATTATTATACGTAGATTTAAAGTCCAGTTTCCTGGCTTGTTAGTACCACCACCAGGGTAGAGGAGGGGGGTAGTGAGAGAGGATGGAATCCAAGTATCGACTTGATAGTTCACCTAGGTGAGAGAAGACTGGAATTACTGTCTCCCAGGAGACACTGGTGTTGTCTGCGGCTTTCCTTTGCTCTTTTAAATGGATCCTATAAAAAGAAAAAAAAAACAAAGACGAATTTATAACACTGTAGGAAGAAAAAGGACTTTGTGTTATGTCAGATCGATCACAGAGGAAGAAATGTTTTGTGAAACAGAGGCCCCCTACTCTATCCTCAGGCTGGCTTCCACCTCTCTAAGTAAATCTCATGTCCTCTAAAAACTCATTTTTATTCTGTAGAAAGTGTAAGAGGCGTATTTGCTTGAGTCGGGCAGGTGAGTATGCTCCTGCCCAGCATTTTGAGTTGGTCTGTGGAAGTCGCACTGGCACCCTTTCTCCTGGGCATTCCTACACTTGGGACAGAACTCCAAGATGTCCTGCATCCAGTCACTTTAGGCCAGAGCCTTCATGCCCTGTTCCTCCCTGCCTCACCAGAAGGCAGTTCTCAGGTAAAGAACTCCAGGGACCTGGAGGCTCCACCAAGTGACAAGACCAGCTGACTCTCAGACATGACAGAGAAGCCATGGGGGTGGCTCTTTCCACCTCAACCTTTGGCAAAATTCTGTCAATTCATCTTCACAGAGTAGAATTCTTGCCCAGTCCTGGAAACTACCTGTGGCATGATGGAGAGGGAGCTTGGTACAAGACAGCAGGGCTCCAGCCTCTGGGCTGGTGGGACCAAGGCCAAGATGCAGGACTCCTTCACCTCCCAGCCTCCACCTTCTAACAAGGTGAGAAGGTTCCAGGAGCTTGGGAACAGAGAGGATGGACTGAAGTGTGATTCCACTCGTTCTGTTATGTTGTGTTATGTTAGTTCATCCCCATTAAGAAATGTTTTGACCAATTAGTTATCATTTCAGAGAGAAAGGGGACCCTAAGGGTTATGTGTAAACATAGTTTGGGGCTTCTTTGCAGGTTCCAGGGAAAAAAATAATACCCAGCTGTTCAAAAGAACATGTGGCTGTATCCCCTCCCCAAGATGGTCAATTCATGGGGGGTTTCTGCCATCAGAGATGCTTCCTGGGAGAACTCCAGCCTAGAGAGCGAGGTGCCCTTCACTATGTATACAACCTGGCCAACGCGCTAATGCTGTGTAGTTTGTCTCTTGGTTCTATTTTTCTTCATGAACAAACCTGTATGAGAGATAAAGTGCAACCATAAGCATTGCTCAGCATCAAGTAATTGGCAGGTACCAACCTTACATCAAAATGTCTGCCCCTCTTTCAGGGCTCCTTTTCCCATATTTATGCTATGTCACTTGAGAGAGTCAAGTTGCATACACAGTGAGGGATAGATATCTCCTTCTCCAGGATAGAGTTCTCCCAGAAAGCACCTCCGATAGCAGAAACCCACCTTTAGCTCTTCCACGATGAACTTTTCTTTTCCTGTACTTTGATCAATGAGAAGATGGTCTGCCTTCAGCAGGTGTCTCTTTCAGTGGCTAACATAATATGACTGCCACATACATGTGTGCAATAAGCCAATGAGTGAATAACTGAATGGATTCCTAATACATTAACAGACTATAGTGGTGACCCATTTTCTTATGTATTTCCCAGAACTCATCTGTGTATCATTTTATGGCAGGAATTGTGTCTGCCTCATTCACCAGAACTGGGTATTCCTGTGCTAAGGATAGTGAGTTTTTAAACTATGGAAGGCAGAAAGGGACTGGGAGGGATTCTGATCTCCTAAGAGTTTGTCGTCTAGTTGGAGAGGCCAGGTTAATTCATGTGAAATAACTTTAGAATGATGAGCAGCTAAACTGGTAGATGGAACTTTCAGAGATCTCAAGATGCCCAGAGAAGGTTAGGCAATGTAAATTGCCTGGTGATTGAGAGGCCACAAAGCTCTGACCAGGAAAGACTAGGTGGGAGGCCAACTCTAAAGGCAGAGTTTGTAGGGGAAAATATTGGAAGTCTGGAGGTTTCTGAAAGGAAAGGAAATGTTGCTAACTGATCTATGGTCACTGGTTTAATGATCAGAGGTGAGTGGGAGCCTTTGGACCCTTCTACCTAACCTTCTCCCCTAACCTTCTACCTAGAGTTGGGCTACAGTGAAGGCAGCAGGCACCGGGCCTCACCAACAAGCCTGTCTCAGCATACAGGACAAGTACACCATACCTGCTCTGGTAAACTCACTTCCAGCCTTCTAATTTTTGTGCACTTGACAAGTGCTTTGCATGAAAGATTCACTTAAAATATGTAACTGCATTTTAGGGTCAGGAGAATATGCTAAACTCCTAGTTGAACTGGGAGGCAGACTTGTCTTAAGTGACATAACATAAAACCAGAAGAGTTAGGCCCCTATTTCCACCAACTTCTTATTCCTAATTCATACAGAAGCAAAATGTCTAGTCAATGTGTATGTACTTATGTTTCACTAATGAAACAATCATTTCTCAGCATCCACGGGGGAGAGAATTCAAGACCTGTTTAGATATTAAAATCCACAGATGCTCAAGTTCCTTATATAAAATAGTGTGGCATTTGCATATAATCTATGTCCATCCTACCATAGTCTTTAATTCACCCCTAGATTACTTATAATATCCAATTCGCTGTAAATAGTTTCCATGGCGAATTAGGGAATAATGACAAGGAAAAAACTCTGTACATATCCAGTACATGTGCAATTCCACCCTCCCCCCACCCCCGAAATACTTCAGATCTCCTCTTGGTTGAATCCATGGATGTAAAACCTATGGATAAAGAGGGCCAATTGTATTTCTATTTCTCTTTATGCTAATCTCTCCTCCTCCTCCCATGCATTTGCATAAGGAGTGGTGAGAGAGCCATCTCCTTTGATGAGCTGATCTCATTAAAATATCCCAAATGCCAATTCACTTCCTTGTAGTGTTTGTGATTAGGTTTCTTCTAACGATAACTAACTACCTCTCGTGTTTGAATTACAACAGTGTACCCACCTGCATGGCTCACAGTGCTTATGCTGAAAATGTTAGAATTGCATTATGTACAGTACAACGGAGAATTCTGAAAAGTTCTGAGTTTAGGAAGATTGGGCATCCTTGTGTTTATGTGGATCGGATCCTCCAGGACTATGAGAAAAGACAGGCATCTCAGTGCAGAGACATTAAAACCAACTGACTCAACCTGAAACGTGTCAGGAATTTTAAAAATATTCTTTTAGTTACAGATGGACATAATACCTTTATTTTGTTTGCTTATGTATTTATTTATTGTGGTGCTGAGGAACAAACCCAGTGCCTCACATGTGCTAGGCAAGTGCTCTACCACTGGGCCACAACCCCAGCCTCCTGCTTTATCATCTTGGGACCTGAATTATTTGAACAAGTCTCTAGCCAGTCTCCCTGCCTCGAATATTTTCTTGTCACCCTTGTCCCTACCCCAGCACAATCTATTCTTTTAATAATCATTAGTGTATTTTCTTTAAAATAAAATTTAATGTGAGCTTGTCCACTCCTCATAAGGTGAAGTCAAAATATTTAACTCCTCAGCAAGGCTTAGAGACCCTCCCCTCCCCACCCCAACACACACACCAAATTTAATCCAAGTTTTCTCTGTAGACTTGAGTCCAACCTTGCTGTTGACACCTCATGTCACATCCTGCCTTCAGATTTAGATGGAATGTTTATAGTTAAGATCCTGCCCACTCCATCTCATTCATGCATCAGTATCTTTGTATTGGATGTTCTCATTTTTCTGACACACCCACCTCACCCCATGTGACCAGTCCTTACTTAGCCTGTAAGACTCTCCCACTGATCCAAGTGGTTGAGCGTGCTCTGCTGATTTTATCATAGCACTGACCAGGTGATAATGACACAATCTCTTGGCCTGTGGGCTTCTATCCTCTAGACTGTAAAGATAAAGGCAGAAACACCTTTTCCTCAGGGCATCTAAAGACCAAGCTCATGGCTCATTTAATGTTTTTTCTGCTAAATGAATGTGTTTATTTAATGTTTATTAAATGTAAGTGCTCATTTAATGTTTATTCTGGCTAAATGAACAAAAGGACTGAATGGAGAAGATGGTGTATCACTGCATGTCAGTGGAAGTTTGCCACATTTTCTGTATCTGGAGTTCATCCTGGAAATAGACTCTGAATATTCACCCATTGTCTTTTCTTTCACTGTCCAAGCCAATAAAACTACAGAAGAATGGCAATGAGTGAAAAAGAAACAGAATGCATTCTTTTCATGAACATCAGGTAGTAAGATAATTGAGTGCAATACAAGTGGGACTGCAGAGGGTACTCAACATGAATTAGGCAGTGAAACGTTTTATGAAGAGTCATGGAAAAGGAAGTTTTAATGAAAAGTTGTATGGTGTTGAGATTGTTTTTGAGGATTTGCTGTTTTCTTTAATATCTTTATTGAAGTATCATTAATTGCACGTATTTATACAATTTATTTTCTTTTTGGAGGTACCAGGGATTGAACTCAGGGGCACTCAACCAATGAGCCACATCCCCAGCCCTATTTTGTGTTTTATTTAGAGACAGGGTCTCACTGAGTTACTTAGCACCTTGCTTTTGCTGAGGCTGGCTTTGAACTCATGATCCTCCTGTCTCAGCCTCCCAAGCCACTGGGATTAAGGCATGTGCCACCGCCCACCGCATCTGGCTACAGTATGCAATTTTATAAGTTCTGACCTAATACATACTCGTGAAACCATCACCACAATCAAGATAATGAGTATGTCCCCCTCTCTAAAGGGTTTCCTCATGCCCCTGTAAAATCTTTTGCTCCCACATGCTCTTCTAGCAACAATGGATCTATTTTCTTTTTTCTTTTTTTGTGGAGATTAGAACCCAGGGCCTTGTGCTTGGAAGACAAGCACTCTACCAACTGAACTATATTCCCAGCCCTCTTTTTTTTTCTATAGCTTTATTTGGGTAAAATTGAAGTAGAATAAAATGTACATATTTGAAGTATGCAATTTGATCAATTTTGATATGTATGTAACCAATACAATCAATATAAAAACCACTTCCATTACTTTTAAAATTTAAAATCATGTAGACTGTGTTTCCTGCATGATTTATTACATTAGAAATCACCTTAAGATATATAGAACCCCACCCCCACATGTCAACTATTTCAAAATTAAATAGCATACTTATAAATATCTCAGAGGTCCAGGAAGAAAGCACAAGAAAAGTGAATAAAGACTGCTTTGAATTAAGTGATAATAAAAGCTTAAAATATCAGGACCTCTGGGATGAAACAGAACTCAGATGAATATTTATAAATTAAAGTACTTATATCAGAAAGAAGCTACTTTTCAGATTATGTAGTAGAAAGGAGAAAATGAGTAGGAGCAGAAATATATGAAAGAGAAGAAATAATACAGCTAAAATTTGATTAAAAAATAAACAAGACGAACCAAGAGAAAAGCAAGGACACAAAAATTAATATCAATGGAAAGGAAGCTATCAAAATAATCCTAAAATGCCAAAAATATATTAAAGTAATATTACAACTGTTTGCTAACATATGTGATAACTTACATAACATGGCTTATATTAGAGAAGGATCTATGTGCTGCTGAGAAGAAATTGTATTCAGTCCTTCATGGATGAAATATTCTGTATGTCTGTTAGGTCTAAGTCATCAATTGTATTTTTAATTCTATAGCTTCTTTACTTAGCTTTTATTTGGAAGATCTCTCTAGTAGTGAGAAAGATGTGTGAGAGTCACCCAGGTTATTTTTTTGTGGTCTATTTGATTCTTGAAATGGAGAAGGATTTGTTTGATGTACGTAGATGCTCCTTTGTTTGGGGATAGATATTTAAGATTGTTATGACTTGTTGATGTATAATTTCATTAAGAAGTATGAAATGGCCTTCTTTGTTCCTTCTGATTAATTTTAGCTTAAAGTCCACTTTATTTGATATGAGAATAGAAATTCCTGCTTATTTATGAAATCTATGTGAGTGATAAGTTTTTTCCCATCCTTTCACTTTCAGTCTGTGGATGTTATTGTCTATGAGGTGAGTTTCTTGGAGACAGCACATGGTTGGGTCTTGTGTTTAAATCCAATTTGCCAGTCTGTGTCTTTTGATTGGTGAGTTTAGGCCATCAATGTTCAAAGTTATTATTGAAACATGACTTGTTTAATTTAAATTTGCTTCTCCTTTGACTGACTATACCTATAGTATAGTTCCTCCCTTTGCTGGTTTCACTTTTTTTTTTAAATTTTATCTTCTTAGAATATTTCGTGGAGACTGTTCTGTAGTACAGGCTTTCTAGTTGCAAATTCTTTTAACTTTTGTTTACCATGAAAGGTTTTTATTTCATCTTCAAATCTGAAGCTGGTATAGAATTCTTAATTTTGCTGATAGAGAATTCTTGGTTGGCATCCATTTTCTTTCAGAGCTTGGTATATATTATTCTAGGACCTCCTGGCATTGAGGCTCAGGGATGAAAAATCAGCTGAAATCCAAATTGGTTTCCCCCTATACATAAGCTAATATTTTTCTTTCACTGCACTTAAAATTCTACCCTTATTCTGTACGTTAGGCATTTTCATTATAATGTGCCTTGGTGTGGGTCTATTGTAATTTTGTACCTTTGGGGTCCTGTAAGCTCCTTGTAGTTGATTTTTCATTTCATTATTTAGGTTTAGGAATTTTATGATATTATTTTATTGAAAAGATTGTGTATTCCTTTGGTTTGCATCTCCTCACTTTCATCTATCCCAATAAATCTTAAATTTGGTCTTTGAATGTTATCACATAATTCTTGGAAGTTCTGTTTATGGCTTCTGTTGAGAGCCACAGCCGAAGGGGCCCCAGCAAACTTTCAGACTGCCAGCTGATGATTGGCTCACAGTGGCCCCAGCAACATCTAGCTGATTGGCTCCTCTGCGGTGATGCTCATTGGGCTGTTTCCCTGCCCTTTCAGACCACGGAGCTGCTCATTGGGGGACTATTTTGGCTTCGCCCACACAACCCAGTGAGTTGGCCTCAAGAGCAGGAGGATTGTGGGAGGTGAAGAGGCTTGTGGTGGGGAGAGAGGCTTGTGGGAAGCCGGTGGTGGCAGTTGGGCTCTGAGGGTTTTTCCTGAGGAGCTGTTTTGTTTGGCGTGTGTGGTTCTAAAAATAAAGTTAGTTTCTTTTGACAAGTGGCTCCTGATTGTGCCCAGCCAGACTGTGGCAGCTTCTTAACATCTTCTCTCTGTGATCAACTCTATTTTCAAGATTATATATTTTTTTCCTCATTGCCTGAGATTCTGTCCTCCAAGTTGTCTAGTCTGTTGGTGATGCTGTCTATTGAATTTTTAATTTGGTTTATTGTTTCCTGCTTAAGATTTCTGCTTGTTTTTTTTTGTCAGAACCTCTGCCTATTTATTGAAGTGATCTTTCACTTCCTGTATTCTCTCCCTGATTTTATTTCTTATACCATCCTTTACTTTGCAGATCACTTTAATGACATACATTCTAAACTCCTTCTCTGACATTTCTTCCACTAAATTGATCTGAAGATTCAATGCAATCCCCAATCAAAATCCCAGTAAGCTTTTTTGTAGAAGTTGACAAACTGACCCCAAAATTTATACAGAAGTCAAATAGTTCTATGATTGCCCAGCAATTTGTAACAAGAAGTGAAGTATTGGAGGGTTCATATTACCTAGTTTCAAGACTTATTATGAAGCTACAATAATGAAGACAGCAAGGCATTGTCTTAAGGATAAAGGTAGCAGTTCATTGGAGCAGAATAGGTTCTTAGATACTCAATTGATTTTGACAAATGTGGTGAGGTAGTTCAATGGAGAAGAAATAATCATTTCACAAATGGTGTTGGGACAATAGGTCATCCATATGCCCAGTTATATATTCATTATAGAAGTTTATTAATAATCATCAAAATTTGAAAACAACTCAAATGAACCGCAGTCTATGAATGGATAAACAAACTGAAATCTACTGATACATAGAACAAGATTAAACTGAATATCCATTAGGGTTAAGTGAACCATGTAAGACTCAAAAGGTTATTAACTCTGTTACATTCTGAAAAAAAGTGAACAGATTTGTGGTTAGTAGAGGCTGATTGGTAAGAAAGGGATTAACTACAAAGAGGCCCAAAGAGATTGGCAAGGTAAAGGAACTGTTTCACATTTTAACTGTGGTTGAGGTTACATGACTGAACACATCTGTTGAAATTCAGAACTGTACACACACAAAAAAGGATAAATTATATGTAACTTATGATTCAATAATTTTTTAAAAAAGAATATAAGAAATGGTTCTTTCTAGTACTCAAAGCACTGCACTTAAGCCCTTAATTAATTTTCAAAATACCTTTGAATTTGTTGGAGGTGCCCATTTGCTGACAAATTTTTGTTGATGTTCTTTTGACTCTGGTTGAGAGAAAATGAAGAAAGTATTCTCTTCCTCCCATTTTCTCTCTTCTTTCTCCTTTCTTTTTGTGGTGTTAGGAATCAAACCCAAGGTCTCACACGTGCTAGATAAATACTCTACTAGCAAGCTGTACCCACAGCCCTCTCTCTTTCTCTCTCTCTTTATTTAATAAAATACACCTTCTTACATTACTACTAGCCAGGTCTGGAGATGGATTTAAGTCACCATTAACAAAGGTGCTCTTTATAAACTTGATTCTATGGAGCCATAAGGCCATGTTGACATGGGAAACTGCAGAATCAACTGTAATTACTCAGGTACCTGTTCCTGGAGCCTTCATAATTCACATAGTCGCTTCCAGGTCTTACCTAGGATGCTGGCAAAGGCTGCATTTTTTCCTCTGGCAAAACTTTTCCTGAGCACCCATGGTTTCTCTTACATGAAATTTGGAAATTGAAGGCACCCCTGAATATCAAGTATATGTCTGTGCAACTGTGATCTTAAGGAACAGGGTTTACAACCAGAAAATTTAAATCAAGGAAAGAGTTTAGAGTTTGATATGCCTAGAAGGCACTGTGTGTTCCTCTTGAAACTGTAGTTGCTTACATTTTCTCAGTTTATTTTTTTTTCCCAGGGGACATTTTCAAACATGTAGAAAAATAGAATATTTTGATTAACCCTCATGTAAGTATCACCCCGTTCCAGAAACTATATATTCATGAACTATCAAAAACTTTGTTGTTTTATTTTGAAGCAAATTCCAAACATTGAATCTTTTCTTCTATAAATATTTTAGTATGTATCTTAAAGATACAAAAATTCTACTTTGAAAATAACTGTAGTTCTATTACATCTCAAAATGTAATAATAAATTCGTTGATATCACTAAATATTAGTATTCAAATTTCCAATTGTTTTATAAATGGCTTTATATTGTTATGTTCTGTTAGGGTAAGCATGTTTAAAAAACAGTTTGCCTGAACCACCATCCAAAGAATGTCCACACTTTCTTGTTTGATTGGTATCTCTTGTGCCTCTTTTAATCCATAGATTTCCCCTCCATTTTTTTTTTAATTTTATTTTTTAGAATAGTTTTAGACTTCCAGAGAAGAAGGTAGTGCAGAGTTTTCTCATGTACCTCTTATCAAATTCCCCTTTATCAGTATCTACAGTACTATTAATATCTGTTTATTATAATGAATGAGCCCAGATAAATACAATATTGTTAACTTAAATCCATAATTCAGATTTCTTTAGTTTTTAGCCTAATGTCCTTTTTCTGTTCCAGGTTCTCTTCCAGGATACCACTTTACATATAGTTGTCATGTCCCCTTAGATTCTCTTGGCTGTGACAATTTCTCAGATTTTATCTTTGACAACAAGCTTGACAGTTTTGAGGAGTACTGGTCAAGTATTTTGTAGAACATCCCTAAACAGATTTGTCTGACTTTTTTTCATGTATAAAGGGATTATACATCAGTTTTAGGTTTGAAGGCAGAACACCACAGAGGTGAAATGCTGTTTCCATCACATTATATCAGACTTACAGCTGATGTGGACCTTGATCACCTAACTGAGGTAGTTTGTTAGGTTTCTCCACTATACAGTTACTCCTTTTCACCTTCCCCACACATGACTCTTTGGAAGAAAGTGACCATGTGCACCCCCACACTTAGGAAGATTATGATTATGGGTCACCTTCTTGAGGTGAGAGGATTTACATAAATTATTTGTAATTCTTTTACACAGTAGATTTCTCTCCTCCCAAGTTATTTATTCAATAATTTATTTAAATTTTTATGAGTGCCGAAAATTATTACTGTTGTTGTTATATTCAGATCTACTTTATTTTGTTGCTCAAATAGTTCCAGGCTTGGCCAGAGAGAGCATTTTCAGTTGTCTTGGCTCTTGTGTACCTTTTATAAAGCCCATCATTGTATTATTTGTGATGGATTTTTTTCCTTTTTCTTTTCTGTTCTTCTCCTTTATCTTCTTCCTTATTCTTTCCTCCTCCTCCTGTCCTTCCTCCTCCTCTTCTTCCTTCTCCTCCTTCTCATTCTTACCTTGTGGGACTACAGGATACTCCAGTTTCATGTTTATAAATCCTACCCAGTTCTTCAATCAGCCATTTCTCCAAGGAGCCCTGGTTCCTTTTATTGCAGAAGGCTCATTGTTCTAGCTCTGTCAGCCAGCATAGCAAGAGAGTGTGTTCATACATCAACTCATATATATAAATATCTATAAATATTTATATATGGTATTGCCTTGGTAGACAAATTTTAGTATATATCAGAATTCCCTGTGGATGTTTTGGAATTGCAGGTATTTTGTACTTGGGGATAAGGATTCCATAAGAATGGGGTAGAGCACTTTGCACAAGACCCTCTAAGATTCTGATGCTCTGATGTTTGCTGACCACACCTGGAAAAGCATTGATCAAAGGCTTGCATGGGAACTTGGTCCTGTTCTCTAATGTATTTGGTAATTTGTACCAGATTTCCAGATCCTTTTTAAAATTTCCATGTCTTCCTCTGACCTCATCTTTTGTTTGTATAAATAAACAGAGTTGGAGTCTCCAACACAAAATTGGTAACATTTTAGCTGCAAAATTCAAAGAAGAACCAGCCAACAGGTGGAAGCCCATTGGCATTCTTTCAGGAAGAAGAGGACAAAGGTTCACCTGTAACTATAATGAAACTGTCACTCTGACAATTTGAGAAAGCCCTCCCCCCGCTTTTTTAGTTTACCTAGGAAACAAGGTTGTAGAAACTATTTCAGTTAAAGTTAGGCAAACTGGGATTCTCAATTTCTTTACAAATGGTGTTCTAACTTTGGGAATTTCTTGACCCCATGAACCTGGGAATATTAATAACTAATAATAATAACATTTTCAAGGCAGTTGATAAATTCAAATTACTGCAAAGATATAATCAAAGAGACAAAGTTCATGGGGGAAAACACAGATGCAGTGTACATGTATGAAATAATTTTAGAAGGAATGAAAGGGTACATAATGCCCTCATCAACATACTCTCCAGGAATCAGTTTTTTCCCCAGAACATAATTCCTAACAGTTTCTCATATATCCTTCCATAGATTTTTCCACAAAAATAAATACATATATATTCATCATAATGTGTTTTTCATCATATATGTTCTGTAACTTGATTCACAGTAAGAGAAACACATATTAAAACTACAATTAAGTATGTTTTAACCCATCATATTGGCCAAGACAATTTCATATACTGTGTTGATGAGAATGTGAAGAATAGGCATTTCTTTCTCTACAGGTAAGTTTGTCAATAAAAATAAAAATCTTTATACATTTTAAACCAGAAATTTTAATTCCAAGCATTTTTACTGTAAGTGCAAGTATATATAGGAAATGAAGCATTCATGACAATATTGTTCATAATAGGAAAATATTAGAAATATCATGTCAATTACTGATTTAATTAAAACAGGTGACACAGATTATCTATATAATATAATGTAGTCGTTAAAATAACAATATATACTTTCATTGAAAGCTCTCTAGTACGTATATGCCTAAACATATATGATGAATATACTTGTATTTATTTGTGTAGAAAAATCTATGGAAGGATATATGAGAAACTATTAAGAACTATGTGCTAGAATAAAATTGATTCCTTGGAGAGTATGTTAGTGAGGGCATTATGTACCCTTCTCTTCCTTTCAAAATTAATTAATTAACTAAAATGTTTTCAACTCTTCACTTTGAAAAAATTTAGAACTTAGAAAAAAGTTACAAAAAATATGTAAGACTTATTGTATCTTTCAAAGGCTAACACCTTATATCACCACATTATAGGAATCTAACCTTAATATGATGCTATTAGCTGTGTATAGACCTTCTCAAATTTCTCTGGTTGTATCCTTAGTTGTCCTTTTCCTGTTCCAAGATGAAGTTTTCATATCACTTTAGTATCTTCCAATCTCAGCTAGTCCTCAGTTTTTCTGGTCTTTCATGACCTTGATGGGTACCCTTCCTGCTATTGTGTGGGATGCATGCATTTGGGGGCTTATCTGATGTTTCCTTCAGATAAGACACTCAGGTAACATATTTTTGGCATGAACCCACAGAAGCAGCACAGCACATCAGGAGAAACCTGATGTTGTGGTGTCTCCATATTGGTGATCTCAACTTTGATTGCCTGGTTAACATTGGGGCTTCTTTTCTTTGAAGTTGTTCTTTTTCTCCATTGTGGGGAAACACATAGAAGCCAGGCAGATATTTTTTATCAGCATATTTATGGTAGTAATTTTAACCCCTAGTGATGATTCTTGCCTGTAACATTTAATAATTTATAACATTTAACTTAATTTTAACCCCTATTGATGATTCTTGCCTATAATATTAATTACTAATTGCTTCCCAGTTAGTAATTTCTAGTTTCACCATCCTCTACTATGAGCGAGAGCTGTCTCTCCTCCATTTTAAAAACTTATTTATTTAATACCATTAAATAAATACCATTAAATACCATTTAATACCATTAAATTAATACCATCACTAGGGACTCATGGATATTTATTTTATTCTGTTTGTTATAATCTATTATTATTGACAGATATTTTGTTAGTCAGATTATCACACGGTTGACCATGGGGAGACCCTTGAATTTGACCTGTATGTCCTTTTCACATGTCCCAATCATATTTTGAGTACTTCCTCAATTCATGGCACCACAAGATATTCCTGGTTCTTACATTCTTCCTGCCCAGACCTGGAATCTGCCATTTCTCCAAAGATCCTTGGTTCTTGTCATAAGCAAACATTATTTATAAACCAATATTTAATCAGTAAATATGTTCCTTGGTACTGGAAAGTGATTGCTTTAAGTCCCTTAGAGCAGACAGAGCTAAGAATATAGACATATGTGTATGGAGATATACACACACAGTTCATATTGGTCATAAATTTATATCAGCATCTCTAATCTAAACCCACAACACAAATTCTGTTTTCTTTTCAGCTATTCTTATCTACAATTCCTTTCCATTAGAATGAGAAAATTGGCTTTCATCATCCATATTACTTATTTGCTCAATCCTAAAATACCCAAAATAGCTTCAGAATTGCTAATCAATATCTCCATGAAAAGTAAAATTACAGACTAGAGTATATACCATTTGTGTTCAGCTATTCTTTTACTTTAGTCTTACTAAATGTAGCCAAGATACTGTTTCTAGAATTACCTACTTCTCTCCTTCCTACCTTCTGCACTATGGTTCTGCTATCCATTTGTAATCCAGTTGGGTTCATTTGTTGTTATTTATATTTTATTTTATGGATCTCCAGAATGATTTTTATTTAATTATTGATTTCCTTTTCTTTTTAGTATGTGCAACATCATTATAACTCTGAAAGTCAGACCCTTACAGAAAGGCATACCCCTTGTCCTGTATTCCATTCCTTCTTTTTATCTATTTTGTTCCTGACTTCCTTCTAGGGAGCCAATCTCAGTTTCAGGCTTATTCTCCCTGTATTAATTTGTGTGTAACTGAGCAAATGCATGTATATACTTTTGCTCCTCCTTTGCTACATGAAAGGTAACATACTGGGTACTCATTTGCACATTTTTCCATTTAACAATGTATTCTGGAACTATCTCCATATCAGATCATTGAGATCTCCCACATTTATTTATATAACTGAATAGCATTCCAGTATGTGACTTTCTTAGTGTATTCCGATAATCTCCT